>NW_024080621.1:0-15697 GCF_014754425.2 Oryx dammah
GCCTTTTCATACTGTTCATGGGGTTCTCAAGGCAAGAATACTGAAGTGGCTTGCCATTCCCTTCTCCAGTGGACCACATTCTGTCAGCTACCATAGGCCCCAGTATATGTTGAAGAAATAGTAAATGGAGAAAAAAATTGGGATAGCACTCTCATTTTATTTTTTAATTGGAGGATAATTGCTTTACAACGTTCTGTTGGTTTCTGCCATACATCAACACAAATCAGCTTCTTTCTAGTGTTTTTTTTTTCTTTTTAAAATAAAATATAGCAAACAAGACTCTTTAACACAGTTTTAATAAAATATACACTTCTCCATACCTTACAAATGAGGAAAAAACAAACACACACCATCTGTTTAGAGTTTTCCTTCAGTTCAGTTCAGTTCAGTTCAGTTTAGTCGCTCAGTCGTGATCAACTCTTTGTGACTCCATGGACTGCAGCAGGCCAGGCCTCCCTGTCCATTACCAACTCCCAGAGTTTACCCAAACTCATGTCCATTGAGTCAGTGATGCCATCACCATCTCATCCGCTGTTGTCCCCTTCTCCTCCTGCCTTCAATCTTTCCCAGCATCAGGGTCTTTTCTAATCATTCAGTTCTTCACATTAGGTGCCCAAAGTAATGGAGTTTCACCTTCAACATAATTCTTCCAATGAACACCCAGGACTGATTTCCTTTAGAATGGACTGGTTGGATCTCCTTGCAGTCCAAGGGACTCTCCAGAGTCTTCTCCAACACTATAGTTCAAAAGCATCAATTCTTCGGCACTCAGCTTCCTTTATAGTCCAACACTCACATCCATACATGACTACTGGAAAAATCATAGCCTTAACTAGATGGACCTTTGTTGGCAAAGTAATGTCTCTGCTTTTTATATGCTGTCTATGTTGGTCATAACTTTCCATCCAAGGAGTAAGTGTCTTTTAATTTCATGGTTGCAGTCACCATCTGCAGTGATTTTGGAGCCCCACGAAATAGAGATTTTTCCTTAGAGAAATACAACTCCTTCATATGTTCTTCTCAGAAAGGCTACCCTTTAGTTTGGAAAGACCTTTCTTGTTAATTAACACTCTGGAAGGTAATGAGGAAGGGGATATAATAATCCACTAGCCAGTTAGGTCAACTAAATAAACCTTGGCAATAAACAAGATGATGAGTGTACAAATAGTGTTGAGTGGATGGTATTTCAAATTACAGTAGAATATCCACAGTATCAAAATACAGATTATGTGGTATTGATGAATAACACCAATACTCTGTCTTGCCCAAGTTCCCCAAAAGGAGCAGGTTGGGTGAAAGCTAATTTCTTCTTGGTGAAGGGGTAACAGAAGGAAGTGTTAGCAAATGACTGTCTCATGATCATTTCAGTCTTAGTTTAGTATAGGGTGCATTTTTTGGTTACATTTTTGTCTGTAATGATCAGTCCTTTTCCTAGTTGGCCTAATAAATAAAAACAAACTTTCCCTTTTGCTTTTACCATATAGTCACTGGGAAACTAAAAAAAAAAAAAATTTTTTTGTAACACTACCCCATATTTTGTACAGTTGAATTTTTGGACCTTACTTACTGAGTTATGCAAAGTTGCACAATTTTCACAATTTAAAGTAAATTCCAATCATGCCGAGGTTATTTCATGGGTAAACTACATTTTAACTTGCAATATGTCTTTGCAAATTACAAAAATTTCATATTACCCTCACTGTCTTAAATGTAAACAATACTGTAATTGAAACAACCTTTAACAAATTGAAACTTAAGCAAGTATTTCCACCAGAAACAAATGCCAGTCTGATTGAACATACCCAAATATAATTTTGGTTTACTTAAATAAATATTTTAATTTGAAAATTTTTCCAGGGTACATGTGGTTATATAGTAATTAACATATAATGCTGTTCCTCATAACAAAGATTTTTTTTCAATAAATACTGTATTACTGAAAGAATAGGGATTAGAATCTAATTTTATACAGGGATATAAAAAATAAGTTTCAACAATTATTAAATCTAAATATCAGCATGGAAAGAGTAAAATATACTAACTTTATTTATGTCCTTGAAGGTAGACAAACTAATGGTCAATAAATATTATACAGGTGATTTTTTTCTTAAATAAAATATTTTTTCATTATTTCTTTTATTGCATGCTGGTGTCACATTTAAAAGTAGTTATTCCAAATGTAGCCTGCTACTGTAGTTTCAGTATATCTAAGACAACATTATTCATTTAGAGTGAAAAAAATGCATTATAATATTTGCCCAAGTGCTAAATGGGCATGTATTTAATATGCTTATTAAAAAAAAACTTAAGTTCTCTTGACAATCTCAAATGGTTTTCATGTTCATTTTTTTACTTAAATAAACTTTAAAATAACATTATTAAAAAAATAATTTAAATATATCTACAAATTTGTTTTGAGATTCAGTTTTACATATGCAGTTAACACAAAGAAATAAAAGTAAAAGAGGAAAACCTAAGCTAACACTTTTTTTAAAAGATATATCAATCCCCCAAAAATTCCTTCATAAGCAAGGCATTCATGTAAAATTAGCTACTGACCAAGCAGAGACTTATGCAGAGAACACAGGTTTGTGTATTTAGGAGAATATATTTTGACTGGATTTGGAATGTTTTTCTAGACAATCACTACAGTTAAGCATATTAAACTCTCTTTTTTGTCAAACATAATTCACATTTAAATACAATTCAAAGTTAAATACAACTTTGTGAAAGCCAATGGTTATTGTTTAGTCATTCATTTTCATAGAGAAAATGCCATATTTCAACAATGTTGCACTATTAAAAGTCAGCTGTACTCCTTGTTAGTCAAGGGAGAGTTTTTCTATCATAACATGAAAAACATTCGGATTCAATGATTTAGAAACATCTTGATCTCTATCTTCCAAACCTGAAAATATCTTCTTCAGTTGCCTCCTTCTCTTGTTCTGCATCATTTCATTGGAAATCTTTTTTAGTCGCCTTTCTGGATCCTCTTCATCACTCCAATGTTTAAATGTTGGATTAACTCTAAGTGTTGCCTCTATTTTCGCCTTTCTTGTCTTAACCCCTGTCCAATCTTATAACTGTAAAAATGTCCCAATTTACGTTTCCACCCCCAATCTCCTGACTAACTTTGTACATCTAAATCTAAATTTGACATTTTGCATGAGATATTTAATACACAGCTCAAATTTAATATACCTCAAACAGAACTTTTCATTTTTCTACCCTCCAAATATACTCCTTAAAAAAAAATCACCCTTCATATATTTAGTTTGGTAAAAATATCTAATCTAGTGCTCTTCCTGTCAACTACTTTTCTCATTGCACACTTCTAATCCCTCAGGAAATTATATCAGCCCCACCTTTTAAAATATGTCCAGAATCTGACCTCTTTCTACACTCTCCAGTATTACCACCCTTGTGACAGATGTGTAAATCCACTTTCTAAATCCCAATTCAAGGAAGAACTCTCAGACCACAGAGGAGAGTCTGCTGACAGCCTCTACCTGTCAGCAACTTCCTCAGGACTGTCTCAGCTGCAAGTAGCCGCCTGCTGAGGACACTCCTTCCCAGAGCAGCTCACATCTTTATCGAGTGGCTGAGCAACTGGGAGGTATAAAGCCTAAGGGTTTGGCCTTATCGTCTCAATGTAGGATGCTCTCGTGCATAAACTCTAGAGCATTTACTGAGATTCTATACTGATATGTTCTTTGAATTATCCACATTTTAATGATAGTTATGATTGTATTTTATAGACTCTTGAGAGTTTCTTCCACCAATGAGTAAGGATATAACAAGACGCTACTGTATTCAGTGATGTTTTAAAACATATTACTTGAAAAAGTTATCGTAGTTAGCACCACCACAAGAAATATCACTGCCACTGCCGTTCCAAGAAGACATTTTATGGCAATTTTAAAAGATGCATTTTAGGAATCCCCACTTCTAGTGAAAATCACTCAATCATGTCCAACACTTTGTGACCCCATGGACTATAGCCTGCCAGGCTCCTCTGTCAATGGGATTCTCCAGGCAAGAATACTAGTGGGTTGCCATTCCCTTCTCCAGAGGATCTTCCTGACCCAGGGACTGAACCCAGGTCTCCTGCATTGCAGGCAGATTCTCTACCATCTGAGCCACCAGGGACATCACTGCCACTACCATCCCAAGAAGACATTTTATGGCAACTTTAAATGATGCATTAGTACAAAGCAATAGAAAGATGTAATGTGATTATTAGTTTTTTTGGTAAAATGATTGTTAGTTTGAAAAATAATTGTCTTAAGTACCTTCACTTGCATTACTACCTGAGGTTGTTCCTAAAATTATAAAACATCTGGGTCATGTCCTATTTGTTCAATAAATTTTCTTTCCTTTCAAAATATTACAACTAAAAATCTTACTTCTGGTGGCACACTGTCAAATTGAGTAGTTACCCATTTTCATCGTATTTGAAAGTTTTACACTTTTCTTCTCTGCAGCTATTTCCTTTAATGGCTGTCATGTTTCTGTAGCTACAATGTCATGCCAGAGGGGGAAACTAACTACATGTGAAACAGGAGAACATGGAAAAAAAAGTGTTTTCAGATAAAAGCATTTTCTAAATTTGGGTTTAAACAGCTAAAATAAGCAACTAAAAACAAGAACAGAATAATACTCACATGCATGAGCTTTTAAACAATACTTCTTAGCTTTCCCCTTAACTTCATATTTTTCATTTATAACTGTGGGAAAATGTAAATTATTTACAAACAATAGATTATTAAGTAAATGAAGTATTTATCCTATTGTTTCAGGCACTTGACCAGATTAGCAATACACAGTTACAATTAGAATATTAAAAAAAAAATCAGTTCAGTTCAGTTTAGTCGCTCAGTCATGTCCGACTCTTTGCGACCCCATGAATCACAGCACGCCAGGCCTCCCTGTCCATCACCAACTCCTGGAGTTCACTCAGACTCACGTCCATCAAGTCAGTGATGCCATCCAGCCATCTCATCCTCTGTCATCCCCTTCTCCTCCTGCCCCCAATCCCTCCCAGCATCAGAGTCTTTTCCAATGAGTCAACTCTTCCCATGAGGTGGCAAAAGTCCTGGAGTTTCAGCTTTAGCATCATTCCGTCCAAAGAAATCCCAGGGCTGATCTCCTTCAGAATGGACTGGTTGGATCTCCTTGCAGTCCAAGGGACTCTCAAGAGTCTTCTCCAACACCACAGTTCAAAAGCATCAATTCTTCAGTGCTCAGCCTTCTTCACAGTCCAACTCTCACATCCATACATGACCACAGGAAAAACTATAGCCTTGACTAGATGGACCTTTGTTGGCAAAGTAATGTGTCTGCTTTTGAATATACTGTCTCGGTTGGTCATAACTTTTCTTCCAAGGAGTAAGCGTCTTTTAATTTCATGGCTGCGGTCACCATCTGCAGTGATTTTGGAGCCCCAAAAAATAAAGTCTGACTGTTTCCCCATCTATTTCCCATGAAGTGATGGGACCGGATGCCATGATCTTCGTTTTCTGAATGTTGAACTTTAAGCCAACTTTTTTGCTCTCCTCTTTCACTTTCATCAAGAGGCTTTTTAGCTCCTCTTCACTTTCTGCCATAAGGGTGGTGTCATCTACGTATCTGAGGTTATTGATATTTCCCCCGGCAATGTTGATTCCAGCTTGTGTTTTTTCCAGTCCAGCGTTTCTCATGATGTACTCTGCATGTAAGTTAAATAGGCAGAGTGACAATATACAGCCTTGATGTATTCTTTTTCCTATTTGGAACCAGTCTGTTGTTCCATGTCCAGTTCTAACTGTTGCTTCCTGACCTGCATACAGATTTCTCAAGAGGCAGGTCAGGTGGTCTGGTATTCCCATCTCTTTCAGAATTTTCCACAGTTTATTGTGATCCACACAGTCAAAGGCTTTGGCATAGTCAAGAAAGCAGAAATAGATGTTTTTCTGGAACTCTCTTGCTTTTTCCATGATCCAGCAGATGTTGGCAATTTGATCTCTGGTTCCTCTGCCTTTTCTAAAACTAGCTTGAACATCAGGAAATTCACAGTTCACGTATTGCTGAAGCCTGGCTTGGAGAATTTTGAGCATTACTTTACTAGTATGTGAGATGAGTGCAATTGTGCGGTAGTTTGAGCAGTGTTCTTATAGTAATCTGCTCTGTGATGCACTGCTTTATAGATTATTCATACCAGATTATTTATTTATTTATTTTTTGCAAATAATCCTTGAATACGCGTGTGCTAAGTTGCTTCAGTCATGTCCAACTCTTTGCGACCCCATGGCTGTAGTCTACCAGGCTTCTCTTTCTGTCGGATTTGCCAAGCAAGAATACCAAAGTGGGTTGCCATGTCCTCCTCCAGGGTATCTTCCTGACCCAGGAATTGAACCCATGTCTCTTTACGTCTTCTGCTTTGGGAGGTGGGTTCTTTACCACTAGCGCTATCTGGGAAGCCCTAAATAGTTCTTAAGCCTATTTAATAACATTTTACACCTTCAGTTTAATATGATTGCTGGAACTTGGCAGGAAGTAACTGAAAAAGGAAAAAGATGATGACTTGAAGCTTAATTTTATACTTTTTGCTTAATCTTAAGATTCAGATTAGTTCATTCCCAATTACACTAAGTCATTCCTTATACTAGAAAGTTATTCTTTTCTAGGAAAAAAAATGCTGAAAGTGAACCCCCACAAAAAGACCCTGCATAAAGAATTCAGGGACCATAAAGTGCAAAATATCAAATTTTTTAATTTAGGCACAGGATATTTCTGTAATGGCTATGGAATCAGCTCCCAGCTCCCACCCTTAAATGAGACAGAACATTCTTTCTGTCATCTCTCCTTCCCAGTCTATACCCCAGATGGATGGATTCCCACTGATGGATTCCCTCTACAGGCGATTACCCCTCCCAGAGGAAGAATTAAGTTCACCATATGTACCTCCAGTGGTGTCACAGAAACATATTTGCCTTATCATAAAACTTTAAATTGCTTATTTCTATTCAGAGCTTAGCTGTTCAGATGTTTGGGTTTCCAGAAAAGCAGCTTTTCTTATTAATGACTTCAGTTTCTTTTGTTAACTAGATACTTTGTCATTTACAATATGGTATCTTGGAAACTACTACAGTGAGAGAATAGTTTACTTTTTTGTACATACAAGAAATAAATCATAACTAATGATTGTTTTAAACCACTTAAGGATATGTATTACAAAAAGAAGAAAAAAATGTCCAGTTTCAAATGTTATGCAGTTAAAAAAAAATGTATTCTTTGCTTTCACAGGGGTGGTAGAAAAGGAGATTTTTAAAACAACACAGATTAAATCCAATCAAAATATAACATCATGATGAAGTCATTTAAAAGTGGTGTGTGTGTAGTTTAGTCTCTCATTCGTGTCCAACTCTTTGTGACCCCATGGGCTATAGTCCACCAGGCTGCTCTGTTCATGGGATTCTCCAGGTAAAAATATTGGAGTGGGTAGCCATTCCCTTCTCAGAGATCTTCCCAACCCAGAGATTGAACCCTGGTCTCCTGCATTGCAGGTGAATTCTTTACTGTCTGACACACCTGGGAAGCGACCAGGTGTGGTCGCTTGGTCTACTATATCACTTTCATCAAGAGTTATATTTCAAGTTGATAACAAAAAAGAGGAAAAAAAAACACATAAATTTAAATATAAGCTTGAAACCTTTTCAGATTCAATGAACCTGAATTCAATTGTATTGTATTGAACTGTATTTTATTTAAAATCATTTTAGATGATTTTAAAAGTGGTAAATATATATTAATAAAAAATACACAATTTTTACCTAAGAAATACTGTGGATATGTCATATCACAGACATATATATGTCATATGACAACCATATCCTGTGGATAATAGTCATATCAGGGATCCTCTCCTTCATTCCACCTCATTTTATTGACATTGAATTTAAAAAAGGAATATGCCTTAGTGTTTCTCTGTTGACATAATATTTCCAGATGATGGTACTTCACTCCAGTGATGTTGTTTTTCCAAATTATTTTCTAGATAATTAACAAATCTAGATTAAAATTTAGATTTCCCAGTTCTATTTTCAGTACTCTCATTCCACATGAGCAAGCTGAGTCTACTCTACACAAAGGCCAACTTTCCTTGCATGCCTCCAATCACATCTGCTCTTAGCTGGGTAGAGTTCTGTACACCCTTGTGTACTAACACCAAGAAATTCTTCCATATGAAATTCACTGTGCATCTCAGCTTCCTGTGGTCTCATTTCTCTGTCCCTTCTTATCTTCAGTCAATATCTCAGGCCTTCTGTTTCTTTTTGATGTTCAGTCCAAATTTTGTATATTTTAGAAATATTTATTTAAACATTTAAGTAGCATGCCACAAAATCTCCAGTTCCCTATGAACCTTTTCCCAGAATATTTTCTAGATGCCACAAAATAGATGGGGAAACAGTGTCAGACTTTTTTTGGGGGGGCTCCAAAATCACTGCAGATGGTGATTGCAGCCATGAAATTAAAAGACGGTTACTCCTTGGAAGGAAAGTTATGACCAACCTAGATAGCATATTCAAAAGCAGAGACATTACTTTGCCAACAAAGGTCCGAAAAACCATGACCAATGGTTTTTCCAGGGGTCATGTATAGTTGTGAGAGTTGGACTGTGAAGAAAGCTGAGCACCGAAGAATTAACGCTTTTGAACTGGAGTGTTGGAGAAGACTCTTGAGAGTCCCTTGGGCTGCAAAGAGATCCAACCAGTCCATTATGAAGGAGATCAGCCCTGGGATTTCTTTGAAGGGAATGATGCTGAAGCTGAAACTCCAGTACTTTGGCTACCTCATGCGAAGAGTTGACTCACTGGAAAAGACTCTGATGCTGGGAAGGATTGGGGGCAGGAGGAGAAGGGGATGACAGAGGATGAGATGGCTGGATGGCATCACTGACTCGATGGACGTGAGTCTGAGTGAACTCTGGGAGTTGGTGATGGACAGGGAGGCCTGGCGTGCTGTGATTCATGGGCTCGCAGAGAGTTGGACACGACTGAGTGACTGAACTGAACTGAACTGAACTGTCCTCTTACTTATGTCTAGCAGATAGTGCTTTTCCCCACAAACACTGGTCATTTCAACCTATTCTTTGCTTCCTCACTCACATCACTTAGAATTCAGTTTCATTTCTTCTTTGTCTCTACCTATAGCTGAAGGCAGGTTCCAAGGTTGTATACTTACTATAGGAATTCAGCATCTCAGCCTCACTTGGAGGGAGATGGCAATTTCAACACCTTTAGAAGGTAATTTGATTTAAATATATGTTAACACACTGATTGTAATCAAAATGTACTAATAGGGCCTTCCCTGGTGGTCTGGTAGATAAGAATCTGCTTGTCAAAGCAGCAGACATGGGTTTGGTCCCTGATCCAGGAAGATTCCCCACATCATCAGACAACTGGGCTGATGCAACACAATTGCTGCTATGCTCTAGAGACCCCTAGACCCAACTAGTGAGTGAGCCCAAGTAAAGCAAATACTGAAGCCTGTGCTCTAGAGTCTGCGCTCTGCAATAGAGAGAAGCCACCACAGCGAGAAGCCTGTGTACCACACTAGACAGGAGTCCCTGCTAGCTGCAACTAGAGAAAAATCTGTGTAGCAAAGATGACCAGCACAGCCAATAATAAATAAATAAAACTCTTAAAATGTGCTAATAGAAGACAATTTGCTCTACCCTCTTTTTTCTCCTCCTTTGATACTCACAATTTGCATTTTTGCATGGTTGCTTTTGTCATTAAAAAAAAAAAACAACTTGATTATTTGAGACTGTGAAGGAAGGTGGGCTGGACTGAAGAAGACTATAGGAAAAAAATTATAATCAATTGAATCTATAAAAAATGTTCAATTTCATTGAGCTTGTATTGCTATCTATAAAACTTCAAAACAGGGGGATAAAGAGTCAATAATTTACTCTTGTAATAGAATCTGGCCTATTTTAAAATCATACTTTCTTTGATTATCTTTTATCTTGGTGATCACATGCATTCACTAGGAATCACAATTTCTAGCTTATTTGAAAAACTTGCAGATAGTTTACAAATGTTAAGCCAGCAGAAATATCATGCAGAGATATGTACAAAATACCCTACATGAAAAGTAAACAGAGGTTGCTAAACAATAGAATAAATGGAACTTAAAGTTACAGAACATCCGAGTTCTTTATGTGGAAAAAAAAATTTTAAATCATGTTTTACCTGTGAAATTTTTTAGAAATTTTATTCACAGAAAATATACAGTCTCTGTATGAGAGCATTTGACCCATCCTAATCTAACCCAAAGCAATTTTTTCAACCTATGTTTATTATTTTGGTTAAAATAATTTTTAAAACTTAGTTATTTTATTATTCAAAAAAACAAAAACAATTATGAATATATCTTGTAAACAATTTAGAAAATGCAATGTAGTTCTTTTGCAAGTAAAATTAAATTTATTTTTAAACATGTAAAAGTGTCAACTAAAGAGCTCCACACTATTTAAATCATCCCCAGACACCCACTGGTTTTCATTTATGAGAATGTCAGGTTTTTGTTTTAAGTTCTGAATATGGAGCATGACATAAGTGTTCTATGTCAGACCACTTAATGTATAGCCTGTTCTACTTCACAGAGTGCTTGTTTTTAGAATGCCAAGAAAGGTACTGAAGATATCCTACAGTGTTTTACATGTTAATATTATGGCTAAAACTGGTAGTTACATCTAGTTCTTTTCTGTAGTTTCTTGGCTGAAACTTGAACGTAGAAGACTGTATTGTCTCACATAGCATTTTAAGAGATTTTTTTTTTTCTGGCTGGTTCATTGAATCTGAAAAGGTTTCAAGCTTATATTTAAATTTATGTATAATTTTTTTTCCTCTTTTTTGTTATCAATAATTGTATCTAATGAGTTACTTGTTTATAGTTGGTAATCTTATAAAACTACTGTTGTGTCCTTTATTTACTGGTTTGAGCACTGTGTGGGTGGGCAAAACAATATTGCAGAGCCACCACCACCATGCCAGCTGGCCACCTCAGTGTCTCACGGTGGGTGTTCAGCTTCATTCAATTGCCATACGACATGAAACAGGGCTTTGACCCTTGCAGCACTTCTGCTTGTAAAACTGAGCTAAGCTATAAAAATCACGATGATTTCATCAACAGTAGGTCCTCCAATGATACATTCCATGCTTTCAGTTATTTACTGTCCATGGTTAGCAGAGCAATGCCTTGTCAAATTTAGCAGTTTGAAAAATGTTTAAAAGGACTGGGAGTCGATCATGGTTGCTAAAGATTTTCTCTAGACATTCAAGTCAGACTATTATTAATTATCATATTTTGTAACACATACTGTACTAATTTGATACCAATCTCCTTCAGATTTGATATGCTGCCATTTCTCATTGTGTGGAATTTTATATCTAACTTCATTTCAAAGTCTATAGTTATTAGAATATATAGAGACAGGATAAGATTTCATAGTCTGGAATTTTGTTTTATTCTTCCTTGGCTATTTGAACCGTATTTCTAGGCAATGTAAATTTAAATTATACAGCTTGAATGTTGAGCTTCTTTAGAGACAAATGAATTGGCGGAATTATGTTAATAATCAGAGTATGAGTGCTAGGAATTGATTTTCTCTTTGGTATTTATGGGATTACATGTATAAACTCATAAAAAGCAGACAAAAAGCAGAACAAGAATGTGATGATACTAGCTAATTCAATGGTTACTAAACATATGGTTTGTCCCACCAAAACAAAGGAGATATCCTAATGACCTTCTGGAAAGAAAGGTCATTAAAACAGATGCAAAATGTTTCTGTAGATTATTGCAGAAAAAATCATTATTTAGAACTCTAAAACATTACTCTGATTTGGATGTTAGAAGAGTGCGCTAAAAAAGGACACAGAAATGTACAGAGATAATAATATATATGGTTACATAACTTTCAACCAAATCTCCACCAGAGGGAAGAATATTAGGATAGTTTTCAATGCCCCTTTGAGTCTATGATTTGATGACTGCAGACGAAATTTCCCACATTTTGATATGTGTTAAGAATTCTCCAATCTTTTTGTACTATTGTTATTTAATTTTCTAAAATGTGACCAGGAAACAATATAGCTAGAAAATAGAAGTCTGTTTGATTCTACCATGATAGGATACTGATATATTTCCACTTCTTTCTCTGAGACACAAATTTTCTCATTACACCCTGAAGACTTAAGCCAATGAAATCTCCATATTTGGTTCACAAATAGTCAATTTTCATGAACATCATTTACTTGACTACTTCTATTACTTATCCCAATCATTCTAGATATTAATGGATCACTTAGATTTCAAAAATACATTCAGTAAATGAATAAAGGGTAACAAGGTCTTGTTGTGTCAAGTAGTGCTAATAAGTCTACCATATAGTCAACTGGACACACAGTATTTCAAAATTTGAGGTACAATTAACATACAACATTATATTAGTTTCAGGTGCACAACACAGTGCTCAAGTATTTGAATATATCATAAAATGATCATGACAAAAAATCTAGTTAATATGTCACCAAAAACTCTAGTTAATATGTTCCAAATTTTTTTCTTGTAAAGAGAACTTTGAAGATCTACTCTCCTAGCTCAGTTGAGTTCAGTCTCTCAGTCGTGTCCGACTCTGTGCGACCCCATGAATTGCAGCACACCTCTCTGTCCATCACCAACTCCCGAAGTTCACTCAGACTCACGTCCATCGAGTCAGTGATGCCATCCAGCCATCTAATCCTCTGTCATCCCCTTCTCCTCCTGCCCCCAATCCCTCCCAGCATCAGAGTCTTTTCCAATGAGTCAACTCTTCACATGAGGTGGCAAAAGTCCTGGAGTCTCAGCTTTAGCATCATTCCCTCCAAAGAAATTCCAGGGCTGATCTCCTTCAGAATGGACTGGCTGGATTTCCTTGCAGTCCAAGGGACTCTCAAGAGTCTTCTCCAACACCACAGTTCAAAAGCATCAATTCTTCAGTGCTCAGCCTTCTTCACAGTCCAACTCTCACATCCATACATGACCACAGGAAAAACTATAGCCTTGACTAGATGGACCTTTGTTGGCAAAGTAATGTGTCTGCTTTTGAATATACTGTCTCGGTTGGTCATAACTTTTCTTCCAAGGAGTAAGCGTCTTTTAATTTCATGGCTGCAGTCACCATCTGCAGTGATTTTGGAGCCCCCCAAAATAAAGTCAGACACTGTTTCCACTGTTTCTCCATCTATTTCCCATTAAGTGATGGGACAGGATGCCATGATCTTCATTTTATGAATGTTGAGCTTTAGGCCAAGTTTTTCACTCTCCACTTTCACTTTCATCAAGAGGCTTTTTAGTTCCTCTACACTTTCTGCCATAAGGGTGGAGTCATCTGCATATCTGAGGTTACTGATATTTCTCCTGGCAATCTTGATTCCAGCTTGTGTTTCTTCCAGTCCAGCATTTCTCATGATGTACTCTGCATATAAATTAAATAAGCAGGGTGACAATATACAGCCTCAATGAACTCCTTTTCCTATTTGGAACCAGTCTGTTGTTCCATATCCAGTTCTAACTGTTGCTTCCTGACCTGAATACAGATTTCTCAAGAGGCAGGTCAGGTGGTCTGGTATTCCCATCTCTCAGAATTTTCCACAGTTTATTGTGATCCACGCAGTCAAAGGCTTTGGCATAGTCAAGAAAGCAGAAATAGATGTTATTCTGGAACTCTCTTCCTTTTTCCATGATCCAGAGGATATTGGCAATTTGATCTCTGGTTCCTCTGCCTTTTCTAAAACTAGCTTGAACATCAGGAAGTTCATGGTTCACGTATTGCTGAAGCCTGGCTTGGAGAATTTTGAGTATTACTTTACCAGCATGTGAGATGACTGCAATTGTGCGGCAGTTTGAGCATTCTTTGGCATGGCCTTTCTTTGGAACTGGAATAAAACTGACCTTTTCTAGTCCTGTGGCCACTGCTGAGTTTTCCAAATTTGCTGGCATATTGAGTGCAACATTTTCACAGCATCATCTTTCAGGATTTGAAACAGTTCAACTGGAATTCCATCACCTCCACTAGCTTTGTTCATAGCGATGCTTTCCAAGGCCCACTTGACTTCACATTCCAGGATGGCTGGCTCTAGGTGAGTGATCACACCATCATGATTATCTGGGTCGTGAAGATCTTTTTTGTATAGTTCGTCTGTGTATTCTTGCCACCTCTTCTTAATATCTTCTGCTTCTGTTAGGTCCAGACAATTTCTGCCCTTTATCGAGGCCATCTTTGCATGAAATGTTCCCTTGGGATCTCTAATTTTCTTGAAGAGATCTCTGGTCTTCCCCATTCTGTTCTTTTCCTCTATTTCTTTGCATTGATCACTGAAGAAAGCTTTCTTATCTCTTCTTGCTATTCTTTGGAACTCTGCATTCAGATGCTTATATCTTTCCTTTTCTCCTTTGTTTTTCACCTCTCTTCTTTTCACAGCTATTTGTAAGGCCTCCCCAGACAGCCATTTTGCTTTTTTGCATTTCTTTTCCATGGGGATGGTCTTGATCCCTGTCTCCTATACAAAGTCATGAACCTCCATCCATAGTTCATCAGGCACTCTATCTATCAGATCTAGGCCCTTAAATCTATTTCTCACTTCCACTGTATAATCCTAAGGGATTTGATTTAGGTCATACCTGAATGGTCTAGTGGTTTTCCCTACTTTCTTCAATTTCAGTCTGAATTTGGTAATAAGGAGTTCATGATCTGAGCCACAGTCAGCTCCTGGTCTTGTTTTTGTTGACTGTATAGAGCTTCTCCATCTTTGGCTGCAAAGAATATAATCAATCTGATTTCGGTGTTGACCATCTGGTGATGTCCATGTGTCGAGTCTTCCCTTGTGTTGTTGGAAGAGGGTGTTTGCTATGACCAGTGCATTTTCTTGGCAAAACTCTATTAGTCTTTGCCCTGCTTCATTCCGCATTCCAAGGCCAAATTTGCCTGTTACTCCAGGTGTTTCTTGACTTCCTACTTTTGTATTCCAGTCCCCTATAATGAAAAGGACATCTTTTTGGGGTGTTAGTTCTAAAAGGTCTTTTAGGTCTTCATAAAACCATTCAACTTCAGCTTCTTCAGCATTACTGGTTGGGGCATAGACTTGGATAACTGTGATATTGAACGGTTTGCCTTGGAGACGAACAGAGATCATTCTGTGGTTTTGAAATTGCATCCAAGTACTGCATTTCAGACTCTTTTGTTGACCATGATGGCTACTCCATTTCTCCTGAGGGATTCCTGCCCACAGTAGTAGATATAATGGTCATCTGAGTAAAATTCACCCATTCCAGTCCATTTTAGTTCGCTGATTCCTAGAATGTCGACGTTCACTCTTGCCATCTCTTGTTTGACCACTTCCAATTTGCCTTGATTCATGGACCTGACATTTCAGGTTCCTATGCCATATTGCTCTTTACAGTAATGGATCTTGCTTCTATCACCAGTCACATCCACACCTGGGTATTGTTTTGCTTTGGCTTCATCCCTTCATTCTTCCTGGAGTTATTTCTCCACTGATCTCCAGTAGCATACTGGGCACCTAATGACCTGCAGAGTTCCTTTTTTGGTATTCTATCATTTTGCCTTTTCATACTGTTCATGGGGTTCTCAAGGCAAGAATACTGAAGT
>NW_024080621.1:16197-31902 GCF_014754425.2 Oryx dammah
GCCTTTTCATACTGTTCATGGGGTTCTCAAGGCAAGAATACTGAAGTGGCTTGCCATTCCCTTCTCCAGTGGACCACATTCTGTCAGCTACCATAGGCCCCAGTATATGTTGAAGAAATAGTAAATGGAGAAAAAAATTGGGATAGCACTCTCATTTTATTTTTTAATTGGAGGATAATTGCTTTACAACGTTCTGTTGGTTTCTGCCATACATCAACACAAATCAGCTTCTTTCTAGTGTTTTTTTTTTTCTTTTTAAAATAAAATATAGCAAACAAGACTCTTTAACACAGTTTTAATAAAATATACACTTCTCCATACCTTACAAATGAGGAAAAAACAAACACACACCATCTGTTTAGAGTTTTCCTTCAGTTCAGTTCAGTTCAGTTCAGTTTAGTCGCTCAGTCGTGATCAACTCTTTGTGACTCCATGGACTGCAGCAGGCCAGGCCTCCCTGTCCATTACCAACTCCCAGAGTTTACCCAAACTCATGTCCATTGAGTCAGTGATGCCATCACCATCTCATCCGCTGTTGTCCCCTTCTCCTCCTGCCTTCAATCTTTCCCAGCATCAGGGTCTTTTCTAATCATTCAGTTCTTCACATTAGGTGCCCAAAGTAATGGAGTTTCACCTTCAACATAATTCTTCCAATGAACACCCAGGACTGATTTCCTTTAGAATGGACTGGTTGGATCTCCTTGCAGTCCAAGGGACTCTCCAGAGTCTTCTCCAACACTATAGTTCAAAAGCATCAATTCTTCGGCACTCAGCTTCCTTTATAGTCCAACACTCATATCCATACATGACTACTGGAAAAATCATAGCCTTAACTAGATGGACCTTTGTTGGCAAAGTAATGTCTCTGCTTTTTATATGCTGTCTATGTTGGTCATAACTTTCCATCCAAGGAGTAAGCGTCTTTTAATTTCATGGTTGCAGTCACCATCTGCAGTGATTTTGGAGCCCCACGAAATAGAGATTTTTCCTTAGAGAAATACAACTCCTTCATATGTTCTTCTCAGAAAGGCTACCCTTTAGTTTGGAAAGACCTTTCTTGTTAATTAACACTCTGGAAGGTAATGAGGAAGGGGATATAATAATCCACTAGCCAGTTAGGTCAACTAAATAAACCTTGGCAATAAACAAGATGATGAGTGTACAAATAGTGTTGAGTGGATGGTATTTCAAATTACAGTAGAATATCCACAGTATCAAAATACAGATTATGTGGTATTGATGAATAACACCAATACTCTGTCTTGCCCAAGTTCCCCAAAAGGAGCAGGTTGGGTGAAAGCTAATTTCTTCTTGGTGAAGGGGTAACAGAAGGAAGTGTTAGCAAATGACTGTCTCATGATCATTTCAGTCTTAGTTTAGTATAGGGTGCATTTTTTGGTTACATTTTTGTCTGTAATGATCAGTCCTTTTCCTAGTTGGCCTAATAAATAAAAACAAACTTTCCCTTTTGCTTTTACCATATAGTCACTGGGAAACTAAAAAAAAAAATTTTTTTTGTAACACTACCCCATATTTTGTACAGTTGAATTTTTGGACCTTACTTACTGAGTTATGGCAAAGTTTCACAATTTTCACAATTTAAAGTAAATTCCAATCATGCCGAGGTTATTTCATGGGTAAACTACATTTTAACTTGCAATATGTCTTTGCAAATTACAAAAATTTCATATTACCCTCACTGTCTTAAATGTAAACAATACTGTAATTGAAACAACCTTTAACAAATTGAAACTTAAGCAAGTATTTCCACCAGAAACAAATGCCAGTCTGATTGAACATACCCAAATATAATTTTGGTTTACTTAAATAAATATTTTAATTTGAAAATTTTTCCAGGGTACATGTGGTTATATAGTAATTAACATATAATGCTGTTCCTCATAACAAAGATTTTTTTTCAATAAATACTGTATTACTGAAAGAATAGGGATTAGAATCTAATTTTATACAGGGATATAAAAAATAAGTTTCAACAATTATTAAATCTAAATATCAGCATGGAAAGAGTAAAATATACTAACTTTATTTATGTCCTTGAAGGTAGACAAACTAATGGTCAATAAATATTATACAGGTGATTTTTTTCTTAAATAAAATATTTTTTCATTATTTCTTTTATTGCATGCTGGTGTCACATTTAAAAGTAGTTATTCCAAATGTAGCCTGCTACTGTAGTTTCAGTATATCTAAGACAACATTATTCATTTAGAGTGAAAAAAATGCATTATAATATTTGCCCAAGTGCTAAATGGGCATGTATTTAATATGCTTATTAAAAAAAAACTTAAGTTCTCTTGACAATCTCAAATGGTTTTCATGTACATTTTTTTACTTAAATAAACTTTAAAATAACATTATTAAAAAAATAATTTAAATATATCTACAAATTTGTTTTGAGATTCAGTTTTACATATGCAGTTAACACAAAGAAATAAAAGTAAAAGAGGAAAACCTAAGCTAACACTTTTTTTAAAAGATATATCAATCCCCCAAAAATTCCTTCATAAGCAAGGCATTCATGTAAAATTAGCTACTGACCAAGCAGAGACTTATGCAGAGAACACAGGTTTGTGTATTTAGGAGAATATATTTTGACTGGATTTGGAATGTTTTTCTAGACAATCACTACAGTTAAGCATATTAAACTCTCTTTTTTGTCAAACATAATTCACATTTAAATACAATTCAAAGTTAAATACAACTTTGTGAAAGCCAATGGTTATTGTTTAGTCATTCATTTTCATAGAGAAAATGCCATATTTCAACAATGTTGCACTATTAAAAGTCAGCTGTACTCCTTGTTAGTCAAGGGAGAGTTTTTCTATCATAACATGAAAAACATTCAGATTCAATGATTTAGAAACATCTTGATCTCTATCTTCCAAACCTGAAAATATCTTCTTCAGTTGGCTCCTTCTCTTGTTCTGCATCATTTCATTGGAAATCTTTTTTAGTCGCCTTTCTGGATCCTCTTCATCACTCCAATGTTTAAATGTTGGATTAACTCTAAGTGTTGCCTCTATTTTCGCCTTTCTTGTCTTAACCCCTGTCCAATCTTATAACTGTAAAAATGTCCCAATTTACATTTCCACCCCCAATCTCCTGACTAACTTTGTACATCTAAATCTAAATTTGACATTTTGCATGAGATATTTAATACACAGCTCAAATTTAATATACCTCAAACAGAACTTTTCATTTTTCTACCCTCCAAATATACTCCTTAAAAAAAAATCACCCTTCATGTATTTAGTTTGGTAAAAATATCTAATCTAGTGCTCTTCCTGTCAACTACTTTTCTCATTGCACACTTCTAATCCCTCAGGAAATTATATCAGCCCCACCTTTTAAAATATGTCCAGAATCTGACCTCTTTCTACACTCTCCAGTATTACCACCCTTGTGACAGATGTGTAAATCCACTTTCTAAATCCCAATTCAAGGAAGAACTCTCAGACCACAGAGGAGAGTCTGCTGACAGCCTCTACCTGTCAGCAACTTCCTCAGGACTGTCTCAGCTGCAAGTAGCCGCCTGCTGAGGACACTCCTTCCCAGAGCAGCTCACATCTTTATCGAGTGGCTGAGCAACTGGGAGGTATAAAGCCTAAGGGTTTGGCCTTATCGTCTCAATGTAGGATGCTCTCGTGCATAAACTCTAGAGCATTTACTGAGATTCTATACTGATATGTTCTTTGAATTATCCACATTTTAATGATAGTTATGATTGTATTTTATAGACTCTTGAGAGTTTCTTCCACCAATGAGTAAGGATATAACAAGACGCTACTGTATTCAGTGATGTTTTAAAACATATTACTTGAAAAAGTTATCGTAGTTAGCACCACCACAAGAAATATCACTGCCACTGCCGTTCCAAGAAGACATTTTATGGCAATTTTAAAAGATGCATTTTAGGAATCCCCACTTCTAGTGAAAATCACTCAATCATGTCCAACACTTTGTGACCCCATGGACTATAGCCTGCCAGGCTCCTCTGTCAATGGGATTCTCCAGGCAAGAATACTAGTGGGTTGCCATTCCCTTCTCCAGAGGATCTTCCTGACCCAGAGATTGAACCCAGGTCTCCTGCATTGCAGGCAGATTCTCTACCATCTGAGCCACCAGGGACATCACTGCCACTACCATCCCAAGAAGACATTTTATGGCAACTTTAAATGATGCATTAGTACAAAGCAATAGAAAGATGTAATGTGATTATTAGTTTTTTTGGTAAAATGATTGTTAGTTTGAAAAATAATTGTCTTAAGTACCTTCACTTGCATTACTACCTGAGGTTGTTCCTAAAATTATAAAACATCTGGGTCATGTCCTATTTGTTCAATAAATTTTCTTTCCTTTCAAAATATTACAACTAAAAATCTTACTTCTGGTGGCACACTGTCAAATTGAGTAGTTACCCATTTTCATCGTATTTGAAAGTTTTACACTTTTCTTCTCTGCAGCTATTTCCTTTAATGGCTGTCATGTTTCTGTAGCTACAATGTCATGCCAGAGGGGGAAACTAACTACATGTGAAACAGGAGAACATGGAAAAAAAAGTGTTTTCAGATAAAAGCATTTTCTAAATTTGGGTTTAAACAGCTAAAATAAGCAACTAAAAACAAGAACAGAATAATACTCACATGCATGAGCTTTTAAACAATACTTCTTAGCTTTCCCCTTAACTTCATATTTTTCATTTATAACTGTGGGAAAATGTAAATTATTTACAAACAATAGATTATTAAGTAAATGAAGTATTTATCCTATTGTTTCAGGCACTTGACCAGATATTAGCAATACACAGTTACAATTAGAATATTAAAAAAAAAATCAGTTCAGTTCAGTTTAGTCGCTCAGTCATGTCCGACTCTTTGCGACCCCATGAATCACAGCACGCCAGGCCTCCCTGTCCATCACCAACTCCTGGAGTTCACTCAGACTCACGTCCATCAAGTCAGTGATGCCATCCAGCCATCTCATCCTCTGTCATCCCCTTCTCCTCCTGCCCCCAATCCCTCCCAGCATCAGAGTCTTTTCCAATGAGTCAACTCTTCGCATGAGGTGGCAAAAGTCCTGGAGTTTCAGCTTTAGCATCATTCCGTCCAAAGAAATCCCAGGGCTGATCTCCTTCAGAATGGACTGGTTGGATCTCCTTGCAGTCCAAGGGACTCTCAAGAGTCTTCTCCAACACCACAGTTCAAAAGCATCAATTCTTCAGTGCTCAGCCTTCTTCACAGTCCAACTCTCACATCCATACATGACCACAGGAAAAACTATAGCCTTGACTAGATGGACCTTTGTTGGCAAAGTAATGTGTCTGCTTTTGAATATACTGTCTCGGTTGGTCATAACTTTTCTTCCAAGGAGTAAGCGTCTTTTAATTTCATGGCTGCGGTCACCATCTGCAGTGATTTTGGAGCCCCAAAAAATAAAGTCTGACTGTTTCCCCATCTATTTCCCATGAAGTGATGGGACCGGATGCCATGATCTTCGTTTTCTGAATGTTGAACTTTAAGCCAACTTTTTTGCTCTCCTCTTTCACTTTCATCAAGAGGCTTTTTAGCTCCTCTTCACTTTCTGCCATAAGGGTGGTGTCATCTACGTATCTGAGGTTATTGATATTTCCCCCGGCAATGTTGATTCCAGCTTGTGTTTTTTCCAGTCCAGCGTTTCTCATGATGTACTCTGCATGTAAGTTAAATAGGCAGAGTGACAATATACAGCCTTGATGTATTCTTTTTCCTATTTGGAACCAGTCTGTTGTTCCATGTCCAGTTCTAACTGTTGCTTCCTGACCTGCATACAGATTTCTCAAGAGGCAGGTCAGGTGGTCTGGTATTCCCATCTCTTTCAGAATTTTCCACAGTTTATTGTGATCCACACAGTCAAAGGCTTTGGCATAGTCAAGAAAGCAGAAATAGATGTTTTTCTGGAACTCTCTTGCTTTTTCCATGATCCAGCAGATGTTGGCAATTTGATCTCTGGTTCCTCTGCCTTTTCTAAAACTAGCTTGAACATCAGGAAATTCACAGTTCACGTATTGCTGAAGCCTGGCTTGGAGAATTTTGAGCATTACTTTACTAGTATGTGAGATGAGTGCAATTGTGCGGTAGTTTGAGCAGTGTTCTTATAGTAATCTGCTCTGTGATGCACTGCTTTATAGATTATTCATACCAGATTATTTATTTATTTATTTTTTGCAAATAATCCTTGAATACGCGTGTGCTAAGTTGCTTCAGTCATGTCCAACTCTTTGCGACCCCATGGCTGTAGTCTACCAGGCTTCTCTTTCTGTCGGATTTGCCAAGCAAGAATACCAAAGTGGGTTGCCATGTCCTCCTCCAGGGTATCTTCCTGACCCAGGAATTGAACCCATATCTCTTTACGTCTTCTGCTTTGGGAGGTGGGTTCTTTACCACTAGCGCTATCTGGGAAGCCCTAAATAGTTCTTAAGCCTATTTAATAACATTTTACACCTTCAGTTTAATATGATTGCTGGAACTTGGCAGGAAGTAACTGAAAAAGGAAAAAGATGATGACTTGAAGCTTAATTTTATACTTTTTGCTTAATCTTAAGATTCAGATTAGTTCATTCCCAATTACACTAAGTCATTCCTTATACTAGAAAGTTATTCTTTTCTAGGAAAAAAAATGCTGAAAGTGAACCCCCACAAAAAGACCCTGCATAAAGAATTCAGGGACCATAAAGTGCAAAATATCAAATTTTTTAATTTAGGCACAGGATATTTCTGTAATGGCTATGGAATCAGCTCCAGCTCCCACCCTTAAATGAGACAGAACATTCTTTCTGTCATCTCTCCTTCCCAGTCTATACCCCAGATGGATGGATTCCCACTGATGGATTCCCTCTACAGGCGATTACCCCTCCCAGAGGAAGAATTAAGTTCACCATATGTACCTCCAGTGGTGTCACAGAAACATATTTGCCTTATCATAAAACTTTAAATTGCTTATTTCTATTCAGAGCTTAGCTGTTCAGATGTTTGGGTTTCCAGAAAAGCAGCTTTTCTTATTAATGACTTCAGTTTCTTTTGTTAACTAGATACTTTGTCATTTACAATATGGTATCTTGGAAACTACTACAGTGAGAGAATAGTTTACTTTTTTGTACATACAAGAAATAAATCATAACTAATGATTGTTTTAAACCACTTAAGGATATGTATTACAAAAAGAAGAAAAAAATGTCCAGTTTCAAATGTTATGCAGTTAAAAAAAAATGTATTCTTTGCTTTCACAGGGGTGGTAGAAAAGGAGATTTTTAAAACAACACAGATTAAATCCAATCAAAATATAACATCATGATGAAGTCATTTAAAAGTGGTGTGTGTGTAGTTTAGTCTCTCATTCGTGTCCAACTCTTTGTGACCCCATGGGCTATAGTCCACCAGGCTGCTCTGTTCATGGGATTCTCCAGGTAAAAATATTGGAGTGGGTAGCCATTCCCTTCTCAGAGATCTTCCCAACCCAGAGATTGAACCCTGGTCTCCTGCATTGCAGGTGAATTCTTTACTGTCTGACACACCTGGGAAGCGACCAGGTGTGGTCGCTTGGTCTACTATATCACTTTCATCAAGAGTTATATTTCAAGTTGATAACAAAAAAGAGGAAAAAAAAACACATAAATTTAAATATAAGCTTGAAACCTTTTCAGATTCAATGAACCTGAATTCAATTGTATTGTATTGAACTGTATTTTATTTAAAATCATTTTAGATGATTTTAAAAGTGGTAAATATATATTAATAAAAAATACACAATTTTTACCTAAGAAATACTGTGGATATGTCATATCACAGACATATATATGTCATATGACAACCATATCCTGTGGATAATAGTCATATCAGGGATCCTCTCCTTCATTCCACCTCATTTTATTGACATTGAATTTAAAAAAGGAATATGCCTTAGTGTTTCTCTGTTGACATAATATTTCCAGATGATGGTACTTCACTCCAGTGATGTTGTTTTTCCAAATTATTTTCTAGATAATTAACAAATCTAGATTAAAATTTAGATTTCCCAGTTCTATTTTCAGTACTCTCATTCCACATGAGCAAGCTGAGTCTACTCTACACAAAGGCCAACTTTCCTTGCATGCCTCCAATCACATCTGCTCTTAGCTGGGTAGAGTTCTGTACACCCTTGTGTACTAACACCAAGAAATTCTTCCATATGAAATTCACTGTGCATCTCAGCTTCCTGTGGTCTCATTTCTCTGTCCCTTCTTATCTTCAGTCAATATCTCAGGCCTTCTGTTTCTTTTTGATGTTCAGTCCAAATTTTGTATATTTTAGAAATATTTATTTAAACATTTAAGTAGCATGCCACAAAATCTCCAGTTCCCTATGAACCTTTTCCCAGAATATTTTCTAGATGCCACAAAATAGATGGGGAAACAGTGTCAGACTTTTTTTGGGGGGGCTCCAAAATCACTGCAGATGGTGATTGCAGCCATGAAATTAAAAGACGGTTACTCCTTGGAAGGAAAGTTATGACCAACCTAGATAGCATATTCAAAAGCAGAGACATTACTTTGCCAACAAAGGTCCGAAAAACCATGACCAATGGTTTTTCCAGGGGTCATGTATAGTTGTGAGAGTTGGACTGTGAAGAAAGCTGAGCACCGAAGAATTAACGCTTTTGAACTGGAGTGTCGGAGAAGACTCTTGAGAGTCCCTTGGGCTGCAAAGAGATCCAACCAGTCCATTCTGAAGGAGATCAGCCCTGGGATTTCTTTGGAGGGAATGATGCTGAAGCTGAAACTCCAGTACTTTGGCTACCTCATGCGAAGAGTTGACTCACTGGAAAAGACTCTGATGCTGGGAGGGATTGGGGGCAGGAGGAGAAGGGGATGACAGAGGATGAGATGGCTGGATGGCATCACTGACTCGATGGACGTGAGTCTGAGTGAACTCTGGGAGTTGGTGATGGACAGGGAGGCCTGGCGTGCTGTGATTCATGGGCTCGCAGAGAGTTGGACACGACTGAGTGACTGAACTGAACTGAACTGAACTGAACTGTCCTCTTACTTATGTCTAGCAGATAGTGCTTTTCCCCACAAACACTGGTCATTTCAACCTATTCTTTGCTTCCTCACTCACATCACTTAGAATTCAGTTTCATTTCTTCTTTGTCTCTACCTATAGCTGAAGGCAGGTTCCAAGGTTGTATACTTACTATAGGAATTCAGCATCTCAGCCTCACTTGGAGGGAGATGGCAATTTCAACACCTTTAGAAGGTAATTTGATTTAAATATATGTTAACACACTGATTGTAATCAAAATGTACTAATAGGGCCTTCCCTGGTGGTCTGGTAGATAAGAATCTGCTTGTCAAAGCAGCAGACATGGGTTTGGTCCCTGATCCAGGAAGATTCCCCACATCATCAGACAACTGGGCTGATGCAACACAATTGCTGCTATGCTCTAGAGACCCCTAGACCCAACTAGTGAGTGAGCCCAAGTAAAGCAACTACTGAAGCCTGTGCTCTAGAGTCTGCGCTCTGCAATAGAGAGAAGCCACCACAGCGAGAAGCCTGTGTACCACACTAGACAGGAGTCCCTGCTAGCTGCAACTAGAGAAAAATCTGTGTAGCAAAGATGACCAGCACAGCCAATAATAAATAAATAAAACTCTTAAAATGTGCTAATAGAAGACAATTTGCTCTACCCTCTTTTTTCTCCTCCTTTGATACTCACAATTTGCATTTTTGCATGGTTGCTTTTGTCATTAAAAAAAAAAAACAACTTGATTATTTGAGACTGTGAAGGAAGGTGGGCTGGACTGAAGAAGACTATAGGCAAAAAATTATAATCAATTGAATCTATAAAAAATGTTCAATTTCATTGAGCTTGTATTGCTATCTATAAAACTTCAAAACAGGGGGATAAAGAGTCAATAATTTACTCTTGTAATAGAATCTGGCCTATTTTAAAATCATACTTTCTTTGATTATCTTTTATCTTGGTGATCACATGCATTCACTAGGAATCACAATTTCTAGCTTATTTGAAAAACTTGCAGATAGTTTACAAATGTTAAGCCAGCAGAAATATCATGCAGAGATATGTACAAAATACCCTACATGAAAAGTAAACAGAGGTTGCTAAACAATAGAATAAATGGAACTTAAAGTTACAGAACATCCGAGTTCTTTATGTGGAAAAAAAAATTTTAAATCATGTTTTACCTGTGAAATTTTTTAGAAATTTTATTCACAGAAAATATACAGTCTCTGTATGAGAGCATTTGACCCATCCTAATCTAACCCAAAGCAATTTTTTCAACCTATGTTTATTATTTTGGTTAAAATAATTTTTAAAACTTAGTTATTTTATTATTCAAAAAAACAAAAACAATTATGAATATATCTTGTAAACAATTTAGAAAATGCAATGTAGTTCTTTTGCAAGTAAAATTAAATTTATTTTTAAACATGTAAAAGTGTCAACTAAAGAGCTCCACACTATTTAAATCATCCCCAGACACCCACTGGTTTTCATTTATGAGAATGTCAGGTTTTTGTTTTAAGTTCTGAATATGGAGCATGACATAAGTGTTCTATGTCAGACCACTTAATGTATAGCCTGTTCTACTTCACAGAGTGCTTGTTTTTAGAATGCCAAGAAAGGTACTGAAGATATCCTACAGTGTTTTACATGTTAATATTATGGCTAAAACTGGTAGTTACATCTAGTTCTTTTCTGTAGTTTCTTGGCTGAAACTTGAACGTAGAAGACTGTATTGTCTCACATAGCATTTTAAGAGATTTTTTTTTTTCTGGCTGGTTCATTGAATCTGAAAAGGTTTCAAGCTTATATTTAAATTTATGTATAATTTTTTTTCCTCTTTTTTGTTATCAATAATTGTATCTAATGAGTTACTTGTTTATAGTTGGTAATCTTATAAAACTACTGTTGTGTCCTTTATTTACTGGTTTGAGTACTGTGTGGGTGGGCAAAACAATATTGCAGAGCCACCACCACCATGCCAGCTGGCCACCTCAGTGTCTCACGGTGGGTGTTCAGCTTCATTCAATTGCCATACGACATGAAACAGGGCTTTGACCCTTGCAGCACTTCTGCTTGTAAAACTGAGCTAAGCTATAAAAATCACGATGATTTCATCAACAGTAGGTCCTCCAATGATACATTCCATGCTTTCAGTTATTTACTGTCCATGGTTAGCAGAGCAATGCCTTGTCAAATTTAGCAGTTTGAAAAATGTTTAAAAGGACTGGGAGTCGATCATGGTTGCTAAAGATTTTCTCTAGACATTCAAGTCAGACTATTATTAATTATCATATTTTGTAACACATACTGTACTAATTTGATACCAATCTCCTTCAGATTTGATATGCTGCCATTTCTCATTGTGTGGAATTTTATATCTAACTTCATTTCAAAGTCTATAGTTATTAGAATATATAGAGACAGGATAAGATTTCATAGTCTGGAATTTTGTTTTATTCTTCCTTGGCTATTTGAACCGTATTTCTAGGCAATGTAAATTTAAATTATACAGCTTGAATGTTGAGCTTCTTTAGAGACAAATGAATTGGCGGAATTATGTTAATAATCAGAGTATGAGTGCTAGGAATTGATTTTCTCTTTGGTATTTATGGGATTACATGTATAAACTCATAAAAAGCAGACAAAAAGCAGAACAAGAATGTGATGATACTAGCTAATTCAATGGTTACTAAACATATGGTTTGTCCCACCAAAACAAAGGAGATATCCTAATGACCTTCTGGAAAGAAAGGTCATTAAAACAGATGCAAAATGTTTCTGTAGATTATTGCAGAAAAAATCATTATTTAGAACTCTAAAACATTACTCTGATTTGGATGTTAGAAGAGTGCGCTAAAAAAGGACACAGAAATGTACAGAGATAATAATATATATGGTTACATAACTTTCAACCAAATCTCCACCAGAGGGAAGAATATTAGGATAGTTTTCAATGCCCCTTTGAGTCTATGATTTGATGACTGCAGACAAAATTTCCCACATTTTGATATGTGTTAAGAATTCTCCAATCTTTTTGTACTATTGTTATTTAATTTTCTAAAATGTCACCAGGAAACAATATAGCTAGAAAATAGAAGTCTGTTTGATTCTACCATGATAGGATACTGATATATTTCCACTTCTTTCTCTGAGACACAAATTTTCTCATTACATCCTGAAGACTTAAGCCAATGAAATCTCCATATTTGGTTCACAAATAGTCAATTTTCATGAACATCATTTACTTGACTACTTCTATTACTTATCCCAATCATTCTAGATATTAATGGATCACTTAGATTTCAAAAATACATTCAGTAAATGAATAAAGGGTAACAAGGTCTTGTTGTGTCAAGTAGTGCTAATAAGTCTACCATATAGTCAACTGGACACACAGTATTTCAAAATTTGAGGTACAATTAACATACAACATTATATTAGTTTCAGGTGCACAACACAGTGCTCAAGTATTTGAATATATCATAAAATGATCATGACAAAAAATCTAGTTAATATGTCACCAAAAACTCTAGTTAATATGTTCCAAATTTTTTTCTTGTAAAGAGAACTTTGAAGATCTACTCTCCTAGCTCAGTTGAGTTCAGTCTCTCAGTCGTGTCCGACTCTGTGCGACCCCATGAATTGCAGCACACCTCTCTGTCCATCACCAACTCCCGAAGTTCACTCAGACTCACGTCCATCGAGTCAGTGATGCCATCCAGCCATCTAATCCTCTGTCATCCCCTTCTCCTCCTGCCCCCAATCCCTCCCAGCATCAGAGTCTTTTCCAATGAGTCAACTCTTCACATGAGGTGGCAAAAGTCCTGGAGTCTCAGCTTTAGCATCATTCCCTCCAAAGAAATTCCAGGGCTGATCTCCTTCAGAATGGACTGGCTGGATTTCCTTGCAGTCCAAGGGACTCTCAAGAGTCTTCTCCAACACCACAGTTCAAAAGCATCAATTCTTCAGTGCTCAGCCTTCTTCACAGTCCAACTCTCACATCCATACATGACCACAGGAAAAACTATAGCCTTGACTAGATGGACCTTTGTTGGCAAAGTAATGTGTCTGCTTTTGAATATACTGTCTCGGTTGGTCATAACTTTTCTTCCAAGGAGTAAGCGTCTTTTAATTTCATGGCTGCAGTCACCATCTGCAGTGATTTTGGAGCCCCCCAAAATAAAGTCAGACACTGTTTCCACTGTTTCTCCATCTATTTCCCATTAAGTGATGGGACCGGATGGCATGATCTTCATTTTATGAATGTTGAGCTTTAGGCCAAGTTTTTCACTCTCCACTTTCACTTTCATCAAGAGGCTTTTTAGTTCCTCTACACTTTCTGCCATAAGGGTGGAGTCATCTGCATATCTGAGGTTACTGATATTTCTCCTGGCAATCTTGATTCCAGCTTGTGTTTCTTCCAGTCCAGCATTTCTCATGATGTACTCTGCATATAAATTAAATAAGCAGGGTGACAATATACAGCCTCAATGAACTCCTTTTCCTATTTGGAACCAGTCTGTTGTTCCATGTCCAGTTCTAACTGTTGCTTCCTGACCTGAATACAGATTTCTCAAGAGGCAGGTCAGGTGGTCTGGTATTCCCATCTCTTTCAGAATTTTCCACAGTTTATTGTGATCTACGCAGTCAAAGGCTTTGGCATAGTCAAGAAAGCAGAAATAGATGTTATTCTGGAACTCTCTTCCTTTTTCCATGATCCAGAGGATATTGGCAATTTGATCTCTGGTTCCTCTGCCTTTTCTAAAACTAGCTTGAACATCAGGAAGTTCATGGTTCACGTATTGCTGAAGCCTGGCTTGGAGAATTTTGAGTATTACTTTACCAGCATGTGAGATGACTGCAATTGTGCGGCAGTGTGAGCATTCTTTGGCATGGCCTTTCTTTGGAATTGGAATAAAACTGACCTTTTCTAGTCCTGTGGCCACTGCTGAGTTTTCCAAATTTGCTGGCATATTGAGTGCAACATTTTCACAGCATCATCTTTCAGGATTTGAAACAGTTCAACTGGAATTCCATCACCTCCACTAGCTTTGTTCATAGCGATGCTTTCCAAGGCCCACTTGACTTCACATTCCAGGATGGCTGGCTCTAGGTGAGTGATCACACCATCATGATTATCTGGGTCGTGAAGATCTTTTTTGTATAGTTCGTCTGTGTATTCTTGCCACCTCTTCTTAATATCTTCTGCTTCTGTTAGGTCCAGACAATTTCTGCCCTTTATCGAGCCCATCTTTGCATGAAATGTTCCCTTGGGATCTCTAATTTTCTTGAAGAGATCTCTGGTCTTTCCCATTCTGTTCTTTTCCTCTATTTCTTTGCATTGATCACTGAAGAAAGCTTTCTTATCTCTTCTTGCTATTCTTTGGAACTCTGCATTCAGATGCTTATATCTTTCCTTTTCTCCTTTGTTTTTCACCTCTCTTCTTTTCACAGCTATTTGTAAGGCCTCCCCAGACAGCCATTTTGCTTTTTTGCATTTCTTTTCCATGGGGATGGTCTTGATCCCTGTCTCCTATACAAAGTCATGAACCTCCATCCATAGTTCATCAGGCACTCTATCTATCAGATCTAGGCCCTTAAATCTATTTCTCACTTCCACTGTATAATCCTAAGGGATTTGATTTAGGTCATACCTGAATGGTCTAGTGGTTTTCCCTACTTTCTTCAATGTCAGTCTGAATTTGGTAATAAGGAGTTCATGATCTGAGCCACAGTCAGCTCCTGGTCTTGTTTTTGTTGACTGTATAGAGCTTCTCCATCTTTGGCTGCAAAGAATATAATCAATCTGATTTCGGTGTTGACCATCTGGTGATGTCCATGTGTCGAGTCTTCCCTTGTGTTGTTGGAAGAGGGTGTTTGCTATGACCAGTGCATTTTCTTGGCAAAACTCTATTAGTCTTTGCCCTGCTTCATTCCGCATTCCAAGGCCAAATTTGCCTGTTACTCCAGGTGTTTCTTGACTTCCTACTTTTGTATTCCAGTCCCCTATAATGAAAAGGACATCTTTTTGGGGTGTTAGTTCTAAAAGGTCTTTTAGGTCTTCATAAAACCATTCAACTTCAGCTTCTTCAGCATTACTGGTTGGGGCATAGACTTGGATAACTGTGATATTGAACGGTTTGCCTTGGAGACGAACAGAGATCATTCTGTGGTTTTGAAATTGCATCCAAGTACTGCATTTCAGACTCTTTTGTTGACCATGATGGCTACTCCATTTCTCCTGAGGGATTCCTGCCCACAGTAGTAGATATAATGGTCATCTGAGTAAAATTCACCCATTCCAGTCCATTTTAGTTCGCTGATTCCTAGAATGTCGACGTTCACTCTTGCCATCTCTTGTTTGACCACTTCCAATTTGCCTTGATTCATGGACCTGACATTTCAGGTTCCTATGCCATATTGCTCTTTACAGTAATGGATCTTGCTTCTATCACCAGTCACATCCACACCTGGGTATTGTTTTGCTTTGGCTTCATCCCTTCATTCTTCCTGGAGTTATTTCTCCACTGATCTCCAGTAGCATACTGGGCACCTAATGACCTGCAGAGTTCCTTTTTTGGTATTCTATCATTTTGCCTTTTCATACTGTTCATGGGGTTCTCAAGGCAAGAATACTGAAGT
>NW_024080621.1:32402-62163 GCF_014754425.2 Oryx dammah
CCAAGTGCTCTTCTGATAGAATCATACCCTTCGCTCCTCCTGTCCTTCCATAGGCTCTCCAGGGTCCAGGGTGTCTCATGGCCTCTATCCTAGGGAAGCAGGCCCTTACAGGGAGGGGGAGAACTTGGACCTCAGTGTTCAGCCCGCCTCCCACCTACTTCCCCTTGGACATAAATCAGGATGGTGAAGATCCCAACTTTAGAGTCAGACCTGGGCTTCAATTTTTCTTTACATCTCTGAGATCTCGGATAAGCCGTTTCCCTTTCCTTGATGAGCAAGGCTGCCCTTTGCCTCCTCATTGATGGGGAACCCACTGCTGACATAGTGCTGTTCATAAGCCTCGTGTGGTTCTCGCCCTCTGCTTCCACATCTGCCTGGCAACGCTTATCCTCCTGTGCTTGCTCCTCTGGCTCGTAAGTATATTAGGTCTCTCTTGACTTTGAACTGCCTTTAAAAAGAAGCAACCCTGTTTCTCCAGTCACCTGAAGCAGTGTTACCTGAGCCCCTGTGTCCACTGCTGCCCTTGTGAGAAGTGCATGTGGGCAGAGACGTCCACAGGTGAGGTCCTATCTTAGGTGAACTCCCCAGGTTGGTAGGTTACCAATATGCTACTGGAGATCAGTGGAGAAAAAGCTCCAGAAAGAATGAAGAAATGGAGCCAAAGGAAAAACAATACCCAGTTGTAGATGTGACTGGTGAGGGAAGTATAGTCTGATGCTGTAAAGAGCAATATTGCATAGGAACCTGGAATGTCAGGTCCATGAATCAAGGCAAATTAGAAGTGGTCAAACAAGAGATGACAAGGGTGAACATCGACATTCTAGGAATCAGTGAACTAAAATGGACTGGAATCGGTGAATTTAACTCAGATGATCATCTTATCTACTACTGTGGGCAGGAATCCCTTAGAAGAAATGGAGTAGCCATCATAGTCAGCAAGAGTCTGAAATGCAGTACTTGGATGCAATCTCAAAAACAACAGAATAATTTCTGTTCATTTCCAAGGCAAACCATTCAATATCACGGTAATCCAAGTTTATGCCCTGACCAGTAATGCTGAAGAAGCTGAAGTTGAATGGTTCTATGAAGACCTACAAGACCTTCTAGAATTAACACCCCCAAAAGATGTCCTTTTCATCATAGCGGACTGAAATGCAAAAACAGGAAGCCAAGAGATACCTGGAGTAACAGGCAAGTTTGGCCTTGGAGTACAGAATGAAGCAGGGCAAAGGCTAATAGAGTTTTGCCAAGAGAACGCATCGGTCATAGCAAACACCCTCTTCCAACAACACAAGAGAAGACTCTACTCATGGACAGCACCAGATGGTTAATACCGAAATCAGATTGATTATATTCTTTGCAGCCAAAGATAGAGAAGCTCTATATAGTCAGCAAAAACAAGACTGGGAGCTGACTGTGACTCAGATCATGAACTCCTTATTGCCAAATTCAGACTTAAATCGAAGAAAGTAGGGAAAACCACTAGACCACTCAGGCATGATCTAAATCAAATCACTTACAATTATACAGTGGAAGTGAGAAATAGATTCAAGGGATTAGATCTGATAGACAGAGTGCCTGATGAACTATGGTCGGAGGTTCATGACATTGTACAGGAGGCAGGGATCAAGACCATCCCCAAGAAAAAGAAATGCAAAAAAGCAAAATGGCTGTCTCAGGAGTTGAAAGGCAAAGGAGAAAAGGAAAGATATACCCATTTGAATGCAGAGTTCCAAAGAATAGCAAGGAGAGATAAGAAAGAATTCCTCAGTGATCAGTGCAAAGAAATAGAGGAAAACAATAGAATGGGAAAGACGAGAGATCTGTTCAAGAAAATTAGAGATACCAAAGGAACAGTTCATGCAAAAAATGGGCTCAATAAAGGATAGAAATGGTATGGACCTAACAGAAGCAGAAGATACTAAGAAGAGGTGGCAAGAATACACAGAAAAACTATACCAAAAAGATCTTCACCACCCAGATAATCACGATGGTGTGATCGCTTACCTAGAGCCAGACATCCTGGAATGTGAAGTCAAGTGGGCCTTAAGAAGCATCACTACAATCAAAGCTAGTAGAGGTGATGAAATTCCAGTGGAGCTATTTCAAATCTTAGAAAATGATGCTGTGAAAGTGCTACACTCAGTATGCCAGCAAATTTGGAAAACTCAGCAGTGGCCACAGGATTGGAAAAGGTCAGTTTTCATTCCAATTCCTAAGAAAGGCAATGTCAAAGAATGCTCAAACTACTGCACAATTGCACTCATCTCACATGCGAGCAAAGTAATGCTTAAAATTCTCCGAGCCAGGCTTCAACAGTACATGAACTGTGAACTTCCAAATGTTCAAGCTGGATTTAGAAAAGGCAGAGGAACCAGAGATCAAATTGCCAACATCCGTTGGATCATCGAAAAAGCAAGAGAGTTCCAAAAATCATCTACTTCTGCTGTATTGACTATGCCAAGTCTTTGACTGTGTGGATCACAGCAAACTGGAATATTTTTCAAGAGATGGGAATACCAGACCACCTGACCTGCCTCCTGAGAAATCTGTTTGTGCAACAGAACTGGACATGGAACAACAGACTGGTTTCAGATCGGGAAAGGAGTGCATCGAGTGTCACCCTGCTTATCTAACTTATATGCAGAGTACATCATGAGAAACGCTGGGCTGGAGGAAGCACAAGCTGGAATCAAGATTGCCAGGAGAAATATCAATAACCTCAGATATGCAGATGACACCACCCTTATGGCAGAAAGTGAAGAGGAACTAAAGATCCTCTTGATGAAAGTGAAAGAGGAGAGTGAAAAAGTTGGCTTAAAGCTCAACATTCCGAAACTAAGATCATGACATCTTGTCCCATCAGTTCAGTTCAGTCTCTCAGTCGTGTCCGACTCTTTGTGACCCCATGAATAACAGCACGCCAGGCCTCTCTGTTCATCACCAACTCCTGGAGTCTACCAAACCCATGTCCATCGAATTGGTGATGCCATCCAGCCATCTCATCCTCTGTCGTTCGTTTCTCCTCCTGCCCCGAATCCTTCCCAGTGTTAGAGTTTTTTCCAATGAGTCAACTCTTCTCATGAGGTGGCCAAAGTATTGGAGTTTCAGCTTCAACATCAGTCCTTCCAATGAACACCCAGGACTGATCTCCTTTAGGATGGACTGGTCGGATCTTCTTGCAGTCCAAGGGACACTCAAGAGTCTTCTCCAACACCACAGTTCAAAAGCATCAACATCACTTCATGGCAAATAGATGGGGAAACAATGGAAACAGTGAGAGGCTTTTTTGAGGGGGCTCCAAAATCACTGCAGATGGTGCCTGCAGCCATGAAATTAAAAGACATTTGCTCCTTGGAAGAAACGTTCTGACCAACTTTGACAACATATTAAAAAGCAGAGACATTACTTTGCCAGAAAAAGTCTGTCTTGTCAAAGCTATGGTTTTTCCAGTAGTCATGTATGGATGTGAGATTTGGACTATAAAGAAAGGTGAGCGCCAAAGAATTGATGCTTTTGAACTGTGGTGCTGAGGAAGACTGTTTAGAGTCCCTTGGACAGCAAGGAGATCCAACCAGTCCATCCTAAAGGAAATCAGTCCTGTATATTCATTGGAAGGACTGATGCTGAAGCTGAAGCTCTAATACTTTGGCCACCTCACGCTAAGAGCTGACTCATTGGAAAAGACCCTGATGCTGGGAAAGATTGAAGATGGGAGAAGGAGATGAGGATGAGGTGGTTGGATGGCATCACCGACTCAATGGACATGAGTTTCAGTAAACTCCGGGAGTTGATGATGGACAGAGAGGCCTGGTGTATTGCAGTCCATGGGGTTGCAAAGAGACATGACTGAGCAACTAGGCTGAACTGAACTGAGGCTCCTGACAGCCACCAGGGGGCAGCAGTGAAATACAAGGATCAGGCAGTACAAGGTCAAATTGTGGTTTTAATGAGCATTTCTCACTTTTTAATGGTCTCTGTTGGTCATTGTCTCTGAATGCCTCTTTGTGCCTTTTTTCTGTCTTTCCCTTAGTTTGTCTTTTCCTAATGATTTGAGGAATGCCCTTTATATTTTAGAGATTAATCTTATGTCACTCAGGTGTTGAAAATATCTCTATCTAGTTTGAAATTTGTTTTTTTTCTCCTCTCTTTATGGTGGGAAATTCATCTTCTGATTTATTTGTATGCATTCAAAGGTATTGATCTTGAATGATTTGTGCTTTTCATGTCTTCAGAAATCCTTGCCCTGCCGCAAGAGCATAGAAATATTATTCTGTATTTTTCTTCTAAAAGCCTTAAAGTTTTGCCTTTCACATTATACCTGTAACTGATTTTTTTTATGGTGTGAGGTGGGGGGTCTGTTTTCATTTTTTTCTTTGGGTACTCATCACGTGTTTGCTGACCTGCTGGGAAAGAGTCTCAATGCTGGAGAAACCAAGCTAGGGCAGGCTGGGACACAGGGCTCCAGCAGTGAGCTATGGGAGGAGAGGTATATGTCATCCAAAGTGGTCCTGATGTAATGATTGTGGAAGCATCTTCCCACCACACACAAAAGCAGGAGGTTTGACCAAGCCAGAGGTGGTCCTTAGGTTAAGATGCAGGGAGATAGGAGGAGCTGAGTGAAGAATAGAAGATCCATACAGGAGGAAATATGGTTTCAGTCACCATGGTGACCCCGCAGTGGCCTCTCAGACACTCAAGATAGTTGGTGAACTGAGCTGCTTTCCAAAGGCAGGCAGGAGTCAGGCTGGACAATGCCTGGGGTCTGCGCAGAGACCCCCAGTCCACTCCTGCCTGCCCCTGCCCCAGTTTAGCACTGGCTGGACTAATAGGCTCTTCATCTTAATAAGATTCCCACCTTGCCCTGGGTCTGAGCTCATCCATGCAGCTCGGAGCCCCCTGGACCTGGGGCAGGTCGGCTGGGAGAGAAGGATCTAATCACTGAGAAGGGGCCGTTAGAGAAGGCAGGTGTGAGGGGAGGGCTCATCACTTTGTGCAGAAGGAAGCCTGACCGCCCACAACTTGCAGGCACAGGACACGGGCTCTGGGCCAGACGCCTTGGCCCTACGGAACTAACTTCATTTACGGAATGTAAAAGTGAAAGACGCTCAGTCGTGTCCGACTCTTTGCGACCCCGTGGACTGTATAGAATGGCCTGAACTCTCCAGGCCAGGATACTGGAGTGGGTAGCCGTTCCGTTCTCCAGGGGATCTTCCCAACCCAGGGATCGGAGCCAGGTCTCCCGCACTGTGGGTGGATTCTTTACCAGTTGAGCCACCATCTCCGGGCTTCACTGTAAATGGAATTCTAATGGTATGATGAGTTAAACAGTTGATATTCAATACAGGAGTGAAATTCATCACTTGCATGAAGCTGCATAGCTGATAACCAAGCCTGATAGCAATTTCCCCACAACCTGTTTTTGTGGACTTATTTCTTATAACTTTCTCCATTTCCACTACACTGAGCCACACTCACATGCTGCAACCATCTACTTTTGGGGTCTGGTTAGATACCTTCTGGTTCATCCATAGAAGGGAATACCATGTCGCCATTACAAAGGGGGTACACCTGAACCAGTTGATAAAAAAGATGTCCAGATATGTTATGAATTGGGTGAGACAAGGCGCACAACCTATGTAAAGCAGGATGATCTAATGCCATACTTGGAAGGATATTGCTCAATGTATATCTGTGCACATGCACGCAGACACACATGTGTGTGTGCTGGTGTATGCGTAGGTTATCTCCTGTATAGTTCCACGGGGAGCTGTTAACACAGATCCCTTTTGGGGAGAGGGCCAAGTAGAGTAGGTAGGCACTCTTTATTCTTCTTACTCTTTCTGTGCAATTGACACCCCCACCAGAAACAACAAACAGCCTCTGATGAATTGCTTCATCATCTGTAATTCTTACTGTCCTTCCTGCCCATGGCCTGATGGGAGGCACAGGTGAGGGAAGAATGGGACTTTGGAAGTCCAGTGACCCCCATTCTCACCTCAGCTCCACACAAGGTCATCTCAGGATGACTTTGGCCCAGCCCCATCGCCTCCCTGCCCCCAGCCTCCATCTGGAGAGCTAGGATGATGCCAGAGCCAATGACATCCATGGGTCCGCCTGCTCAAGGATTCTCTGGCTTTCTCTGTTCTATTTTTGTCTGACACCTCTCCCAGGGGCCTGTGGGTCTGAGCTAATTTCTCTGGCTGGCCCTGATCCAGGCAGCTCAGGTGAATAGTGCCGAGCTAATGAGGCCAAGGTCATGGGCCAGTTAGCGGCCCTTGGAGGAACCTGTGGCCAGAGTGCAGCTGGACTGCAGCTCTCCCACCAGTCTCTGGGCTCAGGCATAGGGGGAAGTGATGAGAGCTGCCATGGGGCTCAGTCCAGTTACCTTTTGTGGCTGCAGCACACTGTCCCCCAGCCATATGACAAAGAAGGGGGTATGTAGGGTAGGGGTGGGGAGACGACCAGATGGTTTAAAAAAGTGCATTCCCCTGCCTGCAAGCAGGCCACACCTGATCAAGCCAGGAGGATGAGAACCAGTTTTATTTCTTTAAAGCCAAAGCAAGAGGGTATGCCCATATTCTCTTGGGTCCACCCACAGTGTATCTTTTCTCCCTCTTTCTGAGTCACATCCTTGCCTCCTAACCCGGGGAGAGGTAAAGGAGGGCTTCCTCTTCTATTACCTGTCATAAGGACAGGGGTTGTCTATTTTATTCAGTGCTACGTTCCTAGCACCTAGATGAATGCCTGGCATGCACAGTAGGAGCACAAGAAGTACTGCTCAAGTGCATCAACTCGCCTTTGTTCAGAGAGGCTGTGGACTGCACTCAAGAGGACCTGGCACCACCAATGGGTTCTACTTGATAGTTTTCAAATATTTCTACTTCAAGGAGTCTGTGGAAGCTTGATATTTACAGAAAAACCCTATGAAGCCTCTAGGAAAAAAGAATAATTCCTTTTACAGTAGGCCACCCCTTCCTAACTTGAATATTTGGCAAGTTAGAATTTTCTTCTTCCAAGTTTTTCAACTCAGTTCAGTGACTTTTTGTTATTAGTTATTGTACTATATTATTAATTTTTGAGTTCGTCTCATCAGTCAGGCTTTGGGCAAAGCACAAAACAAGTATTGATTTATTTAATTTTCATAACAACTGTGTAGGATGGGCACTGCAGTCATTCCCATTTTACAGATGAGAAAACTGAGGAATACTGATGTCAAGGAATTTGGTCAAGCTCCAGAACCCATGCTCCTGATCACAACTAGTGCTGGGACTTATTTTGCATGCAGGTATCCATCTACGAGGTACTGGTGATTTAACAATGAATGAGGCCTTTGATAAGTGAGAGGTTAAACAGACAGTGATACATCTACATCGTGCAATATGACTCAGCAACGCAAGGGAAGGGATGGTTGGTACATGCAGCAATCTATGCCACTCTCCAGTACATTATGCTGAGTGTGAAAAGGCAACCCCCCAAAGTTTCATACTGCATGATTCCGTTTATATGACATTCTCAAAGACAAAATTATGGACATAAAGAGGAGACTGGGTAATGCCAAAGACTAGGGAGAGATGGAGTTGACAAAGAAGCAGGCTATGAAAGGGCAACACGAGGGATCCTGGAGGGGATGAAAAGACTGTATCTTGATTCCATCAGTGTTGATATCCTGGCTGTGATATCGAACAGGAGGCAAAAGAAGCAGTATTTGGTACAATAAAAGATAGCAGCCTTTAGTCCCAAAGTAGAGAATTGGCCGGATGTGTGCTAAATCTTTGTGAGTGTGTGTGTTTGCATATACAGCATTTACATGTTTATCTGCTAACATTTAAACATTTTGCAAGACGTTACCATTGAAGGAAACTGGGTAACTCAGATGGTAAAAGCATCTGCTTGCAATGTGGGAGACCCAGGTTCGATCCCTGGGTGGGGAAGATCCTCTGGAGAAGCGAATGGCAACCCACTCCAGTACTCTTGCCTGGAAAATTCCATGGATGGAGGAGCCTGGTGGGCTACAGTCCATGGGGTCGCAAAGAGTCGGACCCGACTGAGCAACTTCCCAGAGAGGGGTAAAATGTACATGGGATCTCCCTCTATTATGTTCTACAGATGTGAAATAGAGTTTCATTTTAAAAAAGAATGAGTGCATTCCTGCCTGCAAGGAGTGCTCCTGTGTAGCGAGTGAGACCTCATGCCACATGCCCAGGTAACTTCGGTACATCACAGTCGGGTGACGTGGCGGGCCTGAGAGGGCTTCCAATGCAACGACGGTGGAGCTGAGTTCTCAAGCATCAGCAGCTCAGAGGGGAGAGGAAGGGCATCCAAGGCAGGCAGGAGAGCATGAACAAGCAGGGCACCTGGGTTTTCTTTCCCCAAAGTTCCCTCTGGGAGCCACAAGATCTCAGACCATCCCATTGCAAAATGTGAAGTGATGGACAGAATTATCACCTTACATTTTTTGTTCAGCCTCTGGTACCTGCTGCCTATTATCCAGTAGAACCCAATCACAGAAGAAAATGACTCCCTTGTCAAACATCACACCAGAGAGCAAGCATCTTTGTTCAGCCTGTTAAGATCAGTTTTCACGTTCAATTTAATAAAAAGGCAGATGTTAATGTTCTTCCTATTAAGATATAATTTCTTTGTTAAATGCATAAGTTTCTTTTTTCCTTGATAGGTCTAATTCTACTTTACGTGTAATAGCAGCTGAGTGGTGGAAAGAGTGAGGGCTTTGGGGTCAGAGGATCCTGCATTTGAATCTCAGTTCTACCACTTATTGGCTATGGTCTTGACCATCATTCTCTCTGAACCTCTGTCCCCTGACCTCTGCAGTGAGACTAATTATATTAAACAGCCCTGCAGTCTTGAATCCACAGTGAGGCTTAATGAGGAAACATTTGCCAAAGAGCCTAGTAGAATGCCTGACACATAGTAAGCACTCTATAAATGACACTCATTACTACTAATAATTCTACTTTAAGTAGAAATTTAAAAATAGTTACCTTTTACAGTGCTCTGCAAATAGTACTATATCTCCAAGGTTTTGCTTGTATCAGTCAGGACAGTCAAGCTTATGCTGTAGTAACAAACAACCCACAAATCTCAGTGGTTTACAACAACAACATTTATTTCTTGCTCACACTACATATCCACCATGGGTCAGGTGCAATTCTGCTCCTGTAGTCTTCTCTCCTGGACCCAGGATAAGGGAGAAGCCAGTTGCTGGCACATCACTGGTGGTCATAGTAGAGGAAAAGGGTCTTCTAATCAAAATTAAATGCCATGTGTCTTAGAAATGACACATATTATTTGCATTGAAAAACTCATAGGTCAGGGACTTCCCTGGCAGTTCAGTGGTTAAGACTTTACCTTCCAATGCAGGGTTTCATCCCTGATTCAGGGAACTAAGATGTCATATGCCTGGGGGCCCAAAAAACCAAACCATAAAGCAGAAGCAATACTGTAACAAATTCAATAAGACTTTAAAATATGGGTCACATTAAAAAAAAATCTAAAAAAAAAACTCATTGGTTAGAACTGATGACACATTCCCACCACACTGTAAGTAAGGCAGGAAGTAGAATCCTGTTTTGTATCTGGAAGGCAAGGGAGTAATCACAAGACTATAGCCAACAGCTCTGCTGACAACCACAAAGATTTTGAGACCCATCACGCTGCCCAGAGGGACAGCTGGACATTGGGAAGGAGGCAGGAACCCCGGGGAGAAGGTGAAAATACACAGAGGGGTCCTACTCAGCAGGGGGTGGGGGGGCAGGCAACGTCAGGTCAGTGGGCAGGTCTGAGGCCAGAGGAGCTCTGGGTGCCTTTCTCATCTGGACCCGACCCAAACGGAACGTGGCCTGTTCTCATCTCTGGGCAAACCAGCCCACCCTGCTGGGAGGTGTGAGTCCCACATGCCCAACATGAATGGTAAAGCTGCATGTAACCTGCTTCTCTGGCCTTCCAGGACTTCCCTGTGGCTCAGATAGTAAAGAATCTGCCTGCAACACAGGAAGCCAGAATTTGATCCCTGGATCAGGAAGATCCCCTGGAGGAGGGCATGGCACCCCCCTCCAGTATTCTTGCCTGGGAAATCCCATGGGCAGAGGAGCCTGGTGGGCTACAGTCCATGGGGTCACAAAGAGTCGGACACGACTGAGCAACTAACACTTCACACTTCACTTTCAGCTGTGGGCAAGACAGAGTCACAGAGCAGTATTTCTCTGGCTCCACTTCTCCTGTTTGGCTGGGTCCCAGCACCTACTAGATTCTTCTAGGAGTTTAGGGGAGCCCCCAGGGTCTCTTGTGTGCCCGCATCCTGCCCCTGGGGCTCCTTCCCGGTGCCACCCTGGGTCCCTCCCTGCCCTACCTCTCCTTTAACAGCTAATGTCAGAAGCAGCCACTCAGCAGGCTTTGTCCTCCTGGTCCCCTGGGGCTGCAGACAAGCGGCTCCAACAGCAACGATGTTTGTGCCGACAGTGCCACCTCCCGTCCTTTCAGAGGCTGCTGGCAAAGTCCGGTGCTCACAAGGCAGCCCCTGCAGAGGATTCAGCACGAGTCCTGGTGCAGGGAAGCGGGGGTGGCCTGTGCGGCAGCCCCATCCATTCCCTTTCCGACCCCCATGAGCTGGCTTCCAGATTGCTGACCTTGGGTCTTCTGATCTTAACGGGTGCCGGGCCTCTGCTTTGAAACCTCTAACCACCACTTTCTTCTTCATCCTCCTCCACCCTCGCTCAGTCTTCAAATGAGAGCCCAAATGCCATTTCTTCAGGGAAGACTTCCTTGATTTCTCAAACTAAATGGAGTCCCCCAACATGAGATCTTTCCCCGACATGTTGGATTGGCAGGTAATAATGGAGGGACCAAAAGAAGAGACACCCACCCACCCAAAAGTATCTCCAGACAGCAAATTCTCCATATTGCTTGTGAGACTTGACACCTTGCCGGTAACAAGCTGCTCACACATCCTTCGCAATCTTCAGGGGAGAGGTGTAGACCTGTCAGATGCACTGGCCTTGGTGAGAACCCTCTGTGGGTTTCTAGTTTGCCCCCATACCTTAATGTAGGCGCATGGACGTGTTCACCTGACCAGCTGGGAAAGGAATCTTCTGTGTTCTCTGTTTGCCATGGATGACTCACAGCTTCCCTGGATCAGGGACAGCAGCTATTTTCTTGCCAATGTGGAATCTGGCAGAGGCCAGGAAAGGCAAACCTGGTGCTCTGGGGCACGGCAGTTTCCTAAGAGGCCCGTGGTCTCCCAGAGCTGATTGCATTCCAGCATTGTTCCTACTATATTTTTAAAAATTGAGGAAACCTAATAACAATACACACATTCAGGCATAGGTAGGTAAATTAGGTGTGGGCTTTCCTGGCGGCTCAGTGGTAAAGAATCCCCCTGCAATGCAAGAGACACAGGTTCGACCCCTGGGTTGGGAAGGTTCCCTGAAGAAGGAAATGGCAACCCACTCCAGTATTCTAGCCTCAGAAATCCCATGGACAGAGGAGCCTGGCAGGCTACAGTCCATGGGGTCACAAAGAGTCAGACACCACTGAGCGACTAAACAGCAGCAGGTAAATTAGGGTCCATCCTTACGAGGGAGTACTGGTGCCTGGAGGAAAGCATGCGCCCCACGGTTGTTGTCTTCGGGGGTCACCCGTCCACGCCCTGGGTGGTCTGGGAGCCCATGAGGAGCCTGGGCATCTCTTAGTCACCCCCACCCCTTACCCTTCAGAGGAGTGTTCTTGTGCTTGGTGGCGCAGTCAGGTCTGACTCTGTAACCCCATGGACTATGGCCCACCAGGCTCCTGCGCCCCTGGGATTTTTCAGGCAAGTATACTGGCGTGGGTTTTCATGCCCTCCTCCAGGGATCTTCCAGACCCAGAGATGAAACCCATGTTCCCTGTGTCTCCTGCATTGCAGGTGGATTCTTTTACCTGCTGAGCCATCGGGGACATGGAAAGAGTAGTTCTGAATCCAGGCTCAGCTATCTTGGATCTGTTACCAAATCTTTCTGTGCCTCAGTTTCTCCATTTATCAAATGGGGACAATAATCCTGCTTTCACAGGCCATGTTCCTCCTCCCCGTGTCCCCATGTCCCCAGGATCACTGATCAGTGAGGCCTGGCTGTTATCACCTCTGTAGATCCCAGTCCCCAGTCTGAGATCGTGGGTCACTGAGTTTTAACCCTACTCTCCCTCCAGTATCCAAGATACGCCCAAAAGGAAAACTGAGCTCACACAGAGTAAGTCCCTGGGCACCAGCCTCAACGTCAGCCCCACCCCTCGGCTGGCCAACACAGAGGACAGTCCAGGTTCAGAACTGCTGTTCAGACCCAGTTTCAGTGGGTTCAGATCAGCTGGGGGTGCACAGGCCCTGGCACTTCGTGACTGTGCGACCTTAGTTACTTGTCCACTCTGGGCTTGTTCCCTGCTGCCCCTTCTCCAACCCCAAACCCACTTCATCCCTGCTCTTGGCTTGTAGCCTGGGATGTAAGAGGTCCCCAGTGACACCATACATGACCTTTGTTGTCTGGCCTTTTTGTTTGTTTTTTGTGGTTTCTTACTCAAGTACCTCTAGTAGAATGATGTTGGTATAAAGTGGGTTTGCCAGTGCTCAGAAACAACCTAGAGAGGTGGGATTGTATTTAGGCTGGGGTGGGAGGAAGGTTCATGAGGGAGAGAACATACGTATACCTATGGCTGATTCATGTTGATGTATGGCAAAACCAATACAATATTATAAAGGAATTAGCCTCCAATTAAATAAATTAACAATAAATAAATAAAGGCAGGATTTAAAAAGAAAAGCAGGGGTTGGTGGAGAATGGTGCTCAAATGCACACCTTGGCTCTTGGGAACCTGTTATAGGAAACCTGGATTTTTCTGCAGTGGCTTATCCTTGTTTGACCACACATCTTTTTCTCAAGAAACGGAGGAAGCTGAGAGAATGGCAAGGATTCAACTCAGAAGGGACTGGAGGAAGGAAAGTAAATCCTGTTTCCTGCCTGGTGATTGTGGAGAGCAGTGATTCACTGTGAGAGCTTGTGATGCTAAAGTTTTTTTTTTTTTTTTTTTTCAGTCACTCTTTGCAGCATGTAGGATCTTAGTTCCCTGACCGATGATCAAACCTATGCACCTTGCGCTGGAAGTGCAGAGACTTAACCACTGGGTCACCAGAGAAGTTCACTGAGGTCTTTATAAGCAGTTACAAATTTAAATTTAATTTTACATCCACTCCAGGAGGGAGGTACCCTATTTAGAAATGAAGACATCAAGGCTAAGCAACTTCACTGGACGAGCCACAGGTGGTCCAGTGGCTAAGACTCTGCGCTCGCAATGCTGGGGGCCAGGGTTCAATTTTTGGTCAGGGAGCTAGAACCCACATACTGCAACTAATTGTTCACAGGCCACAGCTAAAAATCCCCCATGCCATAGCAACTAAGACCTACAGCAGCCAAGTAAATATATAAAAAAAAGAAAGAAATCAAGGCTCAGAAGAGAAACAACTTATCTCACATCTCTGAGATATAAAGAAAAATAGAAGCCCAGGTCTGACTCTAAAGTCCTTTCTTCATCATTCCGATTTATGTCCAAGGGGAAGGGTTTAGGAGGGGGGCTGGAACACTGAGGTCCAAGTTCTCCCTCCCTGTAAGGGCCTGCTTCCCTAGGATAGAGGTCATGGGGCACCCTGGACCCTGGAGAGCCTGTGGAAGGACAGGAGGAGTGAAGGATATGATTCTATCAGAAGAGCACTTGGCCATTTGCAATTCATTTACTTTTTTATCATGTGATTCTTCTGAAGAGGGGCAGAATTATTATTTTATTATGTAGACAGGGAAACAGGCAAAGGCAGGGATGTGACTTGTTCCAGATCACACAACAAGTCAGCGAAAGAACTAAGGCTCAAAAATCATTTCAGACAAGCTCCTGACACGCAGACTCTCCTGCAGGCAACAACCACACACTCTAGACCTGGTACAAAGTACAAAACACAAAAGTACAGAGTGCACAACCGCCACGTGAGGGCTCAGGAGAAGCAGAGCAGAAAGATTTTGAGGGGAGTCAATAGCGCTAAATATTCATTGGAGGAACTGGTGCTGAAGCTGAAGCTCCAATACCTGGTTACTTGTTGCGAAGAACTGACTCACTGGAAAAGACTCCAACGCTGGGAAAGAGTAAAGACAAGAGGAGAAGGGGGCAACAGAGGATGAGCTGGCTGGATGGCATCATTGACTCAGTGGGCTTGAGTCTGAGCAAACTCTGGGAGATAGTGAAGGACAGGGAAGCCTGGTGTGCTGCAGTCCACGGGGTCGCAAATAGTTGAACACGACTTAGAGACTGAACAACGAACAACAACAAAATATGGATTGAACGATGGGCAGAGGACAAGTTTGTCATTTTTTTCTGTGGCTTTCCCTTGAAGGAAGCTGCAGTTCTGGGATAGATAGAAGGGACTGCAACTATGATAGAAAGCCTGCTATTTTTCTGGCCCAAAAACAACCCCAGAGGACAGAACCCAGAGCAACCAGGACTGTGGGAGGAGGAGAAATGGTTAAAGGAGAGAAAGAAAGGCAAGGCCAAATTCTGCACACAATTTCTACACCAGTGTCTGATGGCTCCTTACCACATAGCACTACACAGACTAAAAGGAGTCTGAGCTAAGGTGATAGTTGCCTCTCATCACAGACAAGACAGATTTGCAATTTCAGTCTAACCAAGTGAACTGCCTGCCAAAGGGAGAAAAATTAGTATTGGAGGAATATAATTGGGTTGGCCAAAAAACTTATTCAGGTTTTTCCATACCATCCAGGGGAAAAACCCAAGCTAACATTTTGGCCAACCCAATAAAAGAATAGGGCTGCCCAGGTGGCTCAGTGGTCAAGAATCTTCCCGCCAATTTGGGAGCCGCAGGAGACTCAGATGCCGTCCCGGGTCGGGAAGGTCCCCTGAGAAGGAAGTGGCCGCCCGCTCCAGTACTCTTGCCTGGGAAACCCCATGGACAGAGGAGCTGGTGGGCTACAGTCCACGGGGTTTCCAAGAGTCAGACGCGACTAAGCAACTGAGCACACACACGCACACACACACTCTAAAAGAATCCATAGCCTCTTCAAGATAATAGTCATAACGTCCAGGATATTTTCAAAAGATAAGACTATCAACAGAGGTCAACACTGAATGATCCAGACGTGGGAATTAACAAACAAAAAGTTAAAGGCAGGTGTTGTAACTGTGCTTGATGAGATAAAGGAAATTACACATGTATGAAAAGATAGAAATCTCAACAGAGGGATAGAAAATACCAAAGGACAGAAAAAGAGCAAGAGAAAATTTTAGAACTGAAGTATATGGTATCTGAAATTCTAAAATGAAATGTTTGCACTTAATAACAGAGTGGAGATGGCAGAGAAAGAGTGAGTTTAAACATAGATTTTAAAAGAAATTATCCAATCAGAGGAAACAAAAGAAGAAGGTTTAAAAAAAAAGCCTCATGGACTTGTAGGAAAACATTGAAAGGTAGAAAAGTTAATAGGTAATTGAAGAATTGGGTTCCCAACTGGAGAGAAGAATGAAAGGAGTGGGGGAAAATATTTGAAGAAATAATGGCTGAAAAGTTTTCAAGTTTGGTGAAAGAGCTAAATTTACACATTCAAGAACGGACTTGTGGACACAACTGAGAAAGGAGAGGGTGGGATGAATGAAGAAAGTAGCAGCAACATACACTCTCGTGTGCAAAACTGAAGGAGGAAATAGCAACCCACTCCAGTATTCTTATCTGGAGAATCCCACGGACAGAGGAGCCTGATGGGCTACAGGCCATGGGGTTGCAAAGAGCCAGACATGACTGAGCGTGCACACACACATGTGTAAAATAGATAAGGGGTAAGAAGTTGCTGTATAACACAGGGAGCCCTGCCTGGGCCTCTGTGAGGACCCTAGAGGAATGGGATAGGAGCAGGGAAGGTTGCTCACAAGGGAGGGGATATATATATATATATATAATTAAGGCTGATTCTCTTTGTAAGGCAGAAACCAACAGAATATTGTAAAGCAATTATCCTCCCACTAAAAAAAAAAAAAAAAAAAGAAACCATTGGAAATGCATTTTATAGAAAAAAAACAGAAGAAAAATTTCTGGGAGGGACTTCCCTGGTGGACCATAGCTAGGGCTCTGTGCTGTCACTGCCGAGGGTGCAGGGCCAATCCCTTGTTGGGAGCTAAGATCCTCAAAGTGGTGTGGTGTGGCTAAAAACACAGTTGTGTGAGCCCTAAAGAATATGACAGTCCTTCCCCAGAGAGCCTAACACTTTCAAAATGGGCTCTGTAACAAAGCAGCTGGCAGGCAGAGTACATCTAACCATACATCGTGGACTGCCCTTCATCAAAGTTGACTTGGAGCCTGATGAGTTTAGCCCTCAGAAGCAGTGGCCTGAGATATCACTGAACTATCCTGAAGGGGACTCAGTGCCAGGTCTCCTGGAGAAATATCTTGAACGCTTTGAGTTGTGGTCTCTTGGAATGTGTCATGCTCTGAATCCACACCCAGTATTTAGTGCATTTGCTCCCATACCCGTGTGTTATGGATCTAGGAATTAAGAAGTTAAGCCAAGGTGGTAAATTTCATGATTACACATTATAAGCCCATCTCAAAGTTTTTGTTTTCAATGCCCATGACTCTGGATCCTTCTGGGCTAGAGATTTTAGTATTAAAGAGGGGAATACCTCTACGAAGGCAGAACAGAAAGTTTCGTTGAAATGCCATATCTGATTTATCTCGCCCCTTGATTTGTGGATAACAATGAGGTTATAGGTTGGGTGTGGTAATGACCTTGGTTGTCAAGAGAGATTTATCTGGTTGCTACACAGGAGGGCAGTAGGAACATGAGTAGAACTCCGCGGATTCCTTCTACTCATGGGCCTCTTCTAGGAATCCTTCTTGGAAGACCATGACAGATGATACAGGTTAACAGAAAACTCTGCAGTCTTACTGAACTGGGACCAACAAAGGGCTCAGGCTCGGAGGACTGAATTTTCCCACAGGAAGGAGGAACACTGAGCAGGATCACCCTTAAGGACTGGTATCGAGGGAGCAGCGCTCCTGGAGGCTGGGGCCTACTGCACCTCCCTGTTGCTGCACATATATAATACGCATGCAGAGTACTGGGAAAGGAGCCCAATGGACCAGGAGATACTGGCATCGCGCTGGGGCCCTTCACCCCTGACATCCCTGCAAGATGCAGCAGGTGGAGGTGATTCGTGTTTGTCTCCAGTTGGGGAAGTGAGCAGTGCACTTACTGTCGTGTGTGGGATGCTTGGACCCAGAACAGGGTGAGGAGAGTCATTTCTGATGATCTAAGAGGGCACGTGTACATCCAGGAAGCACTAAATCTGGAGCCTCTCTTCCTAAGACTTTCTCTCAAGGGTTCAGGCCCCTATTACACATTCTTCTTCCTCATCCTTCAGCCTGACCTATTGGCCCAAGAATACAGTCCTCTGACCCAAGTTATTCTGTATTGTGGGAGCTTGACACTGGGATTCCAGGTGCTTGGACCTAAGACCCTGCTGGCAGGGGCCTCTGGGGACAGACTGTGAGCTCCTGCAGGGGGACCTGTCCTGTTCCTCTCCTTCATGAACTGTGTGAGTTTGGGGCTTCTTTCCATTCTCTGACCTGGCCTGCCAGACTCAGTTTCTCTTGCTCAGACACAGGGATCTCACCTGACACAGGGGTCACTGTGGAATTGCATCAACCACCCAAAGAGCTCAATGGGATCCAGCTCTAAGGGCTCAGAGGACGTGGGGATGGACACTGAATGGTTGTATCACTCAGTCCTGAAACCCTTGCCCAGGAGAAGTCTGTGCAGGATGGGAATTCTCCGGGAACAGAAGAAGAACTGACAAGGAATGAACTCATATTTCTGAAGGTCAGGCAGGTGATGGCCATGACTGCTGACATCTCCAGGAAGGAATGGAAGGGCTGGTTGAAGCCTCAGGGAAACACTGGCTGAGAGGGAGTCAGAGGCACTGAGGAAAGTCTTCCGAGAGAGGTTTGGACAAAAGTGGGGAGAAGGCTCTGCAGCACGTGGGGAGGGACTTAGGAGATGTCCTGGGATCATTTTCAGGTCCTGGGTCTCTGGCTTCCTTCCCCCGGGCTCCAGGCGTGGGAGCCAGTTAGGTGCTCACATGCTCCACACGTGGAAACACAGAGAGTTGGTGCCCTGTGGAGCAGGCCCGTGGGGGTGAGAGCCACACCCAGAAGCTCCCCTCTCCTCCCTGGAGAGGAGGAGCCTAAGGCATCCCCTGAAGGCTTCTCAGAAGGCTGTGGCAGGTGCAATCCCAGATGGGTGACCAGGTCAGAGCATGCCTTGGATGGACTTTCCCTCCTCCCCTGACCACTTCCCCCAGCCCCTCAGTCCTGCTTCTGGGGGTGGAGTGAGCCTGGCCTCCAGCTCTGGTCTCAGGGGACCCCAGGCCCCAGAAGAATAGTTTGGGCTGCATGTTTTATTGAAAGTATGTCCATTTGCCTGACGCACACTCCAGTCAAGCAAAGAATGTCAGAGTTTGGAGCAGAAAAAGTTTTATTGCAGGGCCATGCAAGCAGACAGGCGGCTCATGTGTTAAAACCCCCAAATTCCCCAAAAGCGCTCAACAAAGCCCTTTTATAGAAAAGTGAGGGGGGAGGGCTGGTCAGTGGCAAACTTCCCAGTGTCAGATCCTTGCTCTTGATATCAGGTCATGATGTTCCTATAAACCTCCAGCAAAGCAAATTCTCTGTTCTGACAAGAAAGGGCAAGGTCCTAAGGCTCACTTTCACCCTGAGGTTCAGGTCCTAGCTAAGAGGAGGGTTTCCCTGCGAGGGCTGGTTACCCTGCCAGGGACTCTTCCTCCAGCACTCAGTCTAAGCCCTCTTGCCAGTACCCAAGCCCTGCTGAAAAGGCAGATCTCAGCCGCTGGTGCCCTTTAGTCCCCAAGCCTGCTCTGCTGTTACCACTGAGAGAGCCAGGCACCCAGCACCGAGCCAGCCCTCAGGCTTCTCATTTAAGCTGGAGAGATCATTGTATAGGAGCCATAGGAACGCGTGTTGCAGCAAATGCCCTCCAGGTCAATCCCTAGCCCCCAGCTGTTGCCCTTCTTAGAGAAAAGTCCCCACCATAGAATGGACTTGAAGCGATGCTGTGCAATGTCCTTGCCACTTAACCCTGACCTCTGGCACCTGCTTGGGGTCGACCACTGACCTCAGCTGGACCAGTTCTTGGACCTTGAATGGAGTGACTGAAGCTGGTTAACTCTGTCACCTTAATCAGAGTGTCCAGTTACTCCAGTGGCTGAGGCCTCTGTGGACTGGGACCCATGGAGACCTCCACCACCTCAGGTCTCAGAGGTGGGGGTGGATGGGAGGTTCCCTGTCTTCCCAAGGATGGGCCCGGCCAGTGGGCGGCCAAGCGAGGGCTCTGGAGCTCTGCCGGTCACTGTCCCCAGCCTGTCCCCCACCCTTCAGCTCACCTTCAGGCCTGAGGCTGGAAGGCCTGGAGGGCCGGGGAGAAGGCGGCCATCCCGCTCTTATAACACTCTACACCGTGAGGACACCGCTGCCAGGCTGACTGTTGGAGGGAGGGCTCTGCGACCACCTACTCCTGGTCTGCCGACAGTCTCCTCCTAACTGTCTCAAGCTAACAGCTGTGCATCCCCCGGCCCTTTTATGTGGAGGCTTTGGGCATCTGTGCTCAGAGTCATGGCTGCCAGGGAAGAGCTGGAGGTGGGTGCTGCTAAGGTCGATATTCTTAAGGGTCATTTTAGTCCCCTGTGGGGAATAGATGGGTGGAGGTAGGGCAGTGCTCCAAGGTAAACACAGGAAGATGATTCTGGAAGCTCCTGCAGGAGTCCTGGTGAAACGTGAAGGCAGCCTGGGTGAGGCGTGTGCTGTCTCTTTCTCCCCTCTGTTTACGGCTGACCCTCTCTCACACCTTCACACAAGCTCTCTGCTCTCAATCACCCATGGGTGCCCTGTGTCCATCCTGGTCCCTGGGGCTGGAGGAGGAGCATCCTGTGCTCAGCCCAAGTCAGACAACATGGGCTCCCCCGAGTGTCCCATGGGGCCTTGGGGCTCCAGGGTCTGAGGGAAATGACTGGCTGGCAGGCAGGAGCCATGGAGGACGTGAGCCCTGAGATCCTGGGAGACAGGCTCACCGGGAAGGAGCTCAGGCAACTGGAGCCCAGCTGAGCCCCTCAGTCAATGCAAGGAAGCCTCAGTGAGTCAGCTCATATTTACTGAGCCAGAGTCTAGAGAACACTAGGTGGGCAGAGCCAGACAGACCTGGAATATCTCACCAAGCACCAACCCCACCTGAGGAAGAAATGGATGCTCCGAGAGGCTGTGTCCGTTCTCCCCAGGCTGGTTGCCTTCCTTGACTCACTGCAAAGTTCGTGACCTGTTGCTGCCTACTGCTTTCATTTTTCTTCCTTTTTTTCTGATCAACCTCGGTTCCCACGCAACATTTGGAATTTTGTGGGAACTTCACTGTTCTGTTGCTTCTCCCTGGACCCAAAGAGCCCCTGGCAACTTGTCAAATGTTTTTTCTAGTGTGTTGTCATCATCATCATTGCTGCTGCTTCCATCATTACCACCATCATTATTTAGGAGTCACTGCCTGAAGACCTACATAGATGTTTCTTCAAAGAAGACATACAGGTGACCAACAGGCACATGAACAGATGCTCAACCTCATTAGTTATTAGGGAAGTGCAAATCAAAACTACAGTAAGGTATCAGCTCACACTTATCAGAGGGACCATTATCTAAATGTCTACAAATAATCAGTGCTGGAGAAGATGTATAGAAAAGGGAACCCTCCTACACTGCTGGTGGGAATGTAAATTGGTACAGTGACTATAGAGGACAGTATGGAGGTTTCTTGAAAAACTAAAAATAGAGTTATCATATAATCCAGCAATCCCACTGCAGGGTAAATATCTGGAAAGTGGAAAGCTCAAATTTGAAAAGATACATGCACCCCAATGTCCATAGAACACTATTAACAATAGCCTAGACATGATAGTAACCTGAATGTCCATCAGCAGATGAATGGGTAAAGGCAATGTGGTACATATGTACAATAGAATAGTACTCAGCCCTAAAAAAGAATGAAATAATGCCCTTTGTAGCAACACGTATGGATTCAGAGATGATGATACTAAGTGAAGTAAGTCAGACAAAGACAAATACATGAAATCACTTATTAGTGGAAAGTTAAAAATACTAAGCGAATTCCCTGGTGGTCTTTTGGTTAGGATTCGGTGTTTTCACAGCCGTAGCCCAGGTTCATCCCTGGTTGGGAAAACTGAGAGCTCACAAATGGCTTAGCATGACCAAAAGGAAAAAAAAAAAAAAGAGTTCAAATGAACTTATTTACAAAACAGAAATACTTACAGAAAACCACCTTATTGTTACCAAAGTGGGGAGGGATAAATTAGTATGGGATTAACTGATGCATACTGCTATACATAAGATAAACAACAAGGACCTACTATATACTACAGGGGATAGTATTCAAAATTTTTAACCTGTGATGGAAAAAAATTAAAAAGAATATAGATATATACAAAAATACATGTATAACTGAATCACTTTGCTGTACACCTGAAACTAACAGAATATTGCAAGTCAACTTTGCTTTAATAAAAAACCAAAAAAGAGTAGTCACTGCCTAATTAAGATAAACCTGCTGGGATCAAAGGTGAGTTGATGCTGGAGAAGGAGGGCTGGAGACCATCACCAGAGAGAAACTCTTCCTGTTGGGGCATCAGACCCTGGGGAGGGCGATAGAGGAGCCCTTGCTACTTCTTCTGGACTCCAGAAGTCCTAACTCTTGTCCTTTTTCCATTTTCAACCCATCTCTATTCCTGATCTCTCATTGCTCGTTCCCATGCCTCTCCCGTTATTCTGCCCCCAGTGTCTTCTTTAGTCCAAAATAAGTGGTTTCTCCCCACACCCACACCCCCCAGTTGAGGCTCCTTCCTACTCTCTCTCCATCTACCACCTGCATGCATCTTTTCCCTGCTGTGCTTAGCTACAGAAACACCAAATTCCTAATACTCAGCTCCATCAGTTTTATTTTGCAATCTTACCCTCTAGCAAGTTGCCTCTGGGGTTTGGCCACTCACGTGTCCCTGGTACCTGCAGTGATCTGGGGCACCCAAGTTGGGGCCTACTTCAGATGCTCATAGATCTGGGTGAGCACCTCCAGATTCATCTCCAGCTTCTGGGCCCATTCCCTCAGTCTCTCAGCAGACTCTGTCTTTGCCCCACCCTGCAAGTCCTGTGAATCTTTCATCAGGGACCATATGTCGAACGGGAGGAACAAATCTGCAGAGACTCCACCATACATGCGGGCTCCTCTGGTCATTGCAAGAGCCGTGCCTCCAAAAGCTGCTCTCACCAGCTGGGTGCTTTGGCCAGAGACTCGCCCAGCTACTAACTGAGGGTTGCTTTTGGCCATCCTGATGGCACGGATATGCTTCCTAAAATCTTTTGCTTCGTAGAGACTTTTTCCACTGGAAATCTTCTGGGCTATGCTGCAGAAATCAAGTTGGGCTCCTACTGATGACGTGTTTATGCGTTCCATGATGCTGGTGGACATGACTGTCACAGCAGCTGCTGCTCCCAGCCCTATTCCAGCAGCTGAGAGTCCCAGCCTGATGCCCGCTGTAAAGGGTGCCAGAACCAGGCCAAAGATGCTCAGGGCGCCAGACGCAACGCTGGTGGAGGAGGCTACCACATTGGCGATGGTGCAGTCCCTGTGCACCTTGTCAGCATTGTCTGCGCATTCATGCAACTTGTTTATGCTCTTCTCCAGCTCCTGTTTAATCTGAGGAAACTCTTCTAGAAACCTCTTCCTGTCTGGTTGGTCCAGATATTCATGTAGTACAACTGCCTCTTCCCTGCAACAATGAACATCAAAGGATGAAGAAAGACAATTTGCTTGTCTGTAAAATAGGCTCAACAAGATCTACCTTGCATTAAACACAGAGATTATGAATTAAGTGGAAAATTTATTGTATAAATTAAATGGAAAAAATTTTGCAAATTAAAAAAATTTTCAACATTGAACCCACGTTTGGACATTGTTGATGCTCCATGTACTTATTCAATCATGGAAAAAATAAGTAAAGATCTTAGGATACTCTTGACTTCAGAGAGGCATTTGACAAAGATGTCTCAGAGGCAGGTCAACATCAACACTTACAAAGAGTTGGTAGAGTAGGTACCTCACAGATAAACCAAGAGAAGTGGGATTAGAGCAGAAAACCTTCATTCAAGGGCCTCAGCATGTGGTGAGGAGTCAACCTGTTCTTTGCCCTTGGCTGCTGGGAAGTGGTTCCTAAGCCCCTAGAATAGTCTGGCTGATATAAGTGTCCTCTCTGCCTGGGCCTCTGGCCACTGAACAGTCTGACAAAGTGATGTAATGGGGCCTTGTGTCACGGGGTATCAGTTGGGACCTGTGGAGGAGCTGGACTCTAGGGCACCTGTCTGACCTCAGGGAGGGGCTGGAGATGACAGGTCACGGTAATTTGGTTTTAAACAGGGTGAGATCCCTGGTGGGCAGTGCTCTGTGTGTCCTGCCACACACTGAGTCTAGGACAGTCCTCATCCTGAGGACAATGGAAGCTTCATGTGTGAAACCCACCCAGACTGCGCTATGGCTGATAGGAACCCAAATCCTGTCCTGTTATAAACTGGAATCATGAAGCTTTCAGTGATCTCTGAGCATCCTTCTAGGGAAAACTCAAACCTGAGGGTGGTTTTTTGGACCCCAGAAATTGATCGTTGGTGTCAAATGTAAGGATAGTCTGGGGGACTGTGCCCTCTGATTTTGCAGACTGGCTACTTCAGTGTATGTAGAATTTTTTTTTTTTAATAAAAACTTAGAGCTAGAAGGACCCTTAATGATCATTTTGCCTGGCATCTGCTCTCCCCCAAGCCTGAAAACCTTGGCTTTCACAGAAGGTCACTGGGTCTACCCACTGCCCCAAATGACAGGGAAGCCGGAGATGTGCTCTGAGTCCTGGTTCCCCATGGCTCTCCAGCCCACCTCACTGATTCCTGACCCATCACCCAGCTCCCTGACTTCTCAGGGGTCACCAGCCTGCCACCTTAGCTGTAACTCATCCTGAGAACAATGGAAGCTTCATGTGTGAAACTCATCCAGACTCTGCCCTGTGGCTGAAGGGAACCTAAATCCTGCTCTGCATTAACTGCAACTGGAATTCTGACAACTTTCAATGCTCAGCACCCCTGACCTCACAGGTGTCACCAGCCTAACTCACACTTTACCTGTGACAGCTTCACCTGACTGCACCCCAAAGCCATGTGCAACTTTATGGATCCTCTAAAGATTCAAGAAACTTGAGGAAACATCCATCTGAATGGCTCAGCCTGAAGAGACCGGCCCTTGCACAGCTGGTGGAGGAAGTGTTTTCCTCTTGTTGGGGATGCACAAGGCTCCTCAGAATCCCTCAAATGACACACAATCACAGCCACTCATTGTGATGCTGGAGGGCTCATTGAGCCACAATGGCCTTCCCACTGTCAGGGGGACTCCACGTAGACTAGAAGAGGGTCCCAGATGGAGTGAGAACCCAGGTCCCAGGCAGAGTGTGGAGGACACGACCACCACAGGACCCTCCACCCAGGCCCTCTAGCCCAGCATGAGGGGATTCCATCAGGGAGGAAAGAAATGTCCCCCCTCCCACTCCCAGAACCTCTGCTAGGGTCACAGTCCCTTCAGTTCTATGTCTTCGGGGCCCAGTCTCTTCACTCTAGTCCTGGCCCTGCTGCCCAAGCCTGCCTACTAGTCCTCCAGCGTGGACTCTCTGCTCCACCCTGACCCTGGGTCTGACCCTGGTCCAGGCCTCCCTGGTCCTTATGATTGTACTTGGTTCTCCATGTCTGACCCTGCATTTCACTCTGAGGCCATCACCATAGTCCATCAGATTGAACTGCTATTCCCATTAAACACAGGACAGATCTGAGACTCCAAGATAAGCCCAGAGCCCCAGAGCTGGGTAGGACTAGAGCCAGGACTCCACCAGTTCCATCCAGTTCCTCTCCAGCCTCTCTGTCTTATCGGCCAGCAGGATCCTGCAGGGTTGATACAGTTCCTAATCAAAGGGCTTAAGTCAGAATCCTTGGGAATACAAAATGATGTTGATGTCAGGATTTCCTGACTTTTCACAAAGGAAGTTCTACTTGGTTCTTATCTCCTGGAAGAAGGCCATTGGCCCCTGATTCTTCCCAACAAGGTTATTTTAAAAGTTAACATGAATTGAGCACATACTCTGTGTCAGCCATCATGCAAAGCACTTTGCATGCATGATCTCAGTGTCCTTTCAGTAAAACAAATAGATGAAGAAAGTAACAGCAAGAAGATCAGTAACTTGTCCAAGGCCACATAACCTGCTCCTTCCTTACAGGTTTCATCTCTTCTTAGTCTGAGGCCATTCACTGGCAGTGAATGACATGGAGGAAACATTCTTCATGGATTCTTGAGAAGGAACATTCTCAACCCAACCACACCATAGGATCCTGCCAGGAAAAGGTGTGCCTGCCAGGAAGAAACCAGCCTGGGGCCTGAGGATCTGGATGACCATCCTGGTACACCTGTGCAGTTTACCTGGACAAATTGACCTCAGCTACAAAACTCTCCCAGGCTTTGTCTTGAGCAAGCAGTTGTTGCAGTTTTTCCCTCGCTCTGTTGAGAAAAAATATTCTGAGCGCTAGACAGAAAAAAAGAAAATTGGAGAAATTGTGGCAGAAGGTAAATGGTACTGAGGTTCAAGTGATTAAAGTTCATCTTTCTGAGCAGCGATGACCTGGGATACTCTTGGTGGAATCACCTGGGGTTACAGATGGAATTGTTCCCCCCCCCACCCCTCAATTTATATGTTGAAGCTTTAGCCCCCTGGTGACTGTATTTGAAGATAGGGCCTTTAAGGAGGTAATTATGGTAAAATGAGGTCATAAGTATGGGGCCCTAATCCAATAAGCTTGGTGTCCTTATCAGAAGAGACACCAGATCTCTCTTTCTCCTCTCTTTCCTGCAACATGAAGTGTTCTTAGTTTTCCTCTTTTTCCTGGGTCACTGAGGGAAAGGAACCTAGGGCTCACTGAGGGAAGCCAGAAGACTAAATCTGTGTATTGATTGATTGGGGAGGGAGTGGACAGCGGTAATAACTGAGCACCTGGGGATCTGCAGGGATATTTGAGACCAAAAGGACCTGCATGAGGCAATCACTTGGTAAGCAGGTGCTTATATACGGGAGCGCTGTACAGGTGCCCTAACACAGCTAGGGGAAGGGGTGTTTCTGGGGGAGGGGAGAAATTTCCAGCTGGAACTAACATATTCCAGGTAGAGAGGACAGTACCACACCTAAGCAGAACCTACTGTGTGGCAGGCACTGGCCCAGGCCATGAACACACATTACATTTCATCCTCATAACAATAAAGGGATATATTATTCCCACTTTATAGGTGAGGTCAGATAACTGTGCTCCAGGTCACACAGGTGGGAGGCAGAAAAGACCAGATGGGGATTCAAGATCCTCTGACCCTCGCAGAGCAGCTGGCTGGTGGCAGGGAAAGAGTTGGAGGAAAGGTCTCTGTGTTGACGCCCCAGGGTCTGGGAGCAGGAGGAGGCTCAGACCAAGGGAGAGGGCAGGAGAAGCTCCAGAGACCCTGGGGGACCTCCTCTCCCTGCCCCATCTGGCCTTGGGGACTCCTTCTGCTGTCCCCCTCCCCATGGGCTGTCCTGGCCTCACTTCTCAGTCACTTGCTAGAGGGCAGTGGGGGAGGAAGTGATCACCTTGAAAGTGGCTCCCCAAGGAGAGGACTGGGAAAGAGGATCTGTGGACACACCCCCATTGGGGGAACTTCATGCCCCCAGAGCGGGGGCTCCAGGATGCATATCCATCCCCTTCTTGGTTCTTGATTCCTCTGCATGTTAACTCTGCCTGAAGCCACCACCCTCAATTCTAGGTCACAAGTAGGAACCATCCAGAGAAGAGGCAGCCGATTACCTGGGGGGTAGATGTTAAAGCTCGTGGTGGCAGCAGCAGGGTTTCAGAGATGTCCCTTCAGCTCTTTGTCTGAATCAGGCTTGAAGGAGGTCTGGCTTCACCCTTGGGGATGAGAAAATGGATGGTGGGCTCCATCACCAGTGAGCAGTGGTTGCAGAGGGCAGTGAGGGGCAGTGTCTCTGCTGGGTTCCCCTGGGACGGCCACCAGTGCCATCAGGGACTTAACCCAGCATGGTTCTCTGTCTCCTGGGCTCTGCTGGCCACTAGTTAAGGAAAGTCACTCACCTCCCACCAGCTCTATCCAAGTCAGAGTCCTGTTGGGGCACAAGGAGACGGTAATCAGAGAGGAGACAGCCATCTGTGAAGACACAGGAGCAATAAAATCAAGACAAGAACTGATAGGAGGAATACTCTGGACATTCCACGAGTTTGGGAACATTTTCCTTATTCTTCAGTAATAACTAATACTGATCCAGAGTCTGTGACATGCAGGCTCCTGAAATTCACCTGAACTTCAGTTAGTCCAAGTTTTCATGCTGGTGCCAGAGCCTGGGCTTGAACTAAAGCCTTTCTCATCCAAATCCCAGGTTTGTGATGACTATGTTCTACTCCCTTTAATGTGGGCTTCCCAGGTGACCCAGTGGTGACAATCTGCCTGCCAAGGCAGAAGACGCCAGAGACTCAGATTGGATACCCGAGTTGAGAACTCAGATCCCCTGGAGGAGTAACTGGAGCCCCCTCCAGTATTCTTGCCTGGACAGGGGAGCCTGGTGGGCTACAGTCCACAGTTCACAAAAACAGACTGAGCTCGCACTCCCTTTAATATAGAAAAATATTTGTTTGTGGGTAGCTGTTAGTTGGCAAGTGACTCTTTATTCCCAAATGATATCTTCCTTCCTTTGCTTGAGCCTCTGCCTTGATAAAGTTCCTGGTGCCACAGCTACACAGCCTACACCCTCCTTGTTTCTGCAAGAGCCTTTATGCCACAAGGGCCTGGAGTCCGCCCAGCCCTGCCCTGGATGCCCTGAACCTGGATGGGGCCAAGTCCTCTCTACTGTCCTCTGCTGACTGTTGAACTTTAGCTTGTTTCTAATTCTTTATGTAAATGATAGTGTAAGCAACACTCTTCTTACATAAAACTTTGCTTGCATTTTTTTTCTATGTCAGATCTTATTATTCCCAAATAAAGTGAAAGGGAATATACTTCCTCAAGGGCAATGAGGTCCTTGTTTCATCTACTCTGATCTCTAATTTTCTTCAGGCTCCTTTCTAGAAAGTTCCGTGTGTGTTTCATTGGGAATGGGACTTAATCTTCACCACTCTCCTAGAGGTTTGTACCTTCATCTTGTTTGATGGAAGGAAAACCCAAGTAGCTCCCAGGCCCCAGAGAGGGAAACAAGGCTCTCAAGGAAAAATGACCAAGATGGAGATGGGAGAGACAACAACAGAGCTAAACTGAAAAGAAACTGGAGTCAAGAAAAAAATTAACAACCAAATGTGCTTAAACACAGACTCTCCAGTTAGCACTTCGAGTGAAATAGCTACCAGTTAACTCCAACCCTTTGTACTGTGTCTATGCTCCTGGAGTTCTCTTTAAGCTGCAATTCTGGAAACTCTGGCAGCAGCACAAGACATAAATTTCCTAAGAGAGAGATACTATTAAACCTTTTGGTGGTTATTTTTTTCTCAACACAAATGGACAAATTCTTAAGCCCTGTTACCCATTTCAGTTTCCCTGGGGCTCAGTCAGAAAAGAATCCACCTGCAATGAGGGGGATGTGGGTTTGATCCCTGGGTTGGGCAGAGCCCCTGGAGGAGGGCATGGTAACCCACTCCAGTATTCTGGCTTGGCAAACCCCCACAGACAGAGGAGCCTGATGGGCTGAAGTCCGTGGGGTCTCATGGGACCCTGTCTCTTCTCTGCTACTCCTCCTGTCCAGGACCAGCAGGGCACCCTCTGCCCTCCTGGATCCAGCCTGGCTAAAATATGAGGTGTTCAGTTCAGTTCAGTCACTCAGTCGTGTCTGACTCTTTGCGACCCCATGAATCGCAGCACGCCAGGCCTCTCTGTCCATCATCAACTACCAGAGTTCACTCAAACTCATGTCCATCGAGTCGGTGATGTCATCCAGCCATCTCATCCTCTGTCGTCCCCTTCTCCTCCTGCCCCCAATCCCTCCCAGCATCACAGTCTTTTCCAATGAGTCAACCCTTTGCATGAGGTGGCCAAAGTACTGGAGTTTCACCTTTAGCATCAGTCCTTCCAAAGAAATACCAGGGCTGATCTCCTTCAGAATGGACTGGTTGGATATCCTTGCAGTCCAAGGGACCCTCAAGAGTCTTCTCCAACACCACAGTTGAAAAGCATCAATTCTTCGGTGCTCAGCCTTCTTCACAGTCCAACTCTCACATCCTTACATGACCACTGGAAAAACCATAGCCTTGACTAGACAGACCTTAGTAGGCAAAGTAATGTCTCTGCTTTTGAATATGCTGTCTAGGTTGGTCATAATTTTCCTTCCAAGGAGTAAGTGTCTTTTAGTTTCATGTCTACAGTCAGCATCTGCAGTGATTTTGGAGCCCCCCAAAATAAAGTCTGACACTGTTTCCCCATCTATTTCCCATGAAGTGATGGGACCAGATGCCATGATCTTCGTTTTCTGAATGTTGAGCTTTAAGCCAACTTTTTCACTC
>NW_024080621.1:62663-92418 GCF_014754425.2 Oryx dammah
CCAAGTGCTCTTCTGATAGAATCATACCCTTCGCTCCTCCTGTCCTTCCATAGGCTCTCCAGGGTCCAGGGTGTCTCATGGCCTCTATCCTAGGGAAGCAGGCCCTTACAGGGAGGGAGAACTTGGACCTCAGTGTTCAGCCCGCCTCCCACCTACTTCCCCTTGGACATAAATCAGGATGGTGAAGATCCCAACTTTAGAGTCAGACCTGGGCTTCAATTTTTCTTTACATCTCTGAGATCTCGGATAAGCCGTTTCCCTTTCCTTGATGAGCAAGGCTGCCCTTTGCCTCCTCATTGATGGGGAACCCACTGCTGACATAGTGCTGTTCATAAGCCTCGTGTGGTTCTCGCCCTCTGCTTCCACATCTGCCTGGCAACGCTTATCCTCCTGTGCTTGCTCCTCTGGCTCGTAAGTATATTAGGTCTCTCTTGACTTTGAACTGCCTTTAAAAAGAAGCAACCCTGTTTCTCCAGTCACCTGAAGCAGTGTTACCTGAGCCCCTGTGTCCACTGCTGCCCTTGTGAGAAGTGCATGTGGGCAGAGATGTCCACAGGTGAGGTCCTATCTTAGGTGAACTCCCCAGGTTGGTAGGTTACCAATATGCTACTGGAGATCAGTGGAGAAAAAGCTCCAGAAAGAATGAAGAAATGGAGCCAAAGGAAAAACAATACCCAGTTGTAGATGTGACTGGTGAGGGAAGTATAGTCTGATGCTGTAAAGAGCAATATTGCATAGGAACCTGGAATGTCAGGTCCATGAATCAAGGCAAATTAGAAGTGGTCAAACAAGAGATGACAAGGGTGAACATCGACATTCTAGGAATCAGTGAACTAAAATGGACTGGAATCGGTGAATTTAACTCAGATGATCATCTTATCTACTACTGTGGGCAGGAATCCCTTAGAAGAAATGGAGTAGCCATCATAGTCAGCAAGAGTCTGAAATGCAGTACTTGGATGCAATCTCAAAAACAACAGAATAATTTCTGTTCATTTCCAAGGCAAACCATTCAATATCACGGTAATCCAAGTTTATGCCCTGACCAGTAATGCTGAAGAAGCTGAAGTTGAATGGTTCTATGAAGACCTACAAGACCTTCTAGAATTAACACCCCCAAAAGATGTCCTTTTCATCATAGCGGACTGAAATGCAAAAACAGGAAGCCAAGAGATACCTGGAGTAACAGGCAAGTTTGGCCTTGGAGTACAGAATGAAGCAGGGCAAAGGCTAATAGAGTTTTGCCAAGAGAACGCATCGGTCATAGCAAACACCCTCTTCCAACAACACAAGAGAAGACTCTACTCATGGACAGCACCAGATGGTTAATACCGAAATCAGATTGATTATATTCTTTGCAGCCAAAGATAGAGAAGCTCTATATAGTCAGCAAAAACAAGACTGGGAGCTGACTGTGACTCAGATCATGAACTCCTTATTGCCAAATTCAGACTTAAATCGAAGAAAGTAGGGAAAACCACTAGACCACTCAGGCATGATCTAAATCAAATCACTTACAATTATACAGTGGAAGTGAGAAATAGATTCAAGGGATTAGATCTGATAGACAGAGTGCCTGATGAACTATGGTCGGAGGTTCATGACATTGTACAGGAGGCAGGGATCAAGACCATCCCCAAGAAAAAGAAATGCAAAAAAGCAAAATGGCTGTCTCAGGAGTTGAAAGGCAAAGGAGAAAAGGAAAGATATACCCATTTGAATGCAGAGTTCCAAAGAATAGCAAGGAGAGATAAGAAAGAATTCCTCAGTGATCAGTGCAAAGAAATAGAGGAAAACAATAGAATGGGAAAGACGAGAGATCTGTTCAAGAAAATTAGAGATACCAAAGGAACAGTTCATGCAAAAAATGGGCTCAATAAAGGATAGAAATGGTATGGACCTAACAGAAGCAGAAGATACTAAGAAGAGGTGGCAAGAATACACAGAAAAACTATACCAAAAAGATCTTCACCACCCAGATAATCACGATGGTGTGATCGCTTACCTAGAGCCAGACATCCTGGAATGTGAAGTCAAGTGGGCCTTAAGAAGCATCACTACAATCAAAGCTAGTAGAGGTGATGAAATTCCAGTGGAGCTATTTCAAATCTTAGAAAATGATGCTGTGAAAGTGCTACACTCAGTATGCCAGCAAATTTGGAAAACTCAGCAGTGGCCACAGGATTGGAAAAGGTCAGTTTTCATTCCAATTCCTAAGAAAGGCAATGTCAAAGAATGCTCAAACTACTGCACAATTGCACTCATCTCACATGCGAGCAAAGTAATGCTTAAAATTCTCCGAGCCAGGCTTCAACAGTACATGAACTGTGAACTTCCAAATGTTCAAGCTGGATTTAGAAAAGGCAGAGGAACCAGAGATCAAATTGCTAACATCCGTTGGATCATCGAAAAAGCAAGAGAGTTCCAAAAATCATCTACTTCTGCTGTATTGACTATGCCAAGTCTTTGACTGTGTGGATCACAGCAAACTGGAATATTTTTCAAGAGATGGGAATACCAGACCACCTGACCTGCCTCCTGAGAAATCTGTTTGTGCAACAGAACTGGACATGGAACAACAGACTGGTTTCAGATCGGGAAAGGAGTGCATCGAGTGTCACCCTGCTTATCTAACTTATATGCAGAGTACATCATGAGAAACGCTGGGCTGGAGGAAGCACAAGCTGGAATCAAGATTGCCAGGAGAAATATCAATAACCTCAGATATGCAGATGACACCACCCTTATGGCAGAAAGTGAAGAGGAACTAAAGATCCTCTTGATGAAAGTGAAAGAGGAGAGTGAAAAAGTTGGCTTAAAGCTCAACATTCCGAAACTAAGATCATGACATCTTGTCCCATCAGTTCAGTTCAGTCTCTCAGTCGTGTCCGACTCTTTGTGACCCCATGAATAACAGCACGCCAGGCCTCTCTGTTCATCACCAACTCCTGGAGTCTACCAAACCCATGTCCATCGAATTGGTGATGCCATCCAGCCATCTCATCCTCTGTCGTTCGTTTCTCCTCCTGCCCCGAATCCTTCCCAGTGTTAGAGTTTTTTCCAATGAGTCAACTCTTCTCATGAGGTGGCCAAAGTATTGGAGTTTCAGCTTCAACATCAGTCTTTCCAATGAACACCCAGGACTGATCTCCTTTAGGATGGACTGGTCGGATCTTCTTGCAGTCCAAGGGACACTCAAGAGTCTTCTCCAACACCACAGTTCAAAAGCATCAACATCACTTCATGGCAAATAGATGGGGAAACAATGGAAACAGTGAGAGGCTTTTTTGAGGGGGCTCCAAAATCACTGCAGATGGTGCCTGCAGCCATGAAATTAAAAGACATTTGCTCCTTGGAAGAAACGTTCTGACCAACTTTGACAACATATTAAAAAGCAGAGACATTACTTTGCCAGAAAAAGTCTGTCTTGTCAAAGCTATGGTTTTTCCAGTAGTCAGGTATGGATGTGAGATTTGGACTATAAAGAAAGGTGAGCGCCAAAGAATTGATGCTTTTGAACTGTGGTGCTGAGGAAGACTGTTTAGAGTCCCTTGGACAGCAAGGAGATCCAACCAGTCCATCCTAAAGGAAATCAGTCCTGTATATTCATTGGAAGGACTGATGCTGAAGCTGAAGCTCTAATACTTTGGCCACCTCACGCTAAGAGCTGACTCATTGGAAAAGACCCTGATGCTGGGAAAGATTGAAGATGGGAGAAGGAGATGAGGATGAGGTGGTTGGATGGCATCACCGACTCAATGGACATGAGTTTCAGTAAACTCCGGGAGTTGATGATGGACAGAGAGGCCTGGTGTATTGCAGTCCATGGGGTTGCAAAGAGACATGACTGAGCAACTAGGCTGAACTGAACTGAGGCTCCTGACAGCCACCAGGGGGCAGCAGTGAAATACAAGGATCAGGCAGTACAAGGTCAAATTGTGGTTTTAATGAGCATTTCTCACTTTTTAATGGTCTCTGTTGGTCATTGTCTCTGAATGCCTCTTTGTGCCTTTTTTCTGTCTTTCCCTTAGTTTGTCTTTTCCTAATGATTTGAGGAATGCCCTTTATATTTTAGAGATTAATCTTATGTCACTCAGGTGTTGAAAATATCTCTATCTAGTTTGAAATTTGTTTTTTTTCTCCTCTTTATGGTGGGAAATTCATCTTCTGATTTATTTGTATGCATTCAAAGGTATTGATCTTGAATGATTTGTGCTTTTCATGTCTTCAGAAATCCTTGCCCTGCCGCAAGAGCATAGAAATATTATTCTGTATTTTTCTTCTAAAAGTCTTAAAGTTTTGCCTTTCACATTATACCTGTAACTGATTTTTTTAATGGTGTGAGGTGGGGGTCTGTTTTCATTTTTTTCTTTGGGTACTCATCACGTGTTTGCTGACCTGCTGGGAAAGAGTCTCAATGCTGGAGAAACCAAGCTAGGGCAGGCTGGGACACAGGGCTCCAGCAGTGAGCTATGGGAGGAGAGGTATATGTCATCCAAAGTGGTCCTGATGTAATGATTGTGGAAGCATCTTCCCACCACACACAAAAGCAGGAGGTTTGACCAAGCCAGAGGTGGTCCTTAGGTTAAGATGCAGGGAGATAGGAGGAGCTGAGTGAAGAATAGAAGATCCATACAGGAGGAAATATGGTTTCAGTCACCATGGTGACCCCGCAGTGGCCTCTCAGACACTCAAGATAGTTGGTGAACTGAGCTGCTTTCCAAAGGCAGGCAGGAGTCAGGCTGGACAATGCCTGGGGTCTGCGCAGAGACCCCCAGTCCACTCCTGCCTGCCCCTGCCCCAGTTTAGCACTGGCTGGACTAATAGGCTCTTCATCTTAATAAGATTCCCACCTTGCCCTGGGTCTGAGCTCATCCATGCAGCTCGGAGCCCCCTGGACCTGGGGCAGGTCGGCTGGGAGAGAAGGATCTAATCACTGAGAAGGGGCCGTTAGAGAAGGCAGGTGTGAGGGGAGGGCTCATCACTTTGTGCAGAAGGAAGCCTGACCGCCCACAACTTGCAGGCACAGGACACGGGCTCTGGGCCAGACGCCTTGGCCCTACGGAACTAACTTCATTTACGGAATGTAAAAGTGAAAGACGCTCAGTCGTGTCCGACTCTTTGCGACCCCGTGGACTGTATAGAATGGCCTGAACTCTCCAGGCCAGAATACTGGAGTGGGTAGCCGTTCCGTTCTCCAGGGGATCTTCCCAACCCAGGGATCGGAGCCAGGTCTCCCGCACTGTGGGTGGATTCTTTACCAGTTGAGCCACCATCTCCGGGCTTCACTGTAAATGGAATTCTAATGGTATGATGAGTTAAACAGTTGATATTCAATACAGGAGTGAAATTCATCACTTGCATGAAGCTGCATAGCTGATAACCAAGCCTGATAGCAATTTCCCCACAACCTGTTTTTGTGGACTTATTTCTTATAACTTTCTCCATTTCCACTACACTGAGCCACACTCACATGCTGCAACCATCTACTTTTGGGGTCTGGTTAGATACCTTCTGGTTCATCCATAGAAGGGAATACCATGTCGCCATTACAAAGGGGGTACACCTGAACCAGTTGATAAAAGATGTCCAGATATGTTATGAATTGGGTGAGACAAGGCGCACAACCTATGTAAAGCAGGATGATCTAATGCCATACTTGGAAGGATATTGCTCAATGTATATCTGTGCACATGCACGCAGACACACATGTGTGTGTGCTGGTGTATGCGTAGGTTATCTCCTGTATAGTTCCACGGGGAGCTGTTAACACAGATCCCTTTTGGGGAGAGGGCCCAGTAGAGTAGGTAGGCACTCGTTATTCTTCTTACTCTTTCTGTGCAATTGACACCCCCACCAGAAACAACAAACAGCCTCTGATGAATTGCTTCATCATCTGTAATTCTTATTGTCCTTCCTGCCCATGGCCTGATGGGAGGCACAGGTGAGGGAAGAATGGGACTTTGGAAGTCCAGTGACCCCCATTCTCACCTCAGCTCCACACAAGGTCATCTCAGGATGACTTTGGCCCAGCCCCATCGCCTCCCTGCCCCCAGCCTCCATCTGGAGAGCTAGGATGATGCCGGAGCCAATGACCTCCATGGGTCCGCCTGCTCAAGGATTCTCTGGCTTTCTCTGTTCTATTTTTGTCTGACACCTCTCCCAGGGGCCTGTGGGTCTGAGCTAATTTCTCTGGCTGGCCCTGATCCAGGCAGCTCAGGTGAATAGTGCCGAGCTAATGAGGCCAAGGTCATGGGCCAGTTAGCGGCCCTTGGAGGAACCTGTGGCCAGAGTGCAGCTGGACTGCAGCTCTCCCACCAGTCTCTGGGCTCAGGCATAGGGGGAAGTGATGAGAGCTGCCATGGGGCTCAGTCCAGTTACCTTTTGTGGCTGCAGCACACTGTCCCCCAGCCATATGACAAAGAAGGGGGTATGTAGGGTAGGGGTGGGGAGACGACCAGATGGTTTAAAAAAGTGCATTCCCCTGCCTGCAAGCAGGCCACACCTGATCAAGCCAGGAGGATGAGAACCAGTTTTATTTCTTTAAAGCCAAAGCAAGAGGGTATGCCCATATTCTCTTGGGTCCACCCACAGTGTATCTTTTCTCCCTCTTTCTGAGTCACATCCTTGCCTCCTAACCCGGGGAGAGGTAAAGGAGGGCTTCCTCTTCTATTACCTGTCATAAGGACAGGGGTTGTCTATTTTATTCAGTGCTGCGTTCCTAGCACCTAGATGAATGCCTGGCATGCACAGTAGGAGCACAAGAAGTACTGCTCAAGTGCATCAACTCGCCTTTGTTCAGAGAGGCTGTGGACTGCACTCAAGAGGACCTGGCACCACCAATGGGTTCTACTTGATAGTTTTCAAATATTTCTACTTCAAGGAGTCTGTGGAAGCTTGATATTTACAGAAAAACCCTATGAAGCCTCTAGGAAAAAAGAATAATTCCTTTTACAGTAGGCCACCCCTTCCTAACTTGAATATTTGGCAAGTTAGAATTTTCTTCTTCCAAGTTTTTCAACTCAGTTCAGTGACTTTTTGTTATTAGTTATTGTACTATATTATTAATTTTTGAGTTCGTCTCATCAGTCAGGCTTTGGGCAAAGCACAAAACAAGTATTGATTTATTTAATTTTCATAACAACTGTGTAGGATGGGCACTGCAGTCATTCCCATTTTACAGATGAGAAAACTGAGGAATACTGATGTCAAGGAATTTGGTCAAGCTCCAGAACCCATGCTCCTGATCACAACTAGTGCTGGGACTTATTTTGCATGCAGGTATCCATCTACGAGGTACTGGTGATTTAACAATGAATGAGGCCTTTGATAAGTGAGAGGTTAAACAGACAGTGATACATCTACATCGTGCAATATGACTCAGCAACGCAAGGGAAGGGATGGTTGGTACATGCAGCAATCTATGCCACTCTCCAGTAAATTATGCTGAGTGTGGAAAGGCAACCCCCCAAAGTTTCATACTGCACGATTCCGTTTATATGACATTCTCAAAGACAAAATTATGGACATAAAGAGGAGACTGGGTAATGCCAAAGACTAGGGAGAGATGGAGTTGACAAAGAAGCAGGCTATGAAAGGGCAACACGAGGGATCCTGGAGGGGATGAAAAGACTGTATCTTGATTCCATCAGTGTTGATATCCTGGCTGTGATATCGAACAGGAGGCAAAAGAAGCAGTATTTGGTACAATAAAAGATAGCAGCCTTTAGTCCCAAAGTAGAGAATTGGCCGGATGTGTGCTAAATCTTTGTGAGTGTGTGTGTTTGCATATACAGCATTTACATGTTTATCTGCTAACATTTAAACATTTTGCAAGACGTTACCATTGAAGGAAACTGGGTAACTCAGATGGTAAAAGCATCTGCTTGCAATGTGGGAGACCCAGGTTCGATCCCTGGGTGGGGAAGATCCTCTGGAGAAGCGAATGGCAACCCACTCCAGTACTCTTGCCTGGAAAATTCCATGGATGGAGGAGCCTGGTGGGCTACAGTCCATGGGGTCGCAAAGAGTCGGACCCGACTGAGCAACTTCCCAGAGAGGGGTAAAATGTACATGGGATCTCCCTCTATTATGTTCTACAGATGTGAAATAGAGTTTCATTTTAAAAAAGAATGAGTGCATTCCTGCCTGCAAGGAGTGCTCCTGTGTAGCGAGTGAGACCTCATGCCACATGCCCAGGTAACTTCGGTACATCACAGTCGGGTGACGTGGCGGGCCTGAGAGGGCTTCCAATGCAAAGACGGTGGAGCTGAGTTCTCAAGCATCAGCAGCTCAGAGGGGAGAGGAAGGGCATCCAAGGCAGGCAGGAGAGCATGAACAAGCAGGGCACCTGGGTTTTCTTTCCCCAAAGTTCCCTCTGGGAGCCACAAGATCTCAGACCATCCCATTGCAAAATGTGAAGTGATGGACAGAATTATCACCTTACATTTTTTGTTCAGCCTCTGGTACCTGCTGCCTATTATCCAGTAGAACCCAATCACAGAAGAAAATGACTCCCTTGTCAAACATCACACCAGAAAGCAAGCATCTTTGTTCAGCCTGTTAAGATCAGTTTTCACGTTCAATTTAATAAAAAGGCAGATGTTAATGTTCTTCCTATTAAGATATAATTTCTTTGTTAAATGCATAAGTTTCTTTTTTCCTTGATAGGTCTAATTCTACTTTACGTGTAATAGCAGCTGAGTGGTGGAAAGAGTGAAGGCTTTGGGGTCAGAGGATCCTGCATTTGAATCTCAGTTCTACCACTTATTGGCTATGGTCTTGACCATCATTCTCTCTGAACCTCTGTCCCCTGACCTCTGCAGTGAGACTAATTATATTAAACAGCCCTGCAGTCTTGAATCCACAGTGAGGCTTAATGAGGAAACATTTGCCAAAGAGCCTAGTAGAATGCCTGACACATAGTAAGCACTCTATAAATGACACTCATTACTACTAATAATTCTACTTTAAGTAGAAATTTAAAAATAGTTACCTTTTACAGTGCTCTGCAAATAGTACTATATCTCCAAGGTTTTGCTTGTATCAGTCAGGACAGTCAAGCTTATGCTGTAGTAACAAACAACCCACAAATCTCAGTGGTTTACAACAACAACATTTATTTCTTGCTCACACTACATATCCACCATGGGTCAGGTGCAATTCTGCTCCTGTAGTCTTCTCTCCTGGACCCAGGATAAGGGAGAAGCCAGTTGCTGGCACATCACTGGTGGTCATAGTAGAGGAAAAGGGTCTTCTAATCAAAATTAAATGCCATGTGTCTTAGAAATGACACATATTATTTGCATTGAAAAACTCATAGGTCAGGGACTTCCCTGGCAGTTCAGTGGTTAAGACTTTACCTTCCAATGCAGGGTTTCATCCCTGATTCAGGGAACTAAGATGTCATATGCCTGGGGGCCCAAAAAACCAAACCATAAAGCAGAAGCAATACTGTAACAAATTCAATAAGACTTTAAAATATGGGTCACATTAAAAAAAAATCTAAAAAAAAAACTCATTGGTTAGAACTGATGACACATTCCCACCACACTGTAAGTAAGGCAGGAAGTAGAATCCTGTTTTGTATCTGGAAGGCAAGGGAGTAATCACAAGACTATAGCCAACAGCTCTGCTGACAACCACAAAGATTTTGAGACCCATCACGCTGCCCAGAGGGACAGCTGGACATTGGGAAGGAGGCAGGAACCCCGGGGAGAAGGTGAAAATACACAGAGGGGTCCTACTCAGCAGGGGGTGGGGGGGCAGGCAACGTCAGGTCAGTGGGCAGGTCTGAGGCCAGAGGAGCTCTGGGTGCCTTTCTCATCTGGACCCGACCCAAACGGAACGTGGCCTGTTCTCATCTCTGGGCAAACCAGCCCACCCTGCTGGGAGGTGTGAGTCCCACATGCCCAACATGAATGGTAAAGCTGCATGTAACCTGCTTCTCTGGCCTTCCAGGACTTCCCTGTGGCTCAGATAGTAAAGAATCTGCCTGCAACACAGGAAGCCAGAATTTGATCCCTGGATCAGGAAGATCCCCTGGAGGAGGGCATGGCACCCCCCTCCAGTATTCTTGCCTGGGAAATCCCATGGGCAGAGGAGCCTGGTGGGCTACAGTCCATGGGGTCACAAAGAGTCGGACACGACTGAGCAACTAACACTTCACACTTCACTTTCAGCTGTGGGCAAGACAGAGTCACAGAGCAGTATTTCTCTGGCTCCACTTCTCCTGTTTGGCTGGGTCCCAGCACCTACTAGATTCTTCTAGGAGTTTAGGGGAGCCCCCAGGGTCTCTTGTGTGCCCGCATCCTGCCCCTGGGGCTCTTTCCCGGTGCCACCCTGGGTCCCTCCCTGCCCTACCTCTCCTTTAACAGCTAATGTCAGAAGCAGCCACTCAGCAGGCTTTGTCCTCCTGGTCCCCTGGGGCTGCAGACAAGCGGCTCCAACAGCAACGATGTTTGTGCCGACAGTGCCACCTCCCGTCCTTTCAGAGGCTGCTGGCAAAGTCCGGTGCTCACAAGGCAGCCCCTGCAGAGGATTCAGCACGAGTCCTGGTGCAGGGAAGCGGGGGTGGCCTGTGCGGCAGCCCCATCCATTCCCTTTCCGACCCCCATGAGCTGGCTTCCAGATTGCTGACCTTGGGTCTTCTGATCTTAACGGGTGCCGGGCCTCTGCTTTGAAACCTCTAACCACCACTTTCTTCTTCATCCTCCTCCACCCTCGCTCAGTCTTCAAATGAGAGCCCAAATGCCATTTCTTCAGGGAAGACTTCCTTGATTTCTCAAACTAAATGGAGTCCCCCAACATGAGATCTTTCCCCGACATGTTGGATTGGCAGGTAATAATGGAGGGACCAAAAGAAGAGACACCCACCCACCCAAAAGTATCTCCAGACAGCAAATTCTCCATATTGCTTGTGAGACTTGACACCTTGCCGGTAACAAGCTGCTCACACATCCTTCGCAATCTTCAGGGGAGAGGTGTAGACCTGTCAGATGCACTGGCCTTGGTGAGAACCCTCTGTGGGTTTCTAGTTTGCCCCCATACCTTAATGTAGGCACATGGACGTGTTCACCTGACCAGCTGGGAAAGGAATCTTCTGTGTTCTCTGTTTGCCATGGATGACTCACAGCTTCCCTGGATCAGGGACAGCAGCTATTTTCTTGCCAATGTGGAATCTGGCAGAGGCCAGGAAAGGCAAACCTGGTGCTCTGGGGCACGGCAGTTTCCTAAGAGGCCCGTGGTCTCCCAGAGCTGATTGCATTCCAGCATTGTTCCTACTATATTTTTAAAAATTGAGGAAACCTAATAACAATACACACATTCAGGCATAGGTAGGTAAATTAGGTGTGGGCTTCCCTGGCGGCTCAGTGGTAAAGAATCCCCCTGCAATGCAAGAGACACAGGTTCGACCCCTGGGTTGGGAAGGTTCCCTGAAGAAGGAAATGGCAACCCACTCCAGTATTCTAGCCTCAGAAATCCCATGGACAGAGGAGCCTGGCAGGCTACAGTCCATGGGGTCACAAAGAGTCAGACACCACTGAGCGACTAAACAGCAGCAGGTAAATTAGGGTCCATCCTTACGAGGGAGTACTGGTGCCTGGAGGAAAGCATGCGCCCCACGGTTGTTGTCTTCGGGGGTCACCCGTCCACGCCCTGGGTGGTCTGGGAGCCCATGAGGAGCCTGGACATCTCTTAGTCACCCCCACCCCTTACCCTTCAGAGGAGTGTTCTTGTGCTTGGTGGCGCAGTCAGGTCTGACTCTGCAACCCCATGGACTATGGCCCACCAGGCTCCTGCGCCCCTGGGATTTTTCAGGCAAGTATACTGGCGTGGGTTTTCATGCCCTCCTCCAGGGATCTTCCAGACCCAGAGATGAAACCCATGTTCCCTGTGTCTCCTGCATTGCAGGTGGATTCTTTTACCTGCTGAGCCATCGGGGACATGGAAAGAGTAGTTCTGAATCCAGGCTCAGCTATCTTGGATCTGTTACCAAATCTTTCTGTGCCTCAGTTTCTCCATTTATCAAATGGGGACAATAATCCTGCTTTCACAGGCCATGTTCCTCCTCCCCGTGTCCCCATGTCCCCAGGATCACTGATCAGTGAGGCCTGGCTGTTATCACCTCTGTAGATCCCAGTCCCCAGTCTGAGATCGTGGGTCACTGAGTTTTAACCCTACTCTCCCTCCAGTATCCAAGATACGCCCAAAAGGAAAACTGAGCTCACACAGAGTAAGTCCCTGGGCACCAGCCTCAACGTCAGCCCCACCCCTCGGCTGGCCAACACAGAGGACAGTCCAGGTTCAGAACTGCTGTTCAGACCCAGTTTCAGTGGGTTCAGATCAGCTGGGGGTGCACAGGCCCTGGCACTTCGTGACTGTGCGACCTTAGTTACTTGTCCACTCTGGGCTTGTTCCCTGCTGCCCGTTCTCCAACCCCAAACCCACTTCATCCCTGCTCTTGGCTTGTAGCCTGGGATGTAAGAGGTCCCCAGTGACACCATACATGACCTTTGTTGTCTGGCCTTTTTGTTTGTTTTTTGTGGTTTCTTACTCAAGTACCTCTAGTAGAATGATGTTGGTATAAAGTGGGTTTGCCAGTGCTCAGAAACAACCTAGAGAGGTGGGATTGTATTTAGGCTGGGGTGGGAGGAAGGTTCATGAGGGAGAGAACATACGTATACCTATGGCTGATTCATGTTGATGTATGGCAAAACCAATACAATATTATAAAGGAATTAGCCTCCAATTAAATAAATTAACAATAAATAAATAAAGGCAGGATTTAAAAAGAAAAGCAGGGGTTGGTGGAGAATGGTGCTCAAATGCACACCTTGGCTCTTGGGAACCTGTTATAGGAAACCTGGATTTTTCTGCAGTGGCTTATCCTTGTTTGACCACACATCTTTTTCTCAAGAAACGGAGGAAGCTGAGAGAATGGCAAGGATTCAACTCAGAAGGGACTGGAGGAAGGAAAGTAAATCCTGTTTCCTGCCTGGTGATTGTGGAGAGCAGTGATTCACTGTGAGAGCTTGTGATGCTAAAGTTTTTTTTTTTTTTTTTTTTCAGTCACTCTTTGCAGCATGTAGGATCTTAGTTCCCTGACCGATGATCAAACCTATGCACCTTGCGCTGGAAGTGCAGAGACTTAACCACTGGGTCACCAGAGAAGTTCACTGAGGTCTTTATAAGCAGTTACAAATTTAAATTTAATTTTACATCCACTCCAGGAGGGAGGTACCCTATTTAGAAATGAAGACATCAAGGCTAAGCAACTTCACTGGACGAGCCACAGGTGGTCCAGTGGCTAAGACTCTGCGCTCGCAATGCTGGGGGCCAGGGTTCAATTTTTGGTCAGGGAGCTAGAACCCACATACTGCAACTAATTGTTCACAGGCCACAGCTAAAAATCCCCCATGCCATAGCAACTAAGACCTACAGCAGCCAAGTAAATATATAAAAAAAAGAAAGAAATCAAGGCTCAGAAGAGAAACAACTTATCTCACATCTCTGAGATATAAAGAAAAATAGAAGCCCAGGTCTGACTCTAAAGTCCTTTCTTCATCATTCCGATTTATGTCCAAGGGGAAGGGTTTAGGAGGGGGGCTGGAACACTGAGGTCCAAGTTCTCCCTCCCTGTAAGGGCCTGCTTCCCTAGGATAGAGGTCATGGGGCACCCTGGACCCTGGAGAGCCTGTGGAAGGACAGGAGGAGTGAAGGATATGATTCTATCAGAAGAGCACTTGGCCATTTGCAATTCATTTACTTTTTTATCATGTGATTCTTCTGAAGAGGGGCAGAATTATTATTTTATTATGTAGACAGGGAAACAGGCAAAGGCAGGGATGTGACTTGTTCCAGATCACACAACAAGTCAGCGAAAGAACTAAGGCTCAAAAATCATTTCAGACAAGCTCCTGACACGCAGACTCTCCTGCAGGCAACAACCACACACTCTAGACCTGGTACAAAGTACAAAACACAAAAGTACAGAGTGCACAACCGCCACGTGAGGGCTCAGGAGAAGCAGAGCAGAAAGATTTTGAGGGGAGTCAATAGCGCTAAATATTCATTGGAGGAACTGGTGCTGAAGCTGAAGCTCCAATACCTGGTTACCTGTTGCGAAGAACTGACTCACTGGAAAAGACTCCAACGCTGGGAAAGAGTAAAGACAAGAGGAGAAGGGGGCAACAGAGGATGAGCTGGCTGGATGGCATCATTGACTCAGTGGGCTTGAGTCTGAGCAAACTCTGGGAGATAGTGAAGGACAGGGAAGCCTGGTGTGCTGCAGTCCACGGGGTCGCAAATAGTTGAACACGACTTAGAGACTGAACAACGAACAACAACAAAATATGGATTGAACGATGGGCAGAGGACAAGTTTGTCATTTTTTTCTGTGGCTTTCCCTTGAAGGAAGCTGCAGTTCTGGGATAGATAGAAGGGACTGCAACTATGATAGAAAGCCTGCTATTTTTCTGGCCCAAAAACAACCCCAGAGGACAGAACCCAGAGCAACCAGGACTGTGGGAGGAGGAGAAATGGTTAAAGGAGAGAAAGAAAGGCAAGGCCAAATTCTGCACACAATTTCTACACCAGTGTCTGATGGCTCCTTACCACATAGCACTACACAGACTAAAAGGAGTCTGAGCTAAGGTGATAGTTGCCTCTCATCACAGACAAGACAGATTTGCAATTTCAGTCTAACCAAGTGAACTGCCTGCCAAAGGGAGAAAAATTAGTATTGGAGGAATATAATTGGGTTGGCCAAAAAACTTATTCAGGTTTTTCCATACCATCCAGGGGAAAAACCCAAGCTAACATTTTGGCCAACCCAATAAAAGAATAGGGCTGCCCAGGTGGCTCAGTGGTCAAGAATCTTCCCGCCAATTTGGGAGCCGCAGGAGACTCAGATGCCGTCCCGGGTCGGGAAGGTCCCCTGAGAAGGAAGTGGCCGCCCGCTCCAGTACTCTTGCCTGGGAAACCCCATGGACAGAGGAGCTGGTGGGCTACAGTCCACGGGGTTTCCAAGAGTCAGACGCGACTAAGCAACTGAGCACACACACGCACACACACACTCTAAAAGAATCCATAGCCTCTTCAAGATAATAGTCATAACGTCCAGGATATTTTCAAAAGATAAGACTATCAACAGAGGTCAACACTGAATGATCCAGACGTGGGAATTAACAAACAAAAAGTTAAAGGCAGGTGTTGTAACTGTGCTTGATGAGATAAAGGAAATTACACATGTATGAAAAGATAGAAATCTCAACAGAGGGATAGAAAATACCAAAGGACAGAAAAAGAGCAAGAGAAAATTTTAGAACTGAAGTATATGGTATCTGAAATTCTAAAATGAAATGTTTGCACTTAATAACAGAGTGGAGATGGCAGAGAAAGAGTGAGTTTAAACATAGATTTTAAAAGAAATTATCCAATCAGAGGAAACAAAAGAAGAAGGTTTAAAAAAAAAAGCCTCATGGACTTGTAGGAAAACATTGAAAGGTAGAAAAGTTAATAGGTAATTGAAGAATTGGGTTCCCAACTGGAGAGAAGAATGAAAGGAGTGGGGGAAAATATTTGAAGAAATAATGGCTGAAAAGTTTTCAAGTTTGGTGAAAGAGCTAAATTTACACATTCAAGAACGGACTTGTGGACACAACTGAGAAAGGAGAGGGTGGGATGAATGAAGAAAGTAGCAGCAACATACACTCTCGTGTGCAAAACTGAAGGAGGAAATAGCAACCCACTCCAGTATTCTTATCTGGAGAATCCCACGGACAGAGGAGCCTGATGGGCTACAGGCCATGGGGTTGCAAAGAGCCAGACATGACTGAGCGTGCACACACACGTGTGTAAAATAGATAAGGGGTAAGAAGTTGCTGTATAACACAGGGAGCCCTGCCTGGGCCTCTGTGAGGACCCTAGAGGAATGGGATAGGAGCAGGGAAGGTTGCTCACAAGGGAGGGGATATATATATATATATATAATTAAGGCTGATTCTCTTTGTAAGGCAGAAACCAACAGAATATTGTAAAGCAATTATCCTCCCACTAAAAAAAAAAAAAAAAAAAGAAACCATTGGAAATGCATTTTATAGAAAAAAAACAGAAGAAAAATTTCTGGGAGGGACTTCCCTGGTGGACCATAGCTAGGGCTCTGTGCTGTCACTGCCGAGGGTGCAGGGCCAATCCCTTGTTGGGAGCTAAGATCCTCAAAGTGGTGTGGTGTGGCTAAAAACACAGTTGTGTGAGCCCTAAAGAATATGACAGTCCTTCCCCAGAGAGCCTAACACTTTCAAAATGGGCTCTGTAACAAAGCAGCTGGCAGGCAGAGTACATCTAACCATACATCGTGGACTGCCCTTCATCAAAGTTGACTTGGAGCCTGATGAGTTTAGCCCTCAGAAGCAGTGGCCTGAGATATCACTGAACTATCCTGAAGGGGACTCAGTGCCAGGTCTCCTGGAGAAATATCTTGAACGCTTTGAGTTGTGGTCTCTTGGAATGTGTCATGCTCTGAATCCACACCCAGTATTTAGTGCATTTGCTCCCATACCCGTGTGTTATGGATCTAGGAATTAAGAAGTTAAGCCAAGGTGGTAAATTTCATGATTACACATTATAAGCCCATCTCAAAGTTTTTGTTTTCAATGCCCATGACTCTGGATCCTTCTGGGCTAGAGATTTTAGTATTAAAGAGGGGAATACCTCTACGAAGGCAGAACAGAAAGTTTCGTTGAAATGCCATATCTGATTTATCTCGCCCCTTGATTTGTGGATAACAATGAGGTTATAGGTTGGGTGTGGTAATGACCTTGGTTGTCAAGAGAGATTTATCTGGTTGCTACACAGGAGGGCAGTAGGAACATGAGTAGAACTCCGCGGATTCCTTCTACTCATGGGCCTCTTCTAGGAATCCTTCTTGGAAGACCATGACAGATGATACAGGTTAACAGAAAACTCTGCAGTCTTACTGAACTGGGACCAACAAAGGGCTCAGGCTCGGAGGACTGAATTTTCCCACAGGAAGGAGGAACACTGAGCAGGATCACCCTTAAGGACTGGTATCGAGGGAGCAGCGCTCCTGGAGGCTGGGGCCTACTGCACCTCCCTGTTGCTGCACATATATAATACGCATGCAGAGTACTGGGAAAGGAGCCCAATGGACCAGGAGATACTGGCATCGCGCTGGGGCCCTTCACCCCTGACATCCCTGCAAGATGCAGCAGGTGGAGGTGATTCGTGTTTGTCTCCAGTTGGGGAAGTGAGCAGTGCACTTACTGTCGTGTGTGGGATGCTTGGACCCAGAACAGGGTGAGGAGAGTCATTTCTGATGATCTAAGAGGGCACGTGTACATCCAGGAAGCACTAAATCTGGAGCCTCTCTTCCTAAGACTTTCTCTCAAGGGTTCAGGCCCCTATTACACATTCTTCTTCCTCATCCTTCAGCCTGACCTATTGGCCCAAGAATACAGTCCTCTGACCCAAGTTATTCTGTATTGTGGGAGCTTGACACTGGGATTCCAGGTGCTTGGACCTAAGACCCTGCTGGCAGGGGCCTCTGGGGACAGACTGTGAGCTCCTGCAGGGGGACCTGTCCTGTTCCTCTCCTTCATGAACTGTGTGAGTTTGGGGCTTCTTTCCATTCTCTGACCTGGCCTGCCAGACTCAGTTTCTCTTGCTCAGACACAGGGATCTCACCTGACACAGGGGTCACTGTGGAATTGCATCAACCACCCAAAGAGCTCAATGGGATCCAGCTCTAAGGGCTCAGAGGACGTGGGGATGGACACTGAATGGTTGTATCACTCAGTCCTGAAACCCTTGCCCAGGAGAAGTCTGTGCAGGATGGGAATTCTCCGGGAACAGAAGAAGAACTGACAAGGAATGAACTCATATTTCTGAAGGTCAGGCAGGTGATGGCCATGACTGCTGACATCTCCAGGAAGGAATGGAAGGGCTGGTTGAAGCCTCAGGGAAACACTGGCTGAGAGGGAGTCAGAGGCACTGAGGAAAGTCTTCCGAGAGAGGTTTGGACAAAAGTGGGGAGAAGGCTCTGCAGCACGTGGGGAGGGACTTAGGAGATGTCCTGGGATCATTTTCAGGTCCTGGGTCTCTGGCTTCCTTCCCCCGGGCTCCAGGCGTGGGAGCCAGTTAGGTGCTCACATGCTCCACACGTGGAAACACAGAGAGTTGGTGCCCTGTGGAGCAGGCCCGTGGGGGTGAGAGCCACACCCAGAAGCTCCCCTCTCCTCCCTGGAGAGGAGGAGCCTAAGGCATCCCCTGAAGGCTTCTCAGAAGGCTGTGGCAGGTGCAATCCCAGATGGGTGACCAGGTCAGAGCATGCCTTGGATGGACTTTCCCTCCTCCCCTGACCACTTCCCCCAGCCCCTCAGTCCTGCTTCTGGGGGTGGAGTGAGCCTGGCCTCCAGCTCTGGTCTCAGGGGACCCCAGGCCCCAGAAGAATAGTTTGGGCTGCATGTTTTATTGAAAGTATGTCCATTTGCCTGACGCACACTCCAGTCAAGCAAAGAATGTCAGAGTTTGGAGCAGAAAAAGTTTTATTGCAGGGCCATGCAAGCAGACAGGCGGCTCATGTGTTAAAACCCCCAAATTCCCCAAAAGCGCTCAACAAAGCCCTTTTATAGAAAAGTGAGGGGGGAGGGCTGGTCAGTGGCAAACTTCCCAGTGTCAGATCCTTGCTCTTGATATCAGGTCATGATGTTCCTATAAACCTCCAGCAAAGCAAATTCTCTGTTCTGACAAGAAAGGGCAAGGTCCTAAGGCTCACTTTCACCCTGAGGTTCAGGTCCTAGCTAAGAGGAGGGTTTCCCTGCGAGGGCTGGTTACCCTGCCAGGGACTCTTCCTCCAGCACTCAGTCTAAGCCCTCTTGCCAGTACCCAAGCCCTGCTGAAAAGGCAGATCTCAGCCGCTGGTGCCCTTTAGTCCCCAAGCCTGCTCTGCTGTTACCACTGAGAGAGCCAGGCACCCAGCACCGAGCCAGCCCTCAGGCTTCTCATTTAAGCTGGAGAGATCATTGTATAGGAGCCATAGGAACGCGTGTTGCAGCAAATGCCCTCCAGGTCAATCCCTAGCCCCCAGCTGTTGCCCTTCTTAGAGAAAAGTCCCCACCATAGAATGGACTTGAAGCGATGCTGTGCAATGTCCTTGCCACTTAACCCTGACCTCTGGCACCTGCTTGGGGTCGACCACTGACCTCAGCTGGACCAGTTCTTGGAACTTGAATGGAGTGACTGAAGCTGGTTAACTCTGTCACCTTAATCAGAGTGTCCAGTTACTCCAGTGGCTGAGGCCTCTGTGGACTGGGACCCATGGAGACCTCCACCACCTCAGGTCTCAGAGGTGGGGGTGGATGGGAGGTTCCCTGTCTTCCCAAGGATGGGCCCGGCCAGTGGGCGGCCAAGCGAGGGCTCTGGAGCTCTGCCGGTCACTGTCCCCAGCCTGTCCCCCACCCTTCAGCTCACCTTCAGGCCTGAGGCTGGAAGGCCTGGAGGGCCGGGGAGAAGGCGGCCATCCCCCTCTTATAACACTCTACACCGTGAGGACACCGCTGCCAGGCTGGCTGTTGGAGGGAGGGCTCTGCGACCACCTACTCCTGGTCTGCCGACAGTCTCCTCCTAACTGTCTCAAGCTAACAGCTGTGCATCCCCCGGCCCTTTTATGTGGAGGCTTTGGGCATCTGTGCTCAGAGTCATGGCTGCCAGGGAAGAGCTGGAGGTGGGTGCTGCTAAGGTCGATATTCTTAAGGGTCATTTTAGTCCCCTGTGGGGAATAGATGGGTGGAGGTAGGGCAGTGCTCCAAGGTAAACACAGGAAGATGATTCTGGAAGCTCCTGCAGGAGTCCTGGTGAAACGTGAAGGCAGCCTGGGTGAGGCGTGTGCTGTCTCTTTCTCCCCTCTGTTTACGGCTGACCCTCTCTCACACCTTCACACAAGCTCTCTGCTCTCAATCACCCATGGGTGCCCTGTGTCCATCCTGGTCCCTGGGGCTGGAGGAGGAGCATCCTGTGCTCAGCCCAAGTCAGACAACATGGGCTCCCCCGAGTGTCCCATGGGGCCTTGGGGCTCCAGGGTCTGAGGGAAATGACTGGCTGGCAGGCAGGAGCCATGGAGGACGTGAGCCCTGAGATCCTGGGAGACAGGCTCACCGGGAAGGAGCTCAGGCAACTGGAGCCCAGCTGAGCCCCTCAGTCAATGCAAGGAAGCCTCAGTGAGTCAGCTCATATTTACTGAGCCAGAGTCTAGAGAACACTAGGTGGGCAGAGCCAGACAGACCTGGAATATCTCACCAAGCACCAACCCCACCTGAGGAAGAAATGGATGCTCCGAGAGGCTGTGTCCGTTCTCCCCAGGCTGGTTGCCTTCCTTGACTCACTGCAAAGTTCGTGACCTGTTGCTGCCTACTGCTTTCATTTTTCTTCCTTTTTTTCTGATCAACCTCGGTTCCCACGCAACATTTGGAATTTTGTGGGAACTTCACTGTTCTGTTGCTTCTCCCTGGACCCAAAGAGCCCCTGGCAACTTGTCAAATGTTTTTTCTAGTGTGTTGTCATCATCATCATTGCTGCTGCTTCCATCATTACCACCATCATTATTTAGGAGTCACTGCCTGAAGACCTACATAGATGTTTCTTCAAAGAAGACATACAGGTGACCAACAGGCACATGAACAGATGCTCAACCTCATTAGTTATTAGGGAAGTGCAAATCAAAACTACAGTAAGGTATCAGCTCACACTTATCAGAGGGACCATTATCTAAATGTCTACAAATAATCAGTGCTGGAGAAGATGTATAGAAAAGGGAACCCTCCTACACTGCTGGTGGGAATGTAAATTGGTACAGTGACTATAGAGGACAGTATGGAGGTTTCTTGAAAAACTAAAAATAGAGTTATCATATAATCCAGCAATCCCACTGCAGGGTAAATATCTGGAAAGTGGAAAGCTCAAATTTGAAAAGATACATGCACCCCAATGTCCATAGAACACTATTAACAATAGCCTAGACATGATAGTAACCTGAATGTCCATCAGCAGATGAATGGGTAAAGGCAATGTGGTACATATGTACAATAGAATAGTACTCAGCCCTAAAAAAGAATGAAATAATGCCCTTTGTAGCAACACGTATGGATTCAGAGATGATGATACTAAGTGAAGTAAGTCAGACAAAGACAAATACATGAAATCACTTATTAGTGGAAAGTTAAAAATACTAAGCGAATTCCCTGGTGGTCTTTTGGTTAGGATTCGGTGTTTTCACAGCCGTAGCCCAGGTTCATCCCTGGTTGGGAAAACTGAGAGCTCACAAATGGCTTAGCATGACCAAAAGGAAAAAAAAAAAAAAGAGTTCAAATGAACTTATTTACAAAACAGAAATACTTACAGAAAACCACCTTATTGTTACCAAAGTGGGGAGGGATAAATTAGTATGGGATTAACTGATGCATACTGCTATACATAAGATAAACAACAAGGACCTACTATATACTACAGGGGATAGTATTCAAAATTTTTAACCTGTGATGGAAAAAAATTAAAAAGAATATAGATATATACAAAAATACATGTATAACTGAATCACTTTGCTGTACACCTGAAACTAACAGAATATTGCAAGTCAACTTTGCTTTAATAAAAAACCAAAAAAGAGTAGTCACTGCCTAATTAAGATAAACCTGCTGGGATCAAAGGTGAGTTGATGCTGGAGAAGGAGGGCTGGAGACCATCACCAGAGAGAAACTCTTCCTGTTGGGGCATCAGACCCTGGGGAGGGCGATAGAGGAGCCCTTGCTACTTCTTCTGGACTCCAGAAGTCCTAACTCTTGTCCTTTTTCCATTTTCAACCCATCTCTATTCCTGATCTCTCATTGCTCGTTCCCATGCCTCTCCCGTTATTCTGCCCCCAGTGTCTTCTTTAGTCCAAAATAAGTGGTTTCTCCCCACACCCACACCCCCCAGTTGAGGCTCCTTCCTACTCTCTCTCCATCTACCACCTGCATGCATCTTTCCCCTGCTGTGCTTAGCTACAGAAACACCAAATTCCTAATACTCAGCTCCATCAGTTTTATTTTGCAATCTTACCCTCTAGCAAGTTGCCTCTGGGGTTTGGCCACTCACGTGTCCCTGGTACCTGCAGTGATCTGGGGCACCCAAATTGGGGCCTACTTCAGATGCTCATAGATCTGGGTGAGCACCTCCAGATTCATCTCCAGCTTCTGGGCCCATTCCCTCAGTCTCTCAGCAGACTCTGTCTTTGCCCCACCCTGCAAGTCCTGTGAATCTTTCATCAGGGACCATATGTCGAACGGGAGGAACAAATCTGCAGAGACTCCACCATACATGCGGGCTCCTCTGGTCATTGCAAGAGCCGTGCCTCCAAAAGCTGCTCTCACCAGCTGGGTGCTTTGGCCAGAGACTCGCCCAGCTACTAACTGAGGGTTGCTTTTGGCCATCCTGATGGCACGGATATGCTTCCTAAAATCTTTTGCTTCGTAGAGACTTTTTCCACTGGAAATCTTCTGGGCTATGCTGCAGAAATCAAGTTGGGCTCCTACTGATGACGTGTTTATGCGTTCCATGATGCTGGTGGACATGACTGTCACAGCAGCTGCTGCTCCCAGCCCTATTCCAGCAGCTGAGAGTCCCAGCCTGATGCCCGCTGTAAAGGGTGCCAGAACCAGGCCAAAGATGCTCAGGGCGCCAGACGCAACGCTGGTGGAGGAGGCTACCACATTGGCGATGGTGCAGTCCCTGTGCACCTTGTCAGCATTGTCTGCGCATTCATGCAACTTGTTTATGCTCTTCTCCAGCTCCTGTTTAATCTGAGGAAACTCTTCTAGAAACCTCTTCCTGTCTGGTTGGTCCAGATATTCATGTAGTACAACTGCCTCTTCCCTGCAACAATGAACATCAAAGGATGAAGAAAGACAATTTGCTTGTCTGTAAAATAGGCTCAACAAGATCTACCTTGCATTAAACACAGAGATTATGAATTAAGTGGAAAATTTATTGTATAAATTAAATGGAAAAAATTTTGCAAATTAAAAAAATTTTCAACATTGAACCCACGTTTGGACATTGTTGATGCTCCATGTACTTATTCAATCATGGAAAAAATAAGTAAAGATCTTAGGATACTCTTGACTTCAGAGAGGCATTTGACAAAGATGTCTCAGAGGCAGGTCAACATCAACACTTACAAAGAGTTGGTAGAGTAGGTACCTCACAGATAAACCAAGAGAAGTGGGATTAGAGCAGAAAACCTTCATTCAAGGGCCTCAGCATGTGGTGAGGAGTCAACCTGTTCTTTGCCCTTGGCTGCTGGGAAGTGGTTCCTAAGCCCCTAGAATAGTCTGGCTGATATAAGTGTCCTCTCTGCCTGGGCCTCTGGCCACTGAACAGTCTGACAAAGTGATGTAATGGGGCCTTGTGTCACGGGGTATCAGTTGGGACCTGTGGAGGAGCTGGACTCTAGGGCACCTGTCTGACCTCAGGGAGGGGCTGGAGATGACAGGTCACGGTAATTTGGTTTTAAACAGGGTGAGATCCCTGGTGGGCAGTGCTCTGTGTGTCCTGCCACACACTGAGTCTAGGACAGTCCTCATCCTGAGGACAATGGAAGCTTCATGTGTGAAACCCACCCAGACTGCGCTATGGCTGATAGGAACCCAAATCCTGTCCTGTTATAAACTGGAATCATGAAGCTTTCAGTGATCTCTGAGCATCCTTCTAGGGAAAACTCAAACCTGAGGGTGGTTTTTTGGACCCCAGAAATTGATCGTTGGTGTCAAATGTAAGGATAGTCTGGGGGACTGTGCCCTCTGATTTTGCAGACTGGCTACTTCAGTGTATGTAGAATTTTTTTTTTTTAATAAAAACTTAGAGCTAGAAGGACCCTTAATGATCATTTTGCCTGGCATCTGCTCTCCCCCAAGCCTGAAAACCTTGGCTTTCACAGAAGGTCACTGGGTCTACCCACTGCCCCAAATGACAGGGAAGCCGGAGATGTGCTCTGAGTCCTGGTTCCCCATGGCTCTCCAGCCCACCTCACTGATTCCTGACCCATCACCCAGCTCCCTGACTTCTCAGGGGTCACCAGCCTGCCACCTTAGCTGTAACTCATCCTGAGAACAATGGAAGCTTCATGTGTGAAACTCATCCAGACTCTGCCCTGTGGCTGAAGGGAACCTAAATCCTGCTCTGCATTAACTGCAACTGGAATTCTGACAACTTTCAATGCTCAGCACCCCTGACCTCACAGGTGTCACCAGCCTAACTCACACTTTACCTGTGACAGCTTCACCTGACTGCACCCCAAAGCCATGTGCAACTTTATGGATCCTCTAAAGATTCAAGAAACTTGAGGAAACATCCATCTGAATGGCTCAGCCTGAAGAGACCGGCCCTTGCACAGCTGGTGGAGGAAGTGTTTTCCTCTTGTTGGGGATGCACAAGGCTCCTCAGAATCCCTCAAATGACACACAATCACAGCCACTCATTGTGATGCTGGAGGGCTCATTGAGCCACAATGGCCTTCCCACTGTCAGGGGGACTCCACGTAGACTAGAAGAGGGTCCCAGATGGAGTGAGAACCCAGGTCCCAGGCAGAGTGTGGAGGACACGACCACCACAGGACCCTCCACCCAGGCCCTCTAGCCCAGCATGAGGGGATTCCATCAGGGAGGAAAGAAATGTCCCCCCTCCCACTCCCAGAACCTCTGCTAGGGTCACAGTCCCTTCAGTTCTATGTCTTCGGGGCCCAGTCTCTTCACTCTAGTCCTGGCCCTGCTGCCCAAGCCTGCCTACTAGTCCTCCAGCGTGGACTCTCTGCTCCACCCTGACCCTGGGTCTGACCCTGGTCCAGGCCTCCCTGGTCCTTATGATTGTACTTGGTTCTCCATGTCTGACCCTGCATTTCACTCTGAGGCCATCACCATAGTCCATCAGATTGAACTGCTATTCCCATTAAACACAGGACAGATCTGAGACTCCAAGATAAGCCCAGAGCCCCAGAGCTGGGTAGGACTAGAGCCAGGACTCCACCAGTTCCATCCAGTTCCTCTCCAGCCTCTCTGTCTTATCGGCCAGCAGGATCCTGCAGGGTTGATACAGTTCCTAATCAAAGGGCTTAAGTCAGAATCCTTGGGAATACAAAATGATGTTGATGTCAGGATTTCCTGACTTTTCACAAAGGAAGTTCTACTTGGTTCTTATCTCCTGGAAGAAGGCCATTGGCCCCTGATTCTTCCCAACAAGGTTATTTTAAAAGTTAACATGAATTGAGCACATACTCTGTGTCAGCCATCATGCAAAGCACTTTGCATGCATGATCTCAGTGTCCTTTCAGTAAAACAAATAGATGAAGAAAGTAACAGCAAGAAGATCAGTAACTTGTCCAAGGCCACATAACCTGCTCCTTCCTTACAGGTTTCATCTCTTCTTAGTCTGAGGCCATTCACTGGCAGTGAATGACATGGAGGAAACATTCTTCATGGATTCTTGAGAAGGAACATTCTCAACCCAACCACACCATAGGATCCTGCCAGGAAAAGGTGTGCCTGCCAGGAAGAAACCAGCCTGGGGCCTGAGGATCTGGATGACCATCCTGGTACACCTGTGCAGTTTACCTGGACAAATTGACCTCAGCTACAAAACTCTCCCAGGCTTTGTCTTGAGCAAGCAGTTGTTGCAGTTTTTCCCTCGCTCTGTTGAGAAAAAATATTCTGAGCGCTAGACAGAAAAAAAGAAAATTGGAGAAATTGTGGCAGAAGGTAAATGGTACTGAAGTTCAAGTGATTAAAGTTCATCTTTCTGAGCAGCGATGACCTGGGATACTCTTGGTGGAATCACCTGGGGTTACAGATGGAATTGTTCCCCCCCCCACCCCTCAATTTATATGTTGAAGCTTTAGCCCCCTGGTGACTGTATTTGAAGATAGGGCCTTTAAGGAGGTAATTATGGTAAAATGAGGTCATAAGTATGGGGCCCTAATCCAATAAGCTTGGTGTCCTTATCAGAAGAGACACCAGATCTCTCTTTCTCCTCTCTTTCCTGCAACATGAAGTGTTCTTAGTTTTCCTCTTTTTCCTGGGTCACTGAGGGAAAGGAACCTAGGGCTCACTGAGGGAAGCCAGAAGACTAAATCTGTGTATTGATTGATTGGGGAGGGAGTGGACAGCGGTAATAACTGAGCACCTGGGGATCTGCAGGGATATTTGAGACCAAAAGGACCTGCATGAGGCAATCACTTGGTAAGCAGGTGCTTATATACGGGAGCGCTGTACAGGTGCCCTAACACAGCTAGGGGAAGGGGTGTTTCTGGGGGAGGGGAGAAATTTCCAGCTGGAACTAACATATTCCAGGTAGAGAGGACAGTACCACACCTAAGCAGAACCTACTGTGTGGCAGGCACTGGCCCAGGCCATGAACACACATTACATTTCATCCTCATAACAATAAAGGGATATATTATTCCCACTTTATAGGTGAGGTCAGATAACTGTGCTCCAGGTCACACAGGTGGGAGGCAGAAAAGACCAGATGGGGATTCAAGATCCTCTGACCCTCGCAGAGCAGCTGGCTGGTGGCAGGGAAAGAGTTGGAGGAAAGGTCTCTGTGTTGACGCCCCAGGGTCTGGGAGCAGGAGGAGGCTCAGACCAAGGGAGAGGGCAGGAGAAGCTCCAGAGACCCTGGGGGACCTCCTCTCCCTGCCCCATCTGGCCTTGGGGACTCCTTCTGCTGTCCCCCTCCCCATGGGCTGTCCTGGCCTCACTTCTCAGTCACTTGCTAGAGGGCAGTGGGGGAGGAAGTGATCACCTTGAAAGTGGCTCCCCAAGGAGAGGACTGGGAAAGAGGATCTGTGGACACACCCCCATTGGGGGAACTTCATGCCCCCAGAGCGGGGGCTCCAGGATGCATATCCATCCCCTTCTTGGTTCTTGATTCCTCTGCATGTTAACTCTGCCTGAAGCCACCACCCTCAATTCTAGGTCACAAGTAGGAACCATCCAGAGAAGAGGCAGCCGATTACCTGGGGGGTAGATGTTAAAGCTCGTGGTGGCAGCAGCAGGGTTTCAGAGATGTCCCTTCAGCTCTTTGTCTGAATCAGGCTTGAAGGAGGTCTGGCTTCACCCTTGGGGATGAGAAAATGGATGGTGGGCTCCATCACCAGTGAGCAGTGGTTGCAGAGGGCAGTGAGGGGCAGTGTCTCTGCTGGGTTCCCCTGGGACGGCCACCAGTGCCATCAGGGACTTAACCCAGCATGGTTCTCTGTCTCCTGGGCTCTGCTGGCCACTAGTTAAGGAAAGTCACTCACCTCCCACCAGCTCTATCCAAGTCAGAGTCCTGTTGGGGCACAAGGAGACGGTAATCAGAGAGGAGACAGCCATCTGTGAAGACACAGGAGCAATAAAATCAAGACAAGAACTGATAGGAGGAATACTCTGGACATTCCACGAGTTTGGGAACATTTTCCTTATTCTTCAGTAATAACTAATACTGATCCAGAGTCTGTGACATGCAGGCTCCTGAAATTCACCTGAACTTCAGTTAGTCCAAGTTTTCATGCTGGTGCCAGAGCCTGGGCTTGAACTAAAGCCTTTCTCATCCAAATCCCAGGTTTGTGATGACTATGTTCTACTCCCTTTAATGTGGGCTTCCCAGGTGACCCAGTGGTGACAATCTGCCTGCCAAGGCAGAAGACGCCAGAGACTCAGATTGGATACCCGAGTTGAGAACTCAGATCCCCTGGAGGAGTAACTGGAGCCCCCTCCAGTATTCTTGCCTGGACAGGGGAGCCTGGTGGGCTACAGTCCACAGTTCACAAAAACAGACTGAGCTCGCACTCCCTTTAATATAGAAAAATATTTGTTTGTGGGTAGCTGTTAGTTGGCAAGTGACTCTTTATTCCCAAATGATATCTTCCTTCCTTTGCTTGAGCCTCTGCCTTGATAAAGTTCCTGGTGCCACAGCTACACAGCCTACACCCTCCTTGTTTCTGCAAGAGCCTTTATGCCACAAGGGCCTGGAGTCCGCCCAGCCCTGCCCTGGATGCCCTGAACCTGGATGGGGCCAAGTCCTCTCTACTGTCCTCTGCTGACTGTTGAACTTTAGCTTGTTTCTAATTCTTTATGTAAATGATAGTGTAAGCAACACTCTTCTTACATAAAACTTTGCTTGCATTTTTTTTCTATGTCAGATCTTATTATTCCCAAATTAAGTGAAAGGGAATATACTTCCTCAAGGGCAATGAGGTCCTTGTTTCATCTACTCTGATCTCTAATTTTCTTCAGGCTCCTTTCTAGAAAGTTCCGTGTGTGTTTCATTGGGAATGGGACTTAATCTTCACCACTCTCCTAGAGGTTTGTACCTTCATCTTGTTTGATGGAAGGAAAACCCAAGTAGCTCCCAGGCCCCAGAGAGGGAAACAAGGCTCTCAAGGAAAAATGACCAAGATGGAGATGGGAGAGACAACAACAGAGCTAAACTGAAAAGAAACTGGAGTCAAGAAAAAAATTAACAACCAAATGTGCTTAAACACAGACTCTCCAGTTAGCACTTCGAGTGAAATAGCTACCAGTTAACTCCAACCCTTTGTACTGTGTCTATGCTCCTGGAGTTCTCTTTAAGCTGCAATTCTGGAAACTCTGGCAGCAGCACAAGACATAAATTTCCTAAGAGAGAGATACTATTAAACCTTTTGGTGGTTATTTTTTTCTCAACACAAATGGACAAATTCTTAAGCCCTGTTACCCATTTCAGTTTCCCTGGGGCTCAGTCAGAAAAGAATCCACCTGCAATGAGGGGGATGTGGGTTTGATCCCTGGGTTGGGCAGAGCCCCTGGAGGAGGGCATGGTAACCCACTCCAGTATTCTGGCTTGGCAAACCCCCACAGACAGAGGAGCCTGATGGGCTGAAGTCCGTGGGGTCTCATGGGACCCTGTCTCTTCTCTGCTACTCCTCCTGTCCAGGACCAGCAGGGCACCCTCTGCCCTCCTGGATCCAGCCTGGCTAAAATATGAGGTGTTCAGTTCAGTTCAGTCACTCAGTCGTGTCTGACTCTTTGCGACCCCATGAATCGCAGCACGCCAGGCCTCTCTGTCCATCATCAACTACCAGAGTTCACTCAAACTCATGTCCATCGAGTCGGTGATGTCATCCAGCCATCTCATCCTCTGTCGTCCCCTTCTCCTCCTGCCCCCAATCCCTCCCAGCATCACAGTCTTTTCCAATGAGTCAACCCTTTGCATGAGGTGGCCAAAGTACTGGAGTTTCACCTTTAGCATCAGTCCTTCCAAAGAAATACCAGGGCTGATCTCCTTCAGAATGGACTGGTTGGATATCCTTGCAGTCCAAGGGACCCTCAAGAGTCTTCTCCAACACCACAGTTGAAAAGCATCAATTCTTCGGTGCTCAGCCTTCTTCACAGTCCAACTCTCACATCCTTACATGACCACTGGAAAAACCATAGCCTTGACTAGACAGACCTTAGTAGGCAAAGTAATGTCTCTGCTTTTGAATATGCTGTCTAGGTTGGTCATAATTTTCCTTCCAAGGAGTAAGTGTCTTTTAGTTTCATGTCTACAGTCAGCATCTGCAGTGATTTTGGAGCCCCCCAAAATAAAGTCTGACACTGTTTCCCCATCTATTTCCCATGAAGTGATGGGACCAGATGCCATGATCTTCGTTTTCTGAATGTTGAGCTTTAAGCCAACTTTTTCACTC
>NW_024080622.1:0-258380 GCF_014754425.2 Oryx dammah
AGAATCCCAGGGACGGGGGATCCTGGTGGGCTGCCGTCTATGGGGTCGCACAGAGTCGGACACGACTGAAGCGACTTAGCAGCAGCAGCAGCAGCAGCAGCTTCTTTCACATGATATAATAGAGATTCATCCATGTTGCACATATGTTTTTCATTTTTATTGCTGAGTAGTAGCCCACTGTATGGATGCACCACAATTCTTTTATCTGTTTACTAGTTGATAGGCATTTTAGTTGAGTCTGTTTTAAGTCTTTTTAATTTTAGCCATTTTAGTAGATGTGATCAGTACCTGCATTTTGGATTTAATTTTCATTTTTCTAAAGGCTAATGATGGTTAAACATCTTTTCATGTGCTATTCTTATGCTTTCTTTTATGAAATGTGTATTCATTTTTTTGGTCATTTAAAACATAGAATTGTTCATCTTATTTAGTTGTAAGGGTTATGTTTATATTCTGGATCTAAGACCTTTACCAGATGTATTTTTCAAATATTTTGTCCCAATCAGTGGGTTGCCTTTTCATATTCATAACAATACATATATTTAAAAAATTTTAAAACTGTGGTAAAATATATATAGCATAAAGTTTATCATTCTAATGTTCAGTGGCATTAAGTATGTTGATATTGTTATGCAACCATCACCACTGTCTATCACCACTTTTTTGTCATCCTTAATTGCAGCTCTGTACCTATTAAACAGTAATTCCCTACAATCTCCCACCCTAGTCCTTGGTAACCACCATTCTACTTTCTCTAAGAATTTGACTATATCAGTGCCTTATATAAGTGGAATCATATAATATTTGCTTTTTTGTTTTTGTCTTATTTCACTTAATATAATGTCTTTGGGTTCATCTATGTTGTGTCATGTATCAGAACTTCATTCCTTTTTAAGCCTGAATTGTATTTCATTCTATGTATGTAGTACATTTTGTTTATCTGTTCATCTACAGATAGACATTTGGGTTGTTTTCACTTTTTGGCTATTGTGAATAATACTGCTGTCAAGTTGAGCATATGATTATCTGCTTTCAGATAATATGAGTGTTTTAGGGTGTGAGGAGTCTCTGCTTTAAGTTCTTTTGTGTATATACCCACAAATGGAATGATGGATCATATGGTGATTCTATGTTTAATCTCTTGAGGAACTACCATTCTCGTTTCTGAGACATGCTACATTTTTAAAGTCTGTTTCCTTTCTGCCTTGGTTCAGTGAGTGTGCTTCGTCATTATAGACAGTGAACCATTGGGAAACGGCTACTAGTACAGGAAGAATAGTAGCCAAAAAATCTGCAGGTTTGCGTGCTTTCTCCTTTATTTCCATAAAAGCTGTTCCTTGTGTTAACGCATTGATCTGAAAGTTAAATGTTTCTCTGAAAGTGGTTCAGCAACCACTGGCATCAAAAATAACTTGTTATATATTCAGATTCTTGAATGTCACTCTGATTCAGAGTCTCTGGAAGTAAGAACAGACAAACATGTGTTTTGAACAGACGTGTTTAATTTTGATAGTCTCTTTTGTTTCTTCTGTGGTTTGTACTTTTTGTTTTATTTAAGAAATCTCTACCTAACCTGTGGTCTGAAAGATTCTCTTCAGTGTTTTCCTGTAGAAGTTACATGGTTTTAGGTTTAGGTTTATTATCAGTTTCAAGTTAGTATTTTCTTTGCATGATACACATTATTTTGCATATTGATATCCACCTGATCAAAAGACTGTTCTTTCCCTATTGTATTACCTTGGGAACTTTGGGGCATATATGTGTATCTGTTTCTGAACTCTATGCTTGTCACACTATGTTGACTTACTGTAAGAATCATAATCATATAGTGTGAGTCTTTCAGATTTGTTCTTCATTTTCAAACCGTATTGGTTATTTAGGTTCTTTACATTTTAATGCACATCTTGGAAATAGCTTGACAGTTTTTAAAGTAAAGCCTACCGGGCTTTTGATTAGGAAAATAATTAAGTTTATATCTCAATTTGAAGAGAAGTAGTAGCAATGCTGAATTAATCTGGTTCATATATATGTTTTGTACACATTTTGTTAAATTTATCATTGTTTCAGATGTTTGATGATACTATTGGTATTTATTTAATTTTCAATTATTGGTTTCTAGACTATAAAATACAGTTGATTTTTTAATATTGATTGTGTTTTTCAGTCTTTGACCTTAAACACAAAGTCAATATAAAATTTTTAGTAAATTCCTTAGGATTTTCTTTATAGACAAGAGTGTTTCCTGTGAATGAAGATAGTTGTACATCTTTTCCAGTCCATATGTTTTTAATTTCAATTTATTGTCTTATTACACTAGCTACGACCTCCAGTAAGATCATGCGTCTTTGAGCTCTTTGGGATCTTAAGATGAAGGCATTCAGTCTTTGACCTTTAAATATGTTAGCTGTGAGTTTCTTGTTTTTGTAAATAGCCTTCATCAGGCTGAATACATTTTCTTCTGTTTTTTGTATATTGAATGGGTTTTGAGTTCTGTCAAAATATTTTCTGCATTTATTGACATGATCATATGATTTGCCTTCATGTGAGTTAAGTTTTTATTTAGTTTTGGATATTCAGCCTAACTTGTATTCCTGCTGCTGCTGTTCAGTTGCTCAGTCATGTCCAAGTCTTCGCGACTCCATGGGCTGGAGCATCCCAGGCTTCCCTGTCCTCCACTGTCTTCTGGGGCTTGCTTAGATTTCATGCCCATTGAGTCAGTGATGTTCTCTAACCATCTCATCTACCTTTATTTCATGTTATATTATCTTCATACGTTGCTAGAAAGTTGTTTAAACTTTGTTAAAGTGTTTTTATTCATCTATATTGATATCGGATGTTATATAATCTTTTATTCTCTGATCTTTGTCTGGTTTTGGTATTGGAGTGATACCAAATACAGTTAACTTCTCTATTTTGTTAAAGAGTTTGTGAAAAGTTTGTTTTGTTTCTTGAATTTCATAGACTTCTCCAGTAAAGCCGCCTGCACCTAAAAGTTTCTTAATAGAAGGATTTTAACTATGAAATAAATTTCTTTAATAGATCCAGCTGTAGTCAGTTTAATCTATTTTTCTGGAGTGACTTTTGGAAATTTTTCATATTTTAACGAATTTGTCCATTTTATGTAAATATTTGAAATTATTGGCAAGAAATGCTTTTTAAAAAAGTATAACTTCCCCTTGTTATTCTTTTAATATCTGTATGTTTCTAGAGATGTCCTAATATTGAAATTCTTACATTCCTGATATTGGTAATTTGTGTTGTTTCTTTGTTTTTATTATCAATTTTACTGATATTTGGGAAGAATCATCTTTTGTTTTTTGTAATTTTGTCTGTTTTTATATTTTGTTTTTTTAATTGCTGTTCTTTCTTTTGAGTTTAATATGTTCTACATTTTGAGATGTTTAAGGAGATAGCCTTAGATAAATTATTTGACTGCTTTTTTGTTCTGTAAATATAAGTATATAATGTTTATAAATTTCCCTTAAAGCACTGTTCTAACTGTATCCACAAATTTTGATATGTATTATTTTTGGTTATATTTTCTTCAAAATATTCTTCATGGATTATTTAGAGTTGTGTTGTTTAATTTTCAGGTCTTTGGGAGAATTTCCAGATTTCTTTCTTATATTGGTTTTTAATATATTTCTTCCACACCTAGAGAAGATACTTTGAATGATTTCTCTACTTTTGAATCAGTTGAGACTTATCTTGATATTGTATTCTATAACATTTAATCTGTTGTTAATCTCATCCTCTATTTTTTTTTTTTGTTTTGTTTTAGAAGTTCTCTGGAAGGTCCATTTAAGTCTTTTTTACATCTTCCATGTTTCTTATCACCATGATCGTTTTTTCTTCTACTTTCTTAAACATGAAACGTTTATAATGGCTGTTTTCATGTCTTTGCTTCTTCTCTCATCTTGCTAATTTCTGGCTGTTGGGTGATTTTTCTCCTGGTTATAAGTCATATTTTTCTGATTTCTTTATATTCCTGTTAATTTTTGATTGGATTAAGACATTTTGAATTTTATCTCATTGATTGATGACTTTTGTTATATTTCAAATAGTGCTGCATTTTGTTCTGGCTCTAGGTTATGTTGTGTGGATTCAGTTGGATTATTTTGAGGGACATTTCAAGATTTTTAGTTAGTGTCCAGAAAATCCTTTTGTTGTGGGTCTAATTTAGCCTCACTGCTAAGGAGATGCCCTTTTGAGGATTTGCTGAATACGCTATGCATTAAGAGGTTTATCTAATCTGACTGATAGGAATACAAACTATTGCCAGCTTGTTCAAGCTTCAGATGTTGTTCCACTTACTTTTATTTTACTTTTCCTATCCTTATGGAGTTTTCTCATGTGTATAGAGGTTATTACTCAGCCCAAGACTTGAACAGATCTTTCTAACTCTTAGGGTTCTTATCCAGTGTAGTTCTATCTTCTCAAGTATTTGGCCCTGGAAATTCTACCTATCTTATAAACTTTTAACTCTGTCCCTTTAATTCAGTGAGAGGCTTGGGTTTCCCTACCATTTAACCAGCCTGTAAACTGATTTCAGGTTGTAAACCTTATTTGTTTCCTTCCTCTCAGGAATTATAATTCAGTGCCATCTGTTGTCCCTTATACAACTGTTTCATGTATCTTGTTCAGTTTTCTAGTTCTTTTAGTTGGGACATCATCTGTGTGTCTCCATTTTGATTTGAAGTAGAATGGTGTCTGTATATTGTAGTTTAAACTTTTCTCCAACCTTTATCATCGTTTTATTTTGAAGCATCCATAGTACAGAAATAATAGACTCTCCGGTGCTGTGTAATAGTAAAGATGTTTACAAATTAGCTACTGGTAATATTTAGAAAATGCATTTTTAAAAAATTTATTTCTATTGTCTTATATTTTGTGTTATAGTTTATAAAGTATACTTTGTAAATTACTCAGAAAAGTAAAATTTCTCCTCTTAACATGTTACTAAGTCTTTGTATAAAATTTATCCACTTGGAAAATGTACCATATTTTTTGGTACTTTCCTGTATCTTAAAACATCACTTTCTACTTTTAGTAAACCTTAAGGAACCAGACATTTTCTCATTCCTGCATCCATAAAAGATTATTTTACTCCGCAGCTATTAGGAAAATACTGAGTTACTTTACTACAACGTGAAGAATTTTGGTGTATAAATTTTATTTTGTTTATGTAGAGATCCTCAATATAGTTATAGGAGTTCCCTGTTCATTTTCTGAAATGAGTCTAATCTAATCTCTCTTCGAATCTGTATTCTTTCTGACTAGGTGATAATCCCAGGGCTTTCCATCTTTGACATTATTATATTTTCATTATTTTCAAACTATATTAAGATACCTACAATTGCAGTTGAACGGATTCAGTGCTTTGGATTTTTTAGGATTCATGCATGTGGTAACAAATACTACCAGTGACATCTTTTCCAGGGCATAAAGACTATAGATATATATAATTTAAAATTATTTCTTTTGGAAACTCATCTATTTTTCCATTTTTTCTTTATTTCTTATGGAAGTTATATGTGTACTTCAAGGTTATGCAAGCTTTGACAAACTGAGATTTGCCAGCCTATCCAAGGGAAAAGTCAGCACCTTACATAGTGCCAAAGTAGAGGGAAAAAAAACCCCTAGTCTTTATGGCATTGAATAAGGAAATTGAAAACTTGGTGAAAAGCATATGTGCAGATGTATGTAAACTTGTAGTTCTTGCATTGCTTCTTGATTTTTATTGTGTTCTTTTTATGTTCTGTGCACGCTATATAATATAGCCCTGAAAACGCCCCCGCCCCCCTTTATTCCTACTTATTTAAAGGGATGTGTGAATTTTTAGTGATGTTGAGGGTCAAGGTTAACTTTCTGCTTTCTGTTGATATATCTAGTACTTATCTGATATTTCTGTACATGAGTGGAATTTTTTGTATTCTTTGCATTTTACCCTAGGCAATGCTATGTGCTAGACTGTTTGACTCTGGTTTCATTTGGCTTCATTTTCTGTACCTTTTACCCATTGAATGTACCCAACCTAGCTTCTAGTGTCCAGTGCAACTATATGCCATCCCTATAGTTTGCCTGTCTCCTGAGCAATATCCCTTCCTTTATATTTATTCCTTCTGCTTTTGAAACTTAACCTTTCTAATATACTGTTTCACTAGGATATTACATAATTTGATAATTTGAGTAATTATCACATATTCATGATATTGCTACTGATAGAGAATGGTAATTCCAGGAGATTTTTAGTTAATGTGTCTTTAATATTATAATTAAGTACTCTGAGTGAGATTTATTTTATTTTGAGGTATTTTAAAGCTTTGTATAAATTCTTAACTGTCGGGAAAAAATGTCTTCTTAAAAAAAGAAGTGGTCTTTGAAAACTGTTATGCTCTCGTTGGGGAAAGTTTTTCCTGTTGAAACTCAGGCTGGTGCAGGTATGTCTGCATTGTTTTTTTGGTAGGTCCAATCATATTTTCATGGATAATCTGCTTGTCCCAGAAAGAGAGACTAAAGTGAATCTTTCATTTGGGAAGTGCTTAAGTGCTCTTCTACAAATCAGTGACCAGAATCATTTCATTTTGTGCCCATGTGGTTTCTGTGGGTGGTTTGTTGTTTTAAAAACTGTTTCAAAGAAGTACATTTTTTTTTTCCTGGCAAACATGTATATCCTGTGTAAGTATTTTTCATTATTAACAATTTTGAAGAGAACCATCTCCAAGTCATAATGCAGTTGGCTTAAATCATGAGGTTTTATCGAGTCATCCCATATGATTTTTATCTGGTTTGCCAAGATTGGTTAATTTGAAGTTCCCGAAGGATAAGATAATGGTTTCCTTTCCTGTGTCTCATTGTCACCAACCTGTTTTTGGAAATTATTTCTATCAATTTTATGTAAATAATCATCTTTAAGAGAAATCCATGAGACATTAAGTTTCTTCTATGTTTATATATTGGTTTACTTTTGGAGGTTCAGTTCAGTTCAGTCGCTCAGCCGTGTCTAACTCTTTGCGACCCCATGGACTGCCGCATGCCAGGTCCCCCTGTTCATCACCAACTCCCGAGGTTTGCTCAAACTTGTCCATTGAGTCAGTGATGCCATCCAACCATCTCATCCTCTGTCATCCCCTTGTCCTCCTGCCTTCAATCTTTCCCAGCATCAGGGTCTTTTCTAACGAATCAGTTCTTCACATCAGGTAGCCAGAGTATTGGCACTTCAGCTTCAGCATCAGTATTTCCAATGAATGTTCAGGACTGATTTGCTTTAGGATTTACTGGTTGGATCTCCTTGCAGTCCAAGAGCCTCTCAAGAGTCTTTTCCAACACCACAGTTCAAAAGCATCAATTCTTTGTTGCTCAGCTTTCTTTATGGTCCAACCCTCACATCCATATGTGACTTCTAGAAAAAGCTTTGACTAGATGGACCTTTGTTGGGAAAGTAATGTCTCTGCTTTTTAATATGCTGTTTAGGTTTGTCATAGCTTTTCTTCGAAGGAGCAAGAGTCTTTCAATTTTATGGCTACTGTCACCATCTGCAATGATTTTGGAGTCCAAGAAAATAAATCTGTCACTGTTTCCATTGTTTCTTCATTTATTTTCCATGAAGTGATGGGACTGGATGCCATAATCTTAGTTTTCTGAATGTTGAGTTTTAAGCCAACTTTTTCACTGTCCTCTTTCACTTTTATCAAGAGGCTCTTTAGTTCTTCTTCACTTTCTGCCATAAGGGTGGTGTCATCTGCATATCTGAGGTTATTGATATTTCTCCTGGCAATCTTGATGCCAGCTTGTGCTTCATCCAGCCCAGTATTTTGCATGATGTACTCTGCATAGAAGTTAAATAATCAGGATGACAATATATAGCTTTGATGTACTCCTTTCCTTATTTGGAGCCAGTCTGTTGTTCCATGTCCAGTTCTAACTGCTGCTTTTGACCTGCATACAATTTCTCAAGAGGTAGGTCAAGTGGTCTGGTATTCCCATCTCTCTCAGAATTTTCCAGTTTATTGTGATCCACACAGTGAAAGGCTTTGGTGCAGTCAATAAAGTAGAGGTAGATTTTTTCTTGAACTCTCTTGCTTTTTCGATGATCCAGTGGATGTTGGCAATTTTATCTTTGGTTCCTCTACCTTTTCTAAATCCAACTTGAACATCTGGAAATTCTCAATTCACATACTGTTAAAGCCTTGCTTGGTTAATTTTGAGCATTACTTTGCTAGCATGTGACATGAGTGCAATTGTGTGGTAGTTTGAACATTCTTTGGCATTGCCTTTCTTTGTGATTGTAATGAAAAATGACCTTTTCCAGTCCTGTGGCCACTTCTGAGTTTTCCAAATTTGCTGACATATTGAGTATAGCACTTTCACAGCATCATCTTTTAAGATTTGAAATAGCTCAACTGGAATTCCACCACCTCCACTAGCTTTGTTTGTAGTGATGCTTCCTAAGGCCCACTTGACTTCACCTTCCAAGATGTCTGGCTCTAGGTGAGTGATCACACCATCATGATTATCTGGGTCATGAAGATCTTTTTTGTATAGTTCTTCTGTGTATTCTTGCCACCTCTTCTTAATATCTTCTGCTTCTGTTAGGTCCCTACCATTTCTGTCCTTTATTGAGCCACTCTTTGCTTGAACTGAACTGAACTTGCTTGAAATTTTCCTTTTATATCTCTGATTTTTTTTGAAGAGTTCTCTAGTCTTTTCCATTCTGTTGTTTTCCTCTATTTCTTTGCAATGATCACTGAGGAAGACTTTCTTATCTCTCCTTGCTCTTCTCTGGAATTCTGTATTATGATGGGTATGCCTTACCATGTCTCCTTTGCTTTTTAGCTTCTCTCCTTTTCTTGGGGATGGTTTTGATCACTGCCTCCTGGACAATGTCACGAACCTCTGGCCATAGTTTTTCAGGCACTCTATCAGATCTAATCCCTTGAATCTATTTCTCACTACCACTGTATAATTGTAAGGGATTTTATTTAGGCCATACCTGAATGGTCTAGTGGTTTTCCCTACTTTCTTCAAGCCCAGCAAGAAGATGGCAGAGTAGCAGGACGTGCACTCATCTTCTCCTGTGAGAACTCCAAAATTGCAACTTGCTGCTGAACAACCATCAACAGGAGAAAGTTCAGTTCAGTTCAGTTGCTCAGTCATTCTAACTCTTTGCGACCCCATGGACTGCAGCATGCCAGGGCTCCCTGTACATCACCAGGTCCCAGAGTTTACTCAAACTCATGTCCATTGAGTTGGTGATGCCATCCAACCATCTCATCCTCTGTCATCCCTTTCTCCTCTCACATTCAGTCTTTCCCAGCATCAGGGTCTTTTCCAGTGAGTCAGTTCTTTGCATCAGGTCGCCAAAGTATTGGAGCTTCAGCTTCAGCATCAGTCCTTCCAATGAATATTCAGGACTGATTTCTTTTAGCATTGACTGGTTGGATCTCCTTGCAGTCCAAGGGACTCTCGAGAGTCTTCTCCAACACTACAGCTCAAAAGCATCAATTCTTTGGCACTCAGCTTTCTTAATGGTCCAACTCTCACATCCATATGTGACTACTGGAAAAACTATAGCCTTGACTAGACAGACCTTTTTTGTATAGTTCTTCTGTGTATTCTTGCCACCTCTTCTTAATATCTTCTGCTTCTGTTAGGTCCCTACCATTTCTGTTGGCAAAATAATGTGTCTGCTTTTTAATATGCTGTCTAGGTTCGTCATAACCTAGAGGAATGTTGGATCACACCAAAAAAAGATACCTTATGTCCAAGGGCAAAGAAGAAGCCTCAGCAAAACATTAAGATGGGGCAAATCGTGTTTAGAATCCAACCGCATACCTGCCAGAGATGCTCGGAGGGCTCAAACAAAACCTTTTGTGCACCAGGACCCAGTGGCCCCACAGAGATTGAGCCAGACATGCCTTTGAGTGTTTGAGTGTCACCTGCAGAAGCACAGGTCAGCAGTGGGCTGCCACAGTGACAGGGCCTCTGACTTCAGCAGCCCTGGATCATGCAGCATTATTCACCATAGAGCCGCTAAGCAGATGACCCACAAACTGCAGAATTATTACACCAAAGAAATTCGTGCACTGCCAAGAAAGTTCTAGGACTCACAACAGATCTCCAAACCTGGGGATCCGGCGAAGGGACTGAGAACCCCCAGGGAATTTGACTTTGGAGGTCAGTGGGATTTGCTTACAGAACTTCCACAGGACTGGGGAAACAGACTCTTGGAGGGCACAGACAAAACCTTGTGCACACCAGGAGCCAGGAGAAAGGAGCAGCGACCCCACAGGAGACTGAGTTAGACTTGCCTGTGAGTGTCCAGGACTTTCTGGTGGAGAGGTGGGTGGACAGTTTGGCCTCAGGCCAAACAACAAGGAGGGATCACAGCCCCACCCATCAACAGAAAATCAGATTGAAGATTTACTGAGCATGGCCCTGACTATCAGAACAAGAACCTGTTTCCCCCACAGTCAGTCTGTCCTATCAGGAAGCTTTCATTAGCCTCTTATCCTTATTCCTCAGAGGGCAGACAGAATAAAAACCACAGTCACAGAAAACTAAAGCTAATTGATCATGTGAACCACAGCCTTGCCTAACTCAGTGAAACTATGAGCCATGCCATGTATGGCCACCCAAGACAGACGGGTCATGATGGAGAGTTCTGACAAAACATGGTCCACTGGAGAAGGGAATGGCAAACCACTTCAGTATTCTTGCTTTGAGAACCCCATGAACAGTATGAAAAGGCAAAAAGACATGACACTGAAAGATGAACTCCCAGGTCGATAGGTGCCCATTATGCTACTGGGGAAGAGTGGAGAAATAACTCCAGAAAGAATGAAAAGATGGAGCCAAAGCGAAAACATCACCCAGTTGCGAATGTGACTGGTGATGAAAGTAAAATCCAATGCAATAAAGAACAACATTACATAGGAACCTGGAATGTTAGGTCCACGAATCAAGGTAAATTGGAAGTGGTCAAACAGGAGATGGCAAGAGTGAACATCGACACTTTAGGAATCAGTGAACTAAAATGGACTGGAATGGGTGAATTTAATTCAGATGACCATTATATCTACTACTGTGGGCAAGAATCCTTTAGAAGAAATGGAATAGCCATCATAGTCAACAGAAGAGTCCAAAATGCAGTACTTGGATGCAGCCTCAAAAACAACAGAATGATCTGTTTGTTTCCAAGGCAAACCATTCAGTATCACAGTAATCCAAGTCTATGCCCCAGCCACTAATGCCAAAGAATCTGAAGTTGAATGTTTGTATGAGGACCTACAAGACCTTCTGTAACTAACACCCCCAAAAATGTCTTTTTCAGCAAAGGAGACTGGAATGCAAAAGTAGGAAGTCAAGAGATACTTAGCGTAACAGGCAGTTTTGGCCTTGGAGTTCAAAATGAAGCAGAGCAAAGGCTAACAAGAGTTTTGCCAAGAGAACACCATGGTCATATTAAACATCCTCTTCCAACAACACAAGAGACCCTACACATGGACATCACCGGATACATTGTCAGTCCCGAAATCAGATTAATTTTATTCTTTGAAGCTGAAGATGGAGATGCTCTGTACAGTCAGGTAAAACAAGACTGGGAGCTGACTGTGGCTCAGATCATGAACTCTTTATTGTAAAATTCAGACCTAAATTGAAGAAAGTAAGGAAAACAACTGGACTATTCAGGTATGACCTAAATCAAATCCCTTTTGGAGGTTATTTCCCCACTATGTCTTTTTCTGTATAGAATTCCTATTTCTGGTTAAGGGTTGAATTCCGGCTTTCTCATTGTGCTTTGATTTTCATCTTCTCCATTTTGGCTTATTCGCTAGACATCTTGTCTTTCATTGAATTTCAAAGTGGTTACGTTTTTGTCATTTTCCACTCCCTGCCCATCAGTGAGGGTTTGCTTCTGTAGGTATACTGCAACCTTTCAGTAGTGAATTTGAATTTAAACAGAAGTTAAGTGGAGTTTTGAGCTATTTCAGAATTGTAACATCAAGCTATTGATACCTGGCCATGGTGAACGGTTTCATAAAAGTGAAATTTTGTAGGAGAAGCTTCATGTCATCAGCTTGTAGGTAGTCCTGGAAGTCATCTTTAGGATTTGGCTAGCCCAGACTTACAACTTGAAATAGTCTGCATAAATATTTTCATTAACGAATGAGTATTATTTATAACTTGGAATGAACTAGAAAGAATATTTGAAGATGACCTCTCTGGACTTTCTAATTCAACAGAGGAAGAAACTGAAACACAGATAAGGTGTTTCAGATAACTGAACACAGATGACTGAAACTGTACAGATAAGGTGACCATCTGTGTAAACACAGTGATTTAGTGGAAGAGTTAAGTCCAGGGCTCTTTGTGCTCTTTCTGCTACCTTGGGATCTCTTACCATTTTATCTCCAGCACATTAATTTTGAAGAGTAAAATGAAATCAAGGATCTGGTTTTAAAATACCCCAACACATTTTATCTTTTGTGATATGAATTTGAGTGATAAGAGAAAATTTACAAATTCATACCACTTTTTTCCTCTTGATCTATAAAATGCTGTCTTATCACTTGTTTATTTGAAGAAGGAAATTATTTGGCTCTTATTTTAATTTGAGCCTGTTTTCATTGCATTAAAGGATTTTAAAAACTTCCCTGAAGGTAGGAAATCATGCAAATAAGAACCTCCTATATTGGCTAACTGTTTATTGCATATTTAGCCTTATTATTCTCCTATCTGCCTTTCTAACAGAACCTATTTGTTCACGTATCTAACCTTCCTTCACCTGACTTAGAGAGAGTCCTCATTCCTAGTTCTGGGATTGGTTTTAGTAAGTCTAAGTGAAACATGGTAATTCCCTTTCTTTGTTAATAAGAGGTTCAAAGATGAGCAGACCATAGTCTCAGACTAGTTTGCTTTTATCCCCAGCCTATGGATGAAGTTATACATAGGAAATCAGATCCAGGGGAGTTGCAGAGAATATCTGAAGCTCTGATTTGTAGTGCTTAGAGCCTGCTCTGCCTATGGGCTTGTTATATGAGATCATGGTTATACATTTGCTTATTGTTTAAGCCAGTTTGCTTTTGGAATTTTTTTTACTCCCAGAGTAAAGTATGGTATCTGATGCATCTCATACTACTTTTCACTGTGAATAAAGACTTCATATGAATTAAGTTTTGGTAATTAAACTGATCTGAATTCAAGAAGGACCTTCGATTCTTGTTCAGGGAACTAAGATCTCACTTCAAGTCACCGCTCACTGCTGTCTCCTCGAGGTCAATACTGTATTACATTTTTTAAAAATTATTTTATAATCAAAGGATAATTACTTTACAGAATTTTTTGTTTGTTTTTTGCCAGGTATCAGCATGAACTAGCCATTGGTATACATATATCTCCTCCCTCTGGGACCCCCTCCCATCTCTCTCTTCATCCCACCCTTCTAGGTTGATACAGAGCCCGGGTTTTAGTTCCCTGAGTCCCAAATTCCCATTGGCGGTCTTTTTTATGTATGATGATAAAGTTTCCATGTTAACTCTCTCCATACATCCCAACCATATTACATTTAATGGTCATGGCTCCTCTCGGCTGATGGTTTTTTTTAACTTGTTTTTGATGACCTTGACAGTTTATTTTGAGGTTCACTAGTCATGCATTTTGTAGATTGTCCCACTTTTGGTTTTGGTCTGATGCTTTTCTTATGTTTAGAATACAGTTATGGGTTTTGGGGAGAAAGACTACAGAAGTAGAGTGCCATTTTCATCACTTCATATCAAGGGTACAAACTGTCATCATGACTTATTGTTGATACTGACTTGGATCATCTGGCTGAGGTGGTTTTTATCAGGGTTCTATGTTCTAAAGTTATTCTTCTTCACTCCCCCTTTCCATATTGTACTCTCCAGAAGGAAGTCACTCTCTGCAGCCCACACTTAAGGGGTGAGGAGTTCCACCTCTGTGAGGGTACAGTGTCTATATAAATTGTTTGGAGTTCTTCTGCATGGAAAATTGATCAATTTCCCCTACTTATTTATTTGGGGCTTCCTAGGCGGAGAAGGCGATGGCACCCTACTCCAGTACTCTTGCCTGGAAAATCCCATGGATGCAGGAGCCTGGTAGGCTGCAGTCCATGGGGTCGGGAAGAGTCGGACATGACTGGGCGACTTCACTTTCACTTTTCACTTTCATGAATTGGAGAAGGAAATGGCAGTCCACTCCAGTGTTCTTGCCTGGAGAATCCCAGGGACAGGGGATCCTGGTGGGCTGCCGTCTATGGGGTCACACAGAGTTGGACACAACTGAAGTGACTTAGCAGCAGCAGCAGCAGCAGGTGGTGCTAGTGGTAAAAAAATCCACCTACCAATACAAGAGATGCACGTGGGTTTGATCCCTTGGTCAAACTGGAGTTTCAGAAAAACTCTGGAGAAGGGAATGGCAACCCACTCAAGTATTCTTGTCTGGTGAATTCCATGGACAGAGGAGCTGGCGGGCTGTAGTCCATGGAGTCGCAAAGAGTCAGACACAACTGAGCATTCACTACTGACATTTACTAATTTAATAACACTATGGACTTGTGGATATTTTCTACCTTGCTTGGCCTCATATTTTAATTGCTCTTTGTATATTGATAATTTATAAATATGTTTGTCTTAACCAGTCTTCCCACCTTTATTTTAGAAAGAACTCTTTCTTGTTAACTTCCTATTGGACCTTTTTCTTTCTTCCTTCTTTTTTTTTTTTTTAACTGAAATCTCAAATAAACATGTCCATATAGCCTAGGCTCAGCCTACTCATTTTATACCTCATCTCTTCATTTTATGCTTCATAGTTCAGTTCAATTCAGTTCAGTTGCTCAGTCGTGTCCAACTCTTTGCGACCCCATGAATCGCAGCATGCCAGGCCTCCCTATCCATCACCAACTCCCGGAGTTCACTCAGACTCACGTCCATCGAGTCAGTGATGCCCTCCAGCCATCTCATCCTCTGTCGTCCCCTTCTCCTCCTGCCTCCAATCCCTCCCAGCATCAGAGTCTTTTCCAAAGAGTCGACTCTTCGCATGAGGTGGCCAAAGTACTGGAGTTTCTCTTCAGCATCATTCCCTCCAAAGAAAGCCCAGGGCTGATCTCCTTCAGAATGGACTGATTGGATGTCCTTGCAGTCCAAGGGACTCTCAAGAGTCTTCTCCAACACCACAGTTCAAATGCATCAATTCTTTGACACTCAGCTTTCTTCACAGTCCAACTCTCACATTCATACATGACCACTGGAAAAACCATAGCCTTGACTAGACAGAACTTAGTTGGCAAAGTAATGTTACTGCTTTTGAATATGCTGTCTAGGTTGGTCATAACTTTCCTTCCAAGGAGTAAGCGTCTTTTAATTTCATGGCTGCAGTCACCATCTGCAGTGATTTTGGAGCCCCAGAAGTAAGGTCTGACACTGTTTCCACTGTTTCCCCATCTATTTCCCATGAAGTGATGGAACCAGATGCCATGATCTTCGTTTTCTGAATGTTGAGCTTTAAGCCAGCTTTTTCACTCTCCTCTTTGACTTTCATCAAGAGGCGTTTTAATTCCTCTTCACTTTCTGCCATAAGGGTGGTGTCATCTGCATATCTGAGGTTATTGATATTTCTTTCGGCAGTCTTGATTCCAGCTTGTGCTTCTTCCAGCCCAGCGTTTCTCATGATGTACTCTGCATAGAAGTTAAATAAGCAGGGTGACAATATACAGCCTTGATGTAGTCCTTTTCCTATTTGGAACCAGTCTGTTGTTCCATGTCCAGTTCTAACTGTTGCTTCCTGACCTGCATATAGGTTTCTCAAGAGGCTGGTCAGGTGGTCTGGTATGCCCATCTCTCTCAGAATTTTCCACAGTTTCTTGTGATCCACACAGTCAAAGGCTTTGGCATAGTCAATGATGCAGAAATCGATGTTTTTCTGGAACTCTCTTGCTTTTTGGATGATCCAGCGGATGTTGGCAATTTTTTCTCTGGTTCCTCTGCCTTTTCTAAAACCAGCTTGAATCTCTGGAAGTTCGTGGTTCACATATTGCTGAAGCCTGGCTTGGAGAATTTTGAGCATTACTTTACTAGCGTGTGAGATGAGTGCAGTTGTGCGGTAGTATAAGCATTCTTTGGCATTGCCTTTCTTTGAGATTGGAATGAAAACTGAACTTTTCCAGTCCTGTGGCCACTGATAAATTTTCCAAATTTGTTGACATGTTGAGTGCAGTGCTTTCACAGCATCATCTTTTAGGATTTGAAATAGCTCAACTGGAATTCCATCACCTCCACTAGCTTTGTTCATAGTGATGCTTCCCAAGGCCCACTTGACTTCACATTCCAGGATGTCTGGCTCTAGATTAGTGATCACACCATCATGATTATCTGGGTCCTGAAGGTCCTTTTTGTACAGATCTTCTGTGTATTCTTGCGACCTCTTTTTAATATCTTCTGCTTCTCTTAGGTCCATACCATTTCCGTCATTTATCGAGCCCATCTTTGCATGAAATGTTCCCTTGGTATCTCTTAATTTTCTGGAAGAGATCTCTAGTCTTTCCCATTCTGTTGATTTCCTCTATTTCTTTGCATTGATCGCTGAGGAAGGCTTTCTTATCTCTTCTTGCTATTCTTTAGAAATCTGCATTCAGATACTTATATCTTTCCTTTTCTCCTTTGTATTTTGCTTCTCTTCTTTTCACGGGCTATTTGTAAGGTCTCCTCAGACAACCATTTTGCTCTTTTGCATTTCTTTTCCATGGGGATGGTCTTGATCCCTGTCTTCTGTATAGTGTCACGAACCTCATTCCATAGTTCATCAGGTACTCTTATCTATCAAATCTAGTCCCTTAAATCTATTACTCACTTCCACTGTATAATCATAAGGGATTTGATTTAGGTCATACCTGAATGGTCTAGTGGTTTTCCCTACTTTCTTCATTTTAAGTCTGAATTTGGCAATAAGGAGTTCATGATCTGAGCCACAGTCAGCTCCTGGTCTTGTTTTTGTTGACTGTATAGAGCTTCTCCATCTTTGGCTGCAAAGAATATAATCAATATGATTTTGGTGTTGACCATCTGGTGATGTCCATGTGTAGAGTCTTCTCTTGGGTTGTTGGAAGAAGGTGTTTGCTATGACCAGTGCATTTTCTTGGCAAAACTCTATTAGTCTTTGCCCTGCTTTATTCCATACTCCAAGGCCAAATTTTCCTGTTACTCCAGGTGTTTCTTGACTTCCTACTTTTGCATTCCAGTCCCCTATGATGAAAAGGATATCTTTTTTGGGTGTTGGTTCTAAAAGTTTTTGTAGGTCTTCATAGAACCGTTCAACTTCAGCTTCTTTAGCGTTACTGGTTGGGGCATAGACTTGGATTACTGTGATATTGAATGGTTTGCCTTGGAAATGAACAGAGATCATTCTGTCATTTTTGAGATTGCATCCAAGTACTGCATTTCTGACTCTTTTTTTGACCATGATTGCTACTCCATTTCTAGTAAGGGATTCCTACCCGCAGTAGTAGATGTAATTGTCATCTGAGTTAAATTCACCCATTCCAGTCCATTTTAGTTCGCTGATTCCTAGAATGTCGACCTTCACTCTTACCGTCTCTTGTTTGACCACTTCCAATTTGCCTTGATTCATGGACCTGACATTCCAGGTTCCTATGCAATATTGCTCTTTACAGCATCGGACCTTGCTTCTATCACCAGTCACATCCACAACTGGGTATTTTTTTGCTTTGGCTCTGTTACTTCCACCCAAATTTACTTTTCCACTTGCTTGCTCAAGCTAGATATAAGTAAAATCCCACAGTATTTTCCCCTTATCCCTTCTCCCTCAGTAGCTCTCATTTGGATTATATTTGTCTGTTGCATATGTGTGCTACTACTATAGAATTTTCCTCATTGACTCATAGCTGTTTTCCTAAAATTCATATCATTTATTCGAAATACTCTGTATTACACATCCCTTCTCATAATTCTTAATTAAATTCTATATCCGACACTAATTTAATTGTGGTATTAGTCAAATTACTTGGTCTGTCTCTAGCCTAAGTTTTCTTATTTAAACAGTGTAGATAATGATAGGGATCTTATGAAGACTAAAACTACTAGAGTGTCTAAAGAGTTTAGATATCTGTCTGGAACAAAATCATACAACTCTAACAGTCATTTTTATTATTTTTGTGATTCCTTCCAAATTCCTTATCATGACCTTTCATATTTTGTTTCCTAGCCACTTCTCTAGCAGCTTCATTCGTGGATGCTCTCTAATGATAGGGTGCTTATTATTAAGTGGCCACATTATCATTAAGCATCCTTTACTAGTGGATATCTGGCTTCCACTTGAAGCTGTCTAGTAGGAAAAAATTTATAATTGGAGAGTTATTGATTACTTTTGGACAGGTCTAAGTTTTAGAAAATTTTTTTATCGTATATTTGAAATCTGTTTACCATTAGTTTTTATTTGTTCTCTGGAGTGATAAACAATGTGAGCATTCAGCATTTTACAAGCATTTTACCATCAAATATGTGTTCAGTACATTTCAGAAGTCTCTTGGTTAGAAATGAGAGAAACCGGAAACACTCTAGCCCAAGAAAGACAAATTTGCTCATTGACGGTAATAGTTTCCTGACTTTTTCAGTTGTTTCCCTCTATTAAGTAGTAGATGTACATCCAGTATGGGTATATCTATCTGTACATTGTGTACATACAATGACTATAATAATTTATTTTGTATATTATAAAACAAAGGATAAGAGAAAATCCATTTTGGATGTAGTATTTCTTTTCAAATTCTGGTGGATTATCTTATGTACCCCTTAGTTCTCCTCAGGTTGGTATATGCATACCACTTTAAAGTCCTCTAATATGTATATAATCAAGCTGTAGTATGGGTAGGATTGGAGCTGGCCTTTGGGATGACTGAACAGACTCAGATGCCTCAAGAAATTCTGCTTTTTCATTTTGAATCTTTCCTTAATGGCATCACTCTTTCAGACTGACTTCCTCTTGGAGCTAAGACCATGGCTGTTGGCTTTGGGCTCATTTCTTTACTTTTTCAACAAATTATGAATGGAGTATATAGTTTGTGCCAGATAATTTTAGGTGTTAGAGATACAGCAGAGAGTATTAAAAAGAAGGCTACTAAGTGGTAAATGCTATTGCAGAGAATTAAAGTCATAGGACAGTGATTAAGTGTCTGCTTACGAAGGCCTTTGTCCACAGGGGGCTTTAAAGCTGAGATCTGAATCGGAAGAAATAGCCAGCCATGCAAATATCAGAAGGAAGAGTACTCTGGGGAATAGCTCAGGCAAAATTTAGTGGGACTGAACTTGCATGCTGAAGAGTAAGTTAAGACATTGGATTTAGAATTTAGAAGATGAAGAAAGTTTTGTGATATATGGGATTTTCCCTTCTATATCTAGCTGGAAATATCTCTAGGAAAGACTGATCCAGCTGGAGTCAATTTTTTATCCTTCAGTTCAGTTCAGTTCAGTTCAGTTGCTCAGTCATGTCTGACTCTTTGCAACCCCATGGACTGCAGCACGCCAGGCCTCCTTGTCCATCACGAGCTCCTGGAGTTTACTCAAACTCCTGTCCATTGAGTCAGTGATGCTATCCAACCATCTCATCCTCTGTCGTCCCCTTCTCCTCCTGCCTTCATTCTTTCCCAGCATCAGGGTCTTTTCCAGTGAGTCAGTTCTTTGCATCAGTTGGCCAAAGTATTGGAGTTTCAGCTTCAGCATCAGTCCTTGCAATGAATATTCAGGACTGATTTCCTTTAGGATGGACTGGTTGGATCTCCTTGCAGTTCAAGGGACTCTCCCATAGAGCTGCCAGAACTTACACAGGACTGGGGAAACAGACTCTTGGAGGGCACAAACAGTACCTTGTGTGCCCCAGGAGAAAGGAGCAGTGACCCCATAAGAGACTGACCCAGACTTGCCTGTGAGTGTCCACGAGTCTCTGGTGGAGGTGTGGGTTGGTGGCCTGCTGCAGGGTTGGGGGCACTGAGTGTAGCAGTGTGTGCATGGGATGTTTTGAAGGAGGTCACCATTATCTTCATTACCTCCACCATAGTTTTATCCTTAGGACTAATTATTATGGCTGAGATGTGTAGGTTGGTGTTGGTTAATTGTCTACCCTTATGGCTAGAAGCATGGAAGGAAGGGATGTGGGTTGGCAAAATGACTATGGACCTTGTGGGTCAAGAGCATTTCATTTCGTTAACTAAGAGTTTTGTTGTAACATATTTGAAGATACCTGTTGTTTGTTATCTTTGTTGACTTTTTATCAAGGCTAAACTTTTGTAGTATTCTTAATATATCTTCATTCCCTGAATAGTTCATATGTAAAGGATATATGTACTTTATTTCCTAAGGCAGGGAAATTGGCCAGTGTATTTTATAAAGTATTTCTTAAGTTGAAAGGGTTTCCTATATGGTGCAAGGGGTAAACACTCCACCTGTCAGTGCAAGAGACATAAGAGACTCAGGTTCAATCCCTGAGTCGAGATGATCCCCTGGAGAAGGAAATGGCAATCCACTCCAGTATCCTTGCCTGGAAAATCCCATGGACAGAGGGGCCTGGCTGTATGGCTCATGGTGTCGCAAAGAGTCAGACACGACTGAGCGACAGAGCACATAAATTGAAAACAAAAGGAGTTTCCAAATGTGTCTTCTTAACTGAGAAAACTTTAATTCATATTTTTCATCTTCCAAATATCCCAAGTGTTTTTTGATTAATATTTTTGCTTATTAGTTTTCGGTAATATTGAAGACTGATCAGTATGGCAGTGAGGGTTGAATGGTTTGAAATCTGTATAGCACTGAGGGGCCAAAATACCGACTCATCGTGGTATTCACTATTATAGGGAAAGATCGGTACTAGATGCTGGTATTTTTGAAGTGATGCAGCTGCAACATGTCAGCTCTCTGATGCTGCACGACAGTCTTAATTCTTGAACTCACATGGAGTAGGTGCCTATAAAGAAGCATGAGACTAATTTCCATTTAGGATTGCGTATGAAATATAGTGTTAATAAATGATGAAATAATTATAGACTTTGATATCGTGTCCTTTTTAAGCAGTCATACCATTATTTATTCAATTTTCAATGTTTGAGCTAAGTTAGGTTTGATTCATAACCTAAAGCAACTCTAACTTAGGTTAGAGTTCTAGTGTGAACCTTGTGTGTTTGAATGCTTAATTTAGATGTTGAAATGTTGTGTATTATGCATAGAGACTTAAATTCACAAGAGAAGAACTCTGGTGAATTATTTTGCTTTATTGTTATTACAGGGTTTTAGCAATGCTTTTCTATGTTGTGATTTTGGTTTTTGTACATGCAGGTTGTGAGAAATAAACTGGAAATCCTGTCTCTGTGGTTGGAATGTAGTGTGGCTTCAAGCAGCAAACAAAATATTTTATTTAGTAGCATGTATGTGCCAGGTAAAATTTTAAATGGATTTTCCATAGGGTACAAACTTTTGAAGCCGGTGATTTTATAGTTGTAGACAGACTCCTGTTGACTTACATTTGATTTTTTTTTTTACCTTATAGTGGGGAATCACTTGCTGATTACACAAAGAAATATATCTGTACATCCTTAGTACAACTTATTCCTATGTACTTGAGACAAATTGTTTGGGAAAGAGTTCTGAAGTGACATGCCAAGGCTTACTATCCTAAAAGTTTAGTAAGGTTTTTTCTTTATTTTAAAAATGACGGGTGTATTTCAAGATGCAGAATTTCTTGATTTGTTTAAAAGAATCTGAAAGAGTTGAAATGAGTAATTGTAGGTTTTTAATTGTACTTGAAGAAGATACACGTTTTCTTCTTTCCTTTCTCCTTATGTGAGAAAGGAAAACATTTCTTTAGGAAAACATTGTAGTATTATTAGGGTGGCCAAATTTAGAAATGTCTAGGTGAATTTATTGTCTTTCAGCTTCCATCATTCTTATTTATATGATTGGCTAGAGATGTCATATGTAGTTTGAGGTCTCTGCATCTGGTTTTATATTAAATGAATCTGATCTAAGCTCAGCTTTCTAAAATGGTGATTTTCCCAGCTGTAAATTAGGACTTTAGCATTGAAAACTGTGTGATTTTGTGTAAGTAGAACTCAGATTGTGATGTTGTCTGTTACTTCATAATTCTAATTTTGTAGTTTTAGTTTTTTAAGCAGAATAATTCACTCCAGAAAAGTTCACAATCTGTGATTTTCCATACATTACGAGGAACACTGATGGTCAATGTTTTGAATCAAACTGGATATCTTTTATTAGAAATTTGGTGGAACCTTTTACTCACCCACTCATTGAATTGTAACCATGAATTTTCCATCTTTTATGTATGAAAATACAGGAGACCCTTTATATTTGCATTCATAAATTTCTTGGGAACACAAATTTTTTATGGAATTTTCCTGCACTGATAATATAAGGGGATTGTACCTCTTTTTTGATCTAAGGATAGACCTAGAGGATGAGTCACTTAGTGCTTTCTTGCCTTACTTACAACAAAAATTCACCTTTTAAAATATTGGTCTGAATTGCACAGAGTTTCAATTAGAATATTGCAGGTATCATGAAGTCTTTTCTTGTAGCTATTGTCTATTGTATAACTGCTGTGTACTGGTTTATAAATGCCTTGGGGGTCAAGTTTACTATATATTCATTTTTGTATTACATTATACTTAGCTCCTCACATAATGTGTTACACAGGGTAGGTATAAGATGTTTGTTAAATTAAATAGGATTGACTTGAAATAGAAGCAAGGAATTAGGCAGATGGAAAAACTGGGCTAACCTGAGGAAAGCTGAGTCTTAAAGTCTTTCTAGATATCTTATTGTTTTAGTTTAAGGAATCAAAGTTGATGATATTATACTTACATTTAAAAACTTTTATGATGGACTAGTCAGAAGTTGTAGCATGTCTTTGTTCTGTATCAGCTAGAGATTTACTTTTCATTAAGTTGCTCTGTGTAATAATTTTGGTGGTTAAAAAATACCATTATTTTGTTTCAGGAGATAGCTCTTATGAATTAATTTCTAGATTTAATTTCTTTAGTCTTTCTGCATCCTCCATACCTCCATTTTTTTAAAAAAAGTGTACTTTGCATATATTGTGAAAGGTAGAGATCAGAAGTGTTTGCCTTGTTGTGTTCTGACAAATACACAACTGTGTAACTATACGCTGATGAAGATAAAACACATTTTCATTTCTCTAGAAAATTCTTTAATATTCCATGTAGTCTGTTTTTATACCACTCTGTTCCCATGCCCTGTTTCACTCTTCTGATTTCTGTTTGCATAGATTAGTCTTACTTGTTTTTAACTTCATGTAAATGGAATTATGCAATATGTACTGTTACTGGCTTAATTTGCCCAATGTAATACTTTTGATTTCTTTGATTATTATTATGACATCTCTTTGCTTAAGTCTTTTTGATGCAAAACATAAAGTTCACCATCTTTATCATTTCAAAGTGTATAATTTAGTGGCATTAAGTGCAATCACATTGTTGTGCTGCCATCACCATTACCATTCATTCTCTTTTAATTGTAAAACTGAAACTTCATCCTTAAGAACTTACAGTACAAGCTTCTGTAATGCAACTCACTTGGCCTGGTAATTGTTAAGTTTATAAAATTTTTTTTGGCCAGAGTGAGTAGTCATAAAGATTATCTGTATATACCTTAAAACATAATATATATTTATATATTAGTCTTTTGATGTTGGGTCCACCTCTATTCTATGAGTATAGATCTGATTGGAGTTCATCATGGACTTCCTTAAATCAAACTTTTATCTATTATCTTCAATTTCTAGTTTCAGTTTTAAGTGTCCTGAGACAGTTAAAAAATTGTCTCAGTGGTTATTGTACTGTTTATAAATAGTCTTGCCAATTGACAGTATTTATTTTTAAAGCAATTAGCCTTTATCAATTTGTTATAAAGTATCCAGTTTATTCATGGAAACAAGTATTTCTAGTTCTCATAAATTTTTAAAAATAACCAAATTATATTATTATATTAACAGATACAACTCATAAAAATGTGTAGTACAAAAACATCTCATTCTTGATAGTGTATAATTCAGCTGATGGGAGTCATGTAAAAGTTCAGGGTCATGTCCTTGACGCTTTCCTTCACACTGTGAGAATCAAAAGTAGTTAGGAATATTGGTTTATCTCTTAATTTACTCATGAGTTAGTTAATGGAAGACAAGAGAACTTCTGCAGATAGTAAGTTGATAATTTAAAAGTTTATAAAAATTTAATTGCCTTAACCCTATAACGGAGAAGACAATGGCAACGCACTCCAGTACTCTTGCCTGGAAAATCCCATGGACAGAGGAGCCTGGTAGGCTGCAGTCCATGGGGTCACTAAGAGTTGGACACGACTTAGTGACTTCACTTTCACTTTTCACTTTCATGCATTGGAGAAGGAAATGGCAACCCACTCCAGTGTTCTTGCCTGGAGAATCCCAGGGATGGGGGAGCCTGGGCGGTTGCTATCTATGGAGTCGCACGGAGTCTGACATGACTGAAGTGATTTAACAGCAGCAGCAGCCCTATAAATTGGCAGTGTAAGGAAAAGACTCTCTGCTTTCTTTTCTGTTGCTATAGTGAGTGTTTACATGCCGTATGATGAAATTATAGTTTTTGTTTTTCTATTGTGCAGCAAACATCACAATTTAATTTTGCTCACGATTTTGCAGGTCAGGGAATTTGGCTAGGGTTTTGCTGGTCTTTCATTGTTCTACTCAGGTGGTGGCTAAGTGCTGGGGACACCTGAAGGCCTCTTCATTTACATATCTAGCATGGAAGCAACCTTTGCTTGAAGAGAGATTGAGTAGATGTTTTTCTCTGCATGTGGGCTCTCCACATGTCTGTTTTGGGTCACCTTTCAGTGTGGTGGTCTCAGAACAGTCAAATTTCTTCTGTGGAAGGTGATTTCCTCCAGAACAAGTGTTCCAAAAGATAGGAGGTGGAAGCTATTACTTTCATAAAGTATAGGTCTAGAAAATAATACAGCGTCATTTCTACCACATACTGCTGGTCAAAGCAATCAATCACAGAACCCATTCGTATTTAAGAGGAGGAGACAGAGACTCTTCTGTCTGTAGGAGGCATGTCAAAGAATTTGTGGTTGTTTGTAATCTGCCATGGGTTTAAATGGTGTGTATAATTAATAACATTTTTACTTTGGAAAGCTTGAGTGTATTTCTGTTGGATGTCAACATTGAGGTCTATGGAAGAAAACATGGGTTTATATTTAACTGATTTGAATTATAAATGAAATATTTGGAAAGAGTAAAACTGATGAAGACTAGAATGCTGGTGGCAACTTCATTATAACAGTGGTTATTGTAAGGTTCTTATTTATCGATCCAGTTCCTGTTCTACCATTAGGTTTGAGTTAAAGTGCTGCATCACATTTAAAAAGGGGAGGAAAACAACACTTAATAAAATATATAAATGAATTTAAGTTTTAATTTAGTGGCAGGCTGTAAATCCCATTTGGTATCCTTATAACAAACATTTTAGACAATATTGTGAGTTGGTTTTAAGTGGACCAGCTCTGAGTTTCATGTTTTAGAAGTCAGCATTTTAAAACGAATTTAACATTTATAAATATCGTTTTTCTTCTTTGTTACATAAGGTGGATGCAGTGTCATTTTTGTATATAACTTGGTAACATTTATCTTTGTTTTTAAATGTAATAATCTTTTATCACCTGTTAACAATGAAGGACAATCAGATTTTATGAGTAATGTATATTTCAGTGACACACTTAATGTGATCTTTTTTGATGACCCATTGGTCATCATAGTGAAGAAACAGTGAAGAATTTCTAAAATGGTCTTTAGAAATAATTTATTTCACTAGGTTTTGCTGTGCTTGCTGTTGGAAGTAATGTCACTTTATGATCAGCCAGCATGTGACTGTGTGTTATGTTTAGTTGGATGCTGAGAAAACATAGATCAAGGAAATTGGATCTATATGTTCTTATATAATCGGTATCAAATTGATGTAAATTAATACCGGTATTGAATTATTTTTTGAATAAAGCAAGAGTGGAAATGTTCTCTGTCTCTACTTGTGACTGTGGCACCTGTTTCCATGATGGTGCCATGAAGAATTATTTTCAGATTTTAATTAAGTCATTTCTTCTCTTTAGACAAAGGCTGATTATTTCCAGTGACTTGTAAAGCAGTGTTATTAGTAATGACTCATTAAATTTCTTACATACTTTGGTTCTGTTGCATAATTTATAGTAATAAATTAATTTTTATAACCATTAACTTTGTTTCCTTATTTTATGTAAATATTATATATTAGAAGGTAGAGGCAGTTTTCTATGAAAGAATATTTCTATTTGGCTTTATGATACTTTATATATAATATATATATTCTAAATAGCAGTAAAAAATTATGTTTTTGAGTTTAATGTCACTGTTTTATTATAATATGCCTTCTTCACTTCCATTCAATCTTTTTGTGCCTTGAACTGTTTTATTCAAATAAATTACTTTATTTCTAAAATTAAAAAAAATTTGTTCATTTATTTTTTACCTGATATAATTGACCTACAGTATTGTATTAGTTTCAGGTGTATAGCACCTGATATATCTGATATTTTTATGCATTACAAAGTGATCTCTGTGATATGTCTAGTTACAATTTGTCACCTTACAAATTATAACAGTACTCGTGACTCTGTTCTATGTTGTATATTACATTTGTTTTACAAATGGAAATGTGTACCTCTTAATCTCTCTCACCTATTTCACTTGTCCCCTGATTCACTTCCCGTCTGACAAATACCATTTTGTTTTCTGTGTCTTTGACCCTGTTTCTGTTTTGTTGTGTTTGTTCATTTAGTTTTTTAGATACTGCATATGGTATTTGTCTTTCGTGGTGTGACTTATTTTACTTAGCATAATACCCTCTTTTTTATGGCTGAATAATAATATGCCATTGACTGACTATACCATATCTTCTTTATCTCTTCATCTATTGATGGTCACTTAGGTTGCTTCTCTATCTTGGCTATTGTAAATAATGTTGCAGTGAACATAAGGGTGCCACAAATACCTTTTTGAGTTAGTGTTTTTATTTTATTTGGAAAAATAAACAGAAGTAGAATTGCTGGGCCCTATTATAGTTCTATATTTAATTTTTTGAGGAAAATTCACATTGTTTTCCATAGCAGATGCACCAGTTTCCACTGTGAAAATTATACAAGAGTTCCCTTTTCTTTTCCTTGTCAACCCTTTTAATTTTTGTTGTTTTGGTAATAGTCACCATGGCAGGTGTGAGGTCAAACCTCGTTATGGTTATGATCTGCATATTCCTGATGACTCGTGATGTGAGCATCTTTTCATGTGTCTGATGGCCATCTGTATGTCTTCTTTGGAAACATGTTCAGGTCCTCTACCCATTTTTAAAATCAGATTACTTATTTTTAGATGTTGAGTTGCATGAGTTCTTTGTATATTTTGGATATTAAGCATTGCCAGATATATTGTTTGTAAATGTCTTATCCCTTTCAGTAGGCTGCCTTTACATTTTGTTGATAGTTTCTTTTATGGTACAAAAGCTCTTACTTGATGTAGTCCTGTTTGTTTGTTTCTGCTTTTGTTGCTTGCCTGATGAGACATATCTAAAAACAGTACTAAAACTGATGTCTAAGAGGTTAACTACGTATGTTTTGTTCTAGGAGTTTATGGTTTAAGGTCTTATTTAGATATTTAATCCAGTTTGAGTTTGTTTTTGTATATAAGAAAGTAATGCAGTTGATTCTTTTGCATTTAGCTGTCCAGTTTTCCCAACACCATTTATTGAAGAGACTGTCTCATTGTATATTTTGGCCTACTTTGAGTAGATTAGTTGACAGTTTAAGCATGGTTTTATTTCTGGGATCTCTATTCTGTTCCATTGATCTATGTGTCTGCTTTTATGCTCATACTATACTGTTTTGATTATTGTAGTTTTATAATATAATTTGAAATCAGGTAATGTGATGCCTCCAGCTTATTTCTTCTTTCTTTTTTTAGCTACCTACCGTCTTTGGTGTTTCCACAGAAATTTTTGTTTTAGTTCTGAGAAAAGTGCTGTTGATATGTTTGTAGGGATTGTGTTGATTCCATAGATCTCTTTGGTTTGTATGGTCATTTTACAGCATTAATTCTCCCAACCCATGAATATGGCATATCTTTTCCTTTGTTTGTGTCATCTTTTAATTTCTTTTCAGTATCTTTTAATTCTCTGAGTCTATGTCTTTTACCTCTTGTTAGATTTTTTCATAGATATTTTATCTTTTATGATGTAATTATAAATGGAATTGTTTTCTTAATTTCTCTCTTTGATAGTTCATTGTTAGTGTATAGAGTGCCACAAGTTTCCATCTATTAGTTTTTTGTTCTACAATTTTACCAAATTCATTGGTTAGTTCTAGTAGTTTACTTAGTGGCATCTTTAGGATTTTCTACATATGCTATCATGTCATCTGCAAACAATGACAGTTTTGCTTGTTCCTTTGTAATTTAGATTCCCTTTATTTCTTTTTTTGGTCTGATTGTTGTGTCTAGAACTTTTAGTACTAGAATATGTAGAATAAAAGTAGTGGACCTCCTTGTCTTATACCTGACCTAAGAAGAAATATTTTCTTCTTTTCTTGTTTGAGTTTCATGTTGGCTGTGAGTTTGTTATATATGGCCTTTATGATGTGGGGTGTGATCCCTCTATACCTACTTTGTTGAGAGTTCTTATCCTAAATGTATATTGATTTGTCAAAACCTCTTTTGTGTGTCTGTTGCGATGTTTATATGATCTTAATTCATTCTGTAGTTTGTTAATGAAGTTTATCACATTCATTGATTTCTGGATTGAACTCTCCTTGCATCCATGGGTTAAATTTAACTTGGTCATGGTGCATGGTCCTTTTAATGTATTGTTGAATTTGGTTTGCTCATATTTGTCCATTTTATTGTTACTATGTAAAAGCATATAACAATAATCAACTGTTAGTGTCATTGATCTTTTTAATTGTGTTAGTCTCTAGTTCTTTTATTTCTACTCTGATCTTTATATTTATTTTCCTCTTCTAACTTTGAGTCTTGTTTATTCTTCTTTTTGTAGTTTCCTTTGGTGTAAGTTTAGGTTAATTGCAGTTTTTCTTGTTTTCTGCGTTAGGTTTACATTGCTGTAAGCTGCTCTCTTAGAACTGCTTTTGCTGTGTCTCAGTGGTTTTGTATCATTATGTTTCCATTTTCATTTGTGTCCAGATGTTTTTTGATTTCCTCTGTGATTTATTTAGTGATCAGTTGGTTGGTTAGTAGCCTCTACTTGTTTGTGTTTTTTGCCATTTTTTTCTTGTAGTTGATTCCAAGTCTCATGGTATTACAGTCAGAAAAGATGCTTGATATGATTTCAGTCCTTTTATTTTGTGGCCTTGCATCCCTGTCCTAGAGAATGTTCCATGTGCAGTCAAAAGAATGTGTATTCTGCTGCTTTTGGATGGAATGTTACCTCTATTCAGTCTGTACGGTCTAATGTCTTGTTTAATGCCTGTGTTTCCTCATTTCCTGTTTGCATAATCTGTCCATTGGTTAAGTGGACTGTTTAAGTCTTTGACTGCTACTGTGTTACTGTCAGCTTCTTCCTTTATGTTTGTAATATTTGCTATATTTAATTAGGTGCTTCTGTGTTAGGTGCATGTATATTTACATATTTTCAGTTGTTATATATTATTCTTGGATTGATCCTTTTGTGACGTGAAAGTGAAAGTTGCTTAGTTGTGTCTGACTCTTTGTGACCCCATGGACTACACAGTCCATGGAATTCTGCAGGCTAGAATACTGGAGTGGGTAGCCGTTCCCTTCAGGGGATCTTCCCAACTGAGGGGTCGAACCCAGGTCTTCTGCATTGCAGGCAGATTTTTTACCATCTGAGCCACTAACTAGGTAAGCCCAAGAATGCTGGACTGGATGGCCTATCCCTTTTCCAGCAGATCTTCCCGACCCAGGAATCGAACTGGGTTCTTCTGCTTTGCAGGTGGATTCTTTACCAGCTGAGCTATCAGAGAAGCCACTTGATCCTTTTATCATTATATAATGTCCTTCTTTGTCTCTTGTTACAGTCTTTATTTTGAGATCTATTTTGCCTGATATAAGCATTGCTACTCCAGTTCTCTTTTTTAAAAATTTTATTTACAAATCAGTATGAGTATACCTGGCTATTCAGAGAGTTTTCCTAGTACAACCAGTAATTCTTGTATAATATATGGTATCATTTTACATTGAATTTTGATGGTTCTCACATTAAATTTTTTCTCCCTTCTCGTTCTCTTACCCACCCTGTTATATACATACAAAAATCATACATATTACTGTATTCTCATGTTATATGTGATCAATATCTCAAATCGTCATATCACCAGTTCCAGTTCTCTTTTTTACATTTGCATGAAATACCTTCTTCCATCTCCTCACTTTCAGCCTGTATGTATTTGAAGTGAATCTCTTGTTGGCAGCATATATATGGGTCTTGTTTTTGTATGAGTTCAGCCAGTCTGTGTCTTTTGACTGGATTGTTTAATTCATTTACATTTAGAGTAATTATTGATAGGTATGTACTTACTGTTGTTGTGTTGATTGTTTTCTGGTTGTTTTTATAGTTTTTTTCTGTTCCCTTCTTTGCTCTTTTCCTTAATGATTTAATGAGTATCTTTAGTGCTTTTTTAAAATATAAATTTATTTATTTTAATTGGAGGTTAATTACTTTACAATATTGTATTGGTTTTGCCATACATCAACATGAATCCACCACAGGTATACACGTGTTTCCCATCTTGAACCCCCCTCCCTCCTCCCTCCAATCTTTAGTGTTATGTTTGAATTCATTTCTCTTTTTTTAGCACGTATCTTTTTTAGATTTTTGTTTTGTGGTTACTGTGAGTTTTATATACAAGAATATGTATTTACATACATCCATGCATATGATTTTTTAAAGCTGATAATTTCTTAAGTTCGAATTCATTCTAATAACCCCGCATTTTTACTCCCTCACTCCCACACATTTACTTTTTTTGACATCATGTTTTACATCTTTTTGTGTGTGTGTGTGTGTGTGTCCTTTAACTACTTACTGGCCTCTTAAACTATCCTCATTAAAAAAAAAAACCTGAAAAACAGTTCTTTCTCTCTCTCCTTTTTAGTTCAATTTGAGTGACTTCCTCTACTCTGTTTTCCAGTTTTCTGGCCTCTTCCTCGGTATAATCCAACCTATTGTTGATGCCTTTGATTGTATTTTAAAATTCTGTTACTGTGTTCTGCAATTCCATTTGATTTTTGTTTATATTTTCTCTCTGTTAAACTCTCTACTTGCAGAGCAGTGTATTGTGTTATAGGAGGATATATAATGATAGGGTTGAAGGATAGGCTTTATCCTCATGGGAGCTATATAGTCCATTAGGGAAAGTTAGACAAGTATATTACAATTTAAGGGAGGTGTTAAAGTGATACTACTTCAGAGAAGTGAACTCTGGTAGCTATGTTTAGCACTAGTGGTAAATAACCCGCCTGTCAATGCAGGAAACATAAGGGAGGCAGATTCAATCCTTGGGTTGGGAAGATCCCCTGGAGGAGAGTATGGCATCCCACTCCAGTATTCTTGCCTGGAGAATCTCATGTACAGAGGAGCCTGGCAGGCTACAGTCCAAGGGGTCGCAAAGAGTCAAACATGAGTGAAGCAACTTAGCACACGTGCATGCTTTTTTTTGGCTAAAGGAGAGGATAAGTAGGGAAAATAAAGATTGTAAAAAAAGTTGTAAACTTAACAATTGTATAAGGCATGACTATTTGAATATTATGAAAAGTTGTAAACTTAACAATTGTATAAGGCATGACTATTTGAATATTATGGGCTTCCTTGGTGGCTTGGATGGTGAAGAATCTGCCTGTAGTGTAGTAGACCTGGGTTTGATCCCTGGGTTGGAAAGATCCCCTGGAGAAGATAATGGCTATGCACTCCAGTGTTCTTGCCTGGAGAATTCCATGGACAGAGGAGCCTGATGGGCTACATGGGGTTACAAAGAATTGGATATGACTGAGCAATTAGTACACACACATTTGAATATTAAGCTGCATTCAGTCATATTTCTTTTGGTTAATTCAAATGGGATTTTACTTTAAAATTATGCCCTACACTGCCATCTTGGTTATTAAGGTCAGTATAAGGGAGAGGTTTTCTTGTGGCTAGATAATTCCAGTTTTTTTCTTTTAGGTATATGACATAGGAGAGAAATGCATGATATAAGTTATATTAGTAAATATGGACATTTTTGTAAAGTGTATTTTTGGATTGGCCTGCCTGTCTGTCCTCCCTTCCACCTACTTTCCTAGTCTTGTTCTTGAAGGATGAATGTAAGTTTATCAGATAGATAATATCCTCAAGAAAGGGCATTCCAGGAGGGAGATGTGTGTAAGAAGATAGCATATACAATGTACCCATTAAATGTTATTTGGTTTTTAAATAAACTTTTGTTTTAAAATAGTTTTAGATTCACATAAATACTTCAAGATTGTACAGAGAGTTATTTTATATCCCACATCTATTTTTTAATTGTTATTATTTTATACTGATATGGTATGGATTTCCATAGTTTCTGCCTATTGTCCCTTTTCATTTTAGAGTCCTATTCATGATACAAATGCATTTAGTGGTCATATCTCCCTAGGCTCCTCTTAATTGTGATGGTTCTTTAAATTTTGCTTGTATTTGATGACCATGATAGTTTTGAGGCATGTGGGTAGTTATTTTGTAGATTGTCCTTCACTTGACATTTGTCAGATGTGTTACTCATGGTTAGACTGGAGTTATGGGTTTTGGGGAGGAAGACCACAGAGGTAAAATTAATTTTCATCACATCATGTTAAGGATACATATTGTCAGTCTGATTTACCACTGTTCATATTGAATGGTGATCATTTGGCAGAACTGGTGTTTGTTAGATTTTTCCACTATAAAATTATTCTTCCTTTCTATACTGTTCTATGCTCTACATATCTGAGGATAGCATATAAGTTATTTGAAATGTTTCTATATAGGAGGTTTGTCTATTTTTCCTTATTTATTCATTTAAGTATTTACATCAGTATGGACTTATTCTTATTTTAAACTTTTAATTATAATCCCATTACTTAATTCTGTTTGCATAAATTATTCTAGCCTTGGCCAGTGGGAGCTCTTTCAGTTGACGCTGTTTAACCATCATTTTGTGAGTTGTATGTGTGTGTTAGTAATTACTTTCTGACATTATAAGATTCTCTAGGCTCATCTTTATGTTTCCTGACCAAGTCTTAGAACCAACCATTTTCTCAAAGAGCTCTGGATTTTTCCTTTAGAGAATGGTGTTAGAAACGAAGATTTGGTTGATAGGTGTTCTCATTACTATCAGGGTGTGGATGCTTATAGACTTTCTCAGCTGACAGAGAAAGAAAATATATGTGAGTATATACACGTATTTATAAATATTTTTCTCTGTAATCAAATTTATCTCTGAACTAAAGTATACTAAACATACTTCATATTGACATCATTCGTGCTTTCTCCCTTGCTTATTTGAAACTTTTTCTCCAACAGTGAGAAATCTGGCTCCCACCATCTGCCATTCATGTACTGTATTGTTTAATTCCAGTATATATGTGTGTAGCATAGTTTCAGAATTGATAGTTGACTATAATTCTTGTGGACAGTTCTCTTTGTTTTTAGTGTTAGGGACTACTTATTTCCAAAGATGCCTAACTCCATTCTTCTCTCAGTGAGTATATTTCACACATTTGTAATACACTTAAATTATTTGATCACATTCAATTTTCTATTCTGAGATTCCCTCAATTTCTAAATTATTTAAAAAATTTACACATAGTAAGGTTCATTCTGTGTTCTAATACATAGTGTCATATATGCACTGTTACAGTATCATGCAAAAATATCCTTATGAAAATCTGCTATGCTTTATTCAACATTTCCCACCTTTAGCACCTGGCAACCATTAGTCTAATAATCATGTCTCTAGTTTTGCCTTTATTCAGAGTGTTGTATTATTGTAATTATATATGCAAAAAAGCAAAATGGCTGTCTGAGGAGACCTTACAAATAGCTGTGAAAAGAAGGGAAGCGAAAAGCAAAGGAGAAAAGGAAAGATATACCTTGAATGCAGAGGTCCAAAGAATAGCAAGGAGAGATAAGAAACCCTTTCTCAGTGATCAATGCAAAGAAATAGAGGAAAACAATAGAATAGGAAAGACTAGAGATCTCTTCAAGAAAATTAGAGATACCAAGGGAACATTTTATGCAAAGATGGGCACAATAAAGGACGGAAATGGTAGGGACCTAACAGAAACAGAAGATATTAAGAAGAGGTGGCAGGAATACACAGAAGAACTGTACAAAAAAGATCTTCATGACCCAGATAATCACGATAGTGTGATCACTCACCTAGAGCCAGACATCCTGGAATGTGAAGTCAAGTGGGCCTTAGGAAGCATCACTGCAAACAAAGCTAGTGGAGGTGATGGAATTCCAGTAGAGCTGTTTCAAATCCTGAAAGATGATGCTGTGAAAGTGCTGCATGCAAAATGCCAGCAAATTTGGAAAACTCAGCAGTGGCCACAGGACTGGAAAAGGTCAGTTTTCATTCCAATCCCAAAGAAAGGCAGTGCCAAAGAATGCTCAAACTACTGCACAACTGCACTCATTTCACACGCAAGTAAAGTAATGCTCAAAATTCTCCAAGCCAGGCTTCCGCAATACATGAACCATGAACTTCCAGATGTTCAAGCTGGATTTAGAAAAGGCAGAGGAACCAGAGATCAAATTGCCAGCATCCTCTGAATCATCGAAAAAGCAAGAGAGTTCCAGAAAAACATCTATTTTTGCTTTATTGACTATGCCAAAGCCTTTGACTGTGTGGATCACAATAAACTGTGTTAAATTCTTCAAGTGATGGGAGTACCAGACCACCTGACCTGCCTCTTGAAAAACTTATATGCAGGTCAGGAATAGCTCAGTTGGTAAAGAATCTGCCTGCAGTGCAGGAGACCCTGGTTCGATCCCTGGGTTGGGAAGATCCCCTGGAGAAGGAAATGGCAACCTACTCCAGTATCCTTGCCTGGAAAATCTCATGGACAGAGGAGCCTGGTGGGCTGCAGTCCATGGGGTCGCAGAGTCGGGCACGACTGAGCGACTAACACTAACTAACACTAACAGGAATGAACAGTTAGAACTGGACACGGAACAACAGACTGGTTCCAAATAGGAAAAGGAGTATGGCAAGGCTGTATATTGCCACCCTGCTTATTTAACTTATATGCAGAGTACATCATGAGAGTACATCCAAAATCACTGCAGATGGTGATTGCAGCCATGAAATTAAGATGCTTACTCCTTTGAAGGAAAGTTATGGCCAACCTAAACAGCATATTAAAAAGCAGAGAAATTACTTTGCCAACAGAGGTCCATCTAGTCAAGGTTATGGTTTTTCCAGTAGTCATGTATGGATGTGAGAGTTGGACTGTGAAGAAAGCTGAGCGCCGAAGAATTGATGCTTTTGAACTGTGGTATTGGAGAAGACTCCTGAGAGTCCGTTGGACTGCAAGGAGATCCAGCCAGTCCATCCTAAAGGAGATCAGTCCTGGGTGTTCATTGGAAGGACTGATGTTGAAGATGAAACTCCAATACTTTGGCTACCTGATGAGAAGAGCTGACTCATTTGAAAAGACCCTGATGCTGGGAACGATTGAAGGCAGGAGGAGAAGGGGACAACAGAGGATGAGATGGCTGGATGGCATCACTGACTCGATGGATATGAAATTGAATGGGCTTCAGAAGTTGGTGATGGACAGGGAGGCCTGACGTCCTGCGGTTCATGGGGTCTCAAAGAGTTGGACATGACTGAGCGACTGAACTGAACTGAACTAAACTGAAGTATATAGTATGTAGCTTTTTCAGACTGGTTTCTTTCACTTAGTTCTCTTCATTAAAGATTCATCCATGTCTTTTTGTGGCTTGATGGCTCATTTCTTGTTACCACTGCAAAGTATTTCATTGTGTGGATGTATCTTTGTTTGTTTATTCTTTTTCATATTGAAGAACATTCTGGTTGCTTCCAATTTTTAGTGATTGTGAATAAAACTAGGAACATTGTCCTGCAGGTTTTTGTGTATATATCTTGTTATTATTTTTAAAGACTTGGAGTCTCTGTTAGTTCTACTGTACATCAATAATATATTAAGTTTTTACTTAGACCTGATCCTATACTGAGGGTATAATTTTGAAAAATAATTTGGTTTTAGTTTTAATGTTTGTAATAGAACCATTCACATACTGTAAATAGGCTTCTATAATATTTGGTTATTCATAATAAAATGTTAATTGATAACTTTGGTATTATGAATGAATATAATTTGTAGACAAAATTTATAGTAACATGGTAGTAAGACTCCATTAACCCTAGGGTGAGTACCCATTTGGACTCTAGCAATTCAGCAGGGTTAATGAACTTTAGTAATTATTTGTTTAATTTGAAATATTTATATTCTGCTATATGTGGGGACAAAATGGGAGCAAGATATAAACTTAGGCAGAAAATAGAGTAGGTGATGTTGATAAGTGCCTGCATTAAAACATTTAGTTTTAAAGTTTATGCATTCAGCAACTAACAATTGAGCAATTAATAGCATGTCAGCCATTGTTGATGGGGATATGATAAAGACAAACAGAAGGATATTTGATGAATAGTATTGAAAAGCTTTGAAGTAAAATAATTTATGAATGAAATAGAGAATCTGGAAGTAGATCTCTATACATATACCAGTGTTAATTATGAAAATTCAATTTAGAAGAATGAGGATAGGTTATAATAACTAGTTCTGGCACATCTGGCTATCCACTTTGTGGGAAATAAATTGGATCTCTATCTAATACATTATATAAAAATAAATTCCATGTGGAAAGAATAATAAAAATTCTGCACTAAATTTGGGAGATTGCATGTGCATTCTTGTAATGAGGGTGACATGAGCCATCATTATAAGTCTATAAACTATAAGAAAGAAGACTGTATTTGAATTTATGAAACAGCTTTGGATGAGAAAAGATAGCATAGGAACAGTGTATCTGATAAAAATATTTACATTGCAAAGAAGGGACAAATGGATATCTCTTACATGAAATAACTACTTAGATATTGACAAAAAGGGAACAGCAACAATACAGGAAAACTAGTGCAAGATATGAAGAAGCAATTCCAAATGTTTCACAATATATAAAAAGATGTTCATATTAATAGAAGAGTAATGCAAATTAAGGTAACAGTGTATTTTAACTTTGTATCTATGAGACTGCCTTCTTAGCCCCTACCCTTCTTGAAAAAGAAAAAAGGGACAACAATAATCTTTTGCTGGCAGTAGACTAAGGGAAAAAACTTTTTATATTTTGCTGGTAGAAAGACGAATTAATGGAGTCTTTTAGGCAGATGATCTGACGACATCTATTAAAATAAAAAATATTCTGTGTATACTAGTTGACCTAGCAAACCCATTCTTTGGAATCTAGCCCATTGAAACATACCTCTGCATATAAAGGTTTGTTTCAGTTCAGTTTAGTCGCTCAGTTGTATCTGACTCTTTGCAACCCCGTGGACTGCAGTACACCAGGCTTCCCTGTCCATTGCCAACTCCCAGAGCTTACTCAAACTTGTGTCCATCGAGTTGGTGATGCCATCCAACCATCTCATCCTCTGTTACCCCTTCTCCTCCCACTTTCAATCATTCTCAGCGTCGAGGTCTTTTTCAGTGTGTCAGTTCTTTGTATCAGGTGGCCTAAGTATTGGAGTTTCAGCTTCAGCATCAGTCCTTCCCATGAATATTCAGGACTGATCTCTGTTTATTCATTTATTAAACAAATAGTGGCAAAAAGACAGAAACAAAGTGTACAAGACAGAAACAAAGTGTACAAGACAGAAACGAAGTATAGGTTTATTGGTAGAGGAATGGCTGAATAAACATGTATTGAATATATATCTACAGCATGGAATCTAGTAGCAGCTAAAAAGAATGAATCAGATATATTTCTGTTGGGTATTATGCTGTGGGAAAAATAAGGTGGCGAAAAATGTGTGCAACATCCTTTATTTTAAAGAAAATGCAGTAACAGTACCATTATATATACAGATGTCTACGTGAAGATATGTAATTGGATATGATTACATGCAAATAGAAGTACAAGCTAGATACGTATTTGGTTGTTTACATATTGGGTTCTTTTCTTGGGCCATCTGGACGGGCAAATGGGTGTTGCCTTTATGTGGTGCATGAAAGGATGGTATATTGTGAGCCAAGGAACGTTATCCACAAAGGAAAAGAAAGATTGCATTAAAAATAATACTTTCATGATAGCAATCATACTTATGCTTTAAAGTTATATATTTTTATATCTATAGTTAAATAATTAAAAAGATTGCATGTATGTTATTAATCAGTACAGTTTCTTTGGAAAGTGATTTAACAAACTTCATCAAGCAGTGTTCATAGTCTTAGACCTAATCAATCTGTAACTGGAAGTTTATACTATGACCTAAAATAATATTAAAAAGATAATGTATAATGAAGTCATTGTGACATTGATTCTATAGTAGGGAATATATTGGATAAACTGTAGTGTTTAAAAGTAGGATAATGATTAGATTGCCATGCTGATGGTATATTTCAGTTCAGTTCAGTCGCTCAGTCGTGTCTGACTCTTTGTGACCCCATGAATTGCAGCACTCCAGGCCTCCCTGTCCATCACGAACTCTTGGAGTTCAGTCAGACTCACGTCCATCGAGTCAGTGATGCCATCCAGCCATCTCATCCTCTGTCGTCCCCTTCTCCTCCTGCCCCCAATCCTTCCAAGCATCAGAGTCTTTTCCAAAGAGTCGACTCTTCGCATGAGGTGGCCAAAGTACTGGAGTTTCAGCTTTAGCATCATTCCTTCCAAAGAAATCCCAGGGTTGATCTCCTTCAGAATGGACTGGTTGGATCTCCTTGCATTCCAAGGGACTCTCAAGAGTCTTCTCAAAACACCACAGTTCAAAAGCATCAGTACTTCGGTGTTCAGCCTTCTTCACAGTCCAACTCTCACATCCATACATGACCACAGGAAAAACCATAGCCTTGACTAGATGGACCTTAGTTGGCAAAGTAATGTCTCTGCTTTTGAATATGCTGTCTAGGTTGGTCATAACTTTTCTTTCAAGGAGTAAGCGTCTTTTAATTTCATGGCTACAGTCACCATCTGCAGTGATTTTGGAGTCCCCCAAAATAAAGTCTGACACTGTTTCCACTGTTTCCCCACCTATTTCCCATGAAGTGATGGGAACAGATGCCATGATCTTCATTTTCTGAATGTTGAGCTTTAAGCCAACTTTTTCACTCTCCTCTTTCACTTTCAAGAGGCTTTTTAGTTCCTCTTCACTTTCTGCCATAAGGGTGGTGTCATCTGCATATCTGGGGTTATTGATATTTCTCCCAGCAATCTTGATTCCAGCTTGTGTTTCTTCCAGTTCAGCGTTTCTCATGATGTACTCTGCATAGAAGTTAAATAAGCAGGGTGACAATATACAGCCTTGATGTACTCCTTTTCCCCTTTGGAACCAGTCTGTTGTTCCATGTCCAGTTCTAACTGTTGCTTCCTGACCTGCATACAGGTTTCTCAAGAGGCAGGTCAGGTGGTCTGGTATTCTCATCTCTTTCAGAATTTTCCACAGTTTCTTGTGATCCACACAGTCAAAGGCTTTGGCATAGTCAATAAAGCAGAAATAGATGTTTCTTTGGAACTCTCTTGCTTTTTCCATGATCCAACGGATGTTGGCAATTTGATCTCTGGTTCCTCTGCCTTTTCTAAAACCAGCTTGAACATCAGGAAGTTCATGGTTCACATATTGCTGAAGCCTGGCTTAGAGAATTTTGAGCATTACTTTACTAGCATGTGAGATGAGTGCAATTGTGTGATAGTTTGAGCATTCTTTGGCATTGCCTTTCTTTGGGATTGGAATGAAAACTGACCTTTTCCAGTCTTGTGGCCACTGCTGAGTTTTCCAAATTTGCTGGCATATTGAGTGCAGCACTTTAACAGCATCATCTTTCAGGATTTGAAATAGCTCAACTGGAATTCCATCACCTCCACTAGCTTTGTTCGTAGTGATGCTTTCTAAGGCCCACTTGACTTCACATTCCGGAATGTCTGGCTCTAGATGTATGATCACACCATCGTGATTATCTGGGTCATGAAGATCTTTTTTGTACAGTTCTTCTGTGTATTCTTGCCACCTCTTCTTAATATCTTCTGCTTCTATTAGGTCCCATACCATTTCTGTCCTTTATCAAGCCCATCTTTGCATGAAATGTTCTCTTGGTATCTCTGATTTTCTTGAAGAGATCTCTGGTCCTTCCCATTCTGTTCTTTTCCTCTATTTCTTTGCATTGATCGCTGAAGAAGGCTTTCTTATTTCTTCTTGCTATTCTTTGGAACTCTGCATTCAGATGCTTATATCTTTCCTTTTCTCCTTTGCTTTTCGCTTCTCTTCTTTTCACAGCTATTTGTAAGGCTTCCCCAGACAGCCATTTTGCTTTTTTGCATTTCTTCTCCATGGGGATGGTCTTGATCCCTGTCTCCTGTACAGTGTCAGGAACCTCATTCCATAGTTCATCAGGCACTCTATCTATCAGATCTAGGCCCTTAAATCTATTTGTTAGTTCCATTGTATAATCATAAGGGATTTGATTTAGGTCATACCTGAATGGTCTAGCAGTTTTCCCTAGTTTCTTCATTTTAAGTCTGTTTTTGGTAATAAGGAGTTCATGATCTGAGCCACAGTCAGCTCCTGGTCTTGTTTTTGTTGACTGTATAGAGCTTCTCCATCTTTGGCTGCAAAGAATATAATCAATCTGATTTTGGTGTTGACCATCTGGTGATGTCCATGTGTCGAGTCTTCTCTTGTGTTGTTGGAAGAAGGTGTTTGCTATGACCAGTGCATTTTCTTGGCAAAACTCTGTTAGTCTTTGCCCTGCCTCATTCCGTACTCCAAGGCCAAATTTGCCTGTTACTCCAGGTGTTTCTTGACTTCCTACTTTTGCATTCCAGTCCCCTATAGTGAAAAGGACATCTTTCTGGGTGTTATTTCTAAAAGGTCTTATAGGTCTTCATAGAACCGTTCAACTTCCACTTCTTCAGCATTACTGGTTGTGGCATAGACTTGGATTACTGTGATATTGAATGGTTTGCTTTGGAAATGAACAGAGATCATTCTGTTGTTTTTGAGATCCATCCAAGTACTGCATTTCACTCTTTTGTTGACCATCATGGCTACTCCAATTCTTCTAAGGGATTCCTGCCTGCAGTAGTAAATATAATGGTCCTCTGAGTTGAATTCACCCATTCCAGTCTATTTTAGTTCACTGATTCCTACAATGTTGACGTTCACTCTTGCCATCTCTTGTTTGACCCCTTCCAATTTGCTGTGATTCATGGACCTGACATTCCAGGTTCCTATGCAATATTGCTCTTTACAGCATCAGACCTTGTTTCTATCACCAGTCACATCCACAGCTGGGTTTTGTTTTTGCTTTGGCTCCATCCCTTCATTCTTTCTGGAGTTATTTCTCCGCTGATCTCCAGTAGCATATTGGGCACCTACTGACCTGGGGAGTTCCTCTTTCAGTATCCTATCATTTTGCCTTTTCATACTCTTCATGGGGTTCTCAAGGCAAGAATACTGAAGTGGTTTTCTATTCCCTTCTCCAGTGGACCACATTCTGTCAGACCTCTCCACCATGACCTGCCCGTTTTGGGTTGTCCCCTGGGCATGGCTTGGTTTCATTGAGTTAGACAAGGCTGTGGTCCTAGTGTGATTAGATTGACTAGTTTTCTGTGAGTATGGTTTCAGTGTGTCTGCCCTCTGATGCCCTCTTGCAACACCTACCATCTTACTTCGGTTTCTTTTACCTTGGGCGTGGGGTATCTCTTCACGGCTGTTACAGCAAAGTGCACCCGCTGCTCCTTACCTTGGACGAGGGGTATCTCCTCACCACCGCCCTTCCTGACCTTCAACGTGGTCCTCTAGGCCCTCCTGTGCTGGGGCAGCCACCGCTCCTTGGAAGTTTGGTTGCTCCTTCTGGCTGTCGCCCCTGGCCTCGGGCATGGGTTTGCTCCTCCTGGCCGCCGCCCCTGTTATGCAGATGTAAATAATACAGTCATGAAGAGTATAGTTACAAAGCCCGTAATGACTTAGAAGTATATTAATGGTGTAATATATGTAAAAGGAATTTATAATTTCACGTGCAATTAAAGCATATATGTATACATTTGAATACTATAAATGAATAGGTTAGGATGACATCATAGCAAATTGTTTTTATGTTGTTTTGACAATAAAATTCTCAAGAAAAGTACAGGTCTCGTATTATAAAACAAAATTTAGAAGAAATACTTATTAAAAATTAATATCTAGCCTTATATAATTTTATATGTGGCAAAATAATTTTAAAGTATGCTTTAGGCATTTGCAGACTGTAAATTTGAAGTCAACTGAGCATCTTTATCAGTATCTTATCCTAAAAATTTCAGTCTCTTCCTGAGTTATTAGTGAGAAATATTTAGTTTCATGTGCCATATTTCTTACTATGAGAAAATTGTTGAGTATCTGGAAATAGCATGATTTCATGCTTTTATAGTTACAGTGTTGGTATAGATTCAGATAGCCAGTTCTATAACAGCTTAGCTGTTATATGTTATTCAGTTATTTGATGATTAACAACTTAGCTGTTTTCAGAGTTGAACATTTATGTAGCTGATTTTTTCGTTACATATTAGAGGAGAAAGAGAATTTGATTTTAATTGCCTATTCTATTTTTGATGGATCTTTCCAAATCTCTTATACATTTTACTTTTTGTGTACTTGTGTGCATCTTACCTCACATTAGATTTTATGAGAGTTTGTGCACTTTGTATGTATCTGATGTGGGTTCTTTTAGTTTTCTTGTTTTGTGTTTGTTGTCTTTAATTGATTGGGAAAACTTTCAGCCAATGTCTCTTTAAATATTCTCTCTTCTCTCTCTCTCTCTCTTTTTTTTTTTTTTTGGTGAGTTTAATTACAAATATGATAGACCTTCTGAGACTGTCCTGCAATTTATGGATAGATTCTTTTCTCTTTCTCTCTCCTTTTTTAACCAATGTGTTTGTATGTGTTCCAGTTTGAATAATTTCTGTTGATCTATTTTCAAGGTCACTGCTTTTTTTCCCTATTCTGTACATTTTGATGATAAACCCATGAAAGATATTTTGCTCCTTGATACATTACCAGCATTTCCATTTTACTCTTTTTAATAGTTTCCATCTATCTATTGATAGCCACGTATGCATATTTTCCACCTTTCCATTGTATTCTTCTATCACAGCTCCTTTTTTCTTTTTTAATTCCTGTCATCTGGAGCATTGCCTAGCCTGGTTTTGATTTCTTTGTCTCTTGACAGTTTTCTTTCTCTTTTACTTGTCTCATAATTTTTGTTGCTGTTTGTAGAAGATGGAGTTGAATTGTATTCATGACTAAACAGGAACACAGCTCTTTTAAGTCATTGGTGTTGAAACACCAACATGCTAATATCTAGCCTTATAATAAGTTTTCTTTGTGGTAAAATAAGTTTAAAGTTTCCTTTAGGCATTTGCAGACTGTGTAAATTTTCAGTCAATTGAGCATCTTTATCAGTATCTTATCCTAAAAATTTCATTCTCTTCATGATTTATTAATGAGAAATCTTTAGCACCATAATGGTAAGTTAATGCATTATGAAGCTAAGACAGTTATGTGATAAATTGGTTAGCCAATTTAAAGGAAAATGCTGTGTAAGTCAAAATTTTTAGAGACATTTAAATTTTGTTTTAATGAAGTACATAATTTAGCTTTTTCAAGATACATGGCTTAAAGAAACTTCATTTTAAAGAAACTTCATTTTGAAATGTTTGTAGATTCATAAGAAGTTGGAAAGATAGTACAGAGAAGTCTGTTTTGTTCAGTTTCCCAAATGGTTATATTTCATGTCACTGTGGTACAATAATCTCCCCCCAGGTGGCACTAGTGGTAACAAACCCACCTGCAGGAGACAGAAGAGATGCGGGTTTGATCCCTGGGTCAGGAAGCTCCCCAAGAGGAGGACATGATAGCCCACTCCAGTATTCTTGCCTGGAAAATCCCATGAACAGAGGAGCCTCGTGAGCTACAGTCCATAGGGTGGCAAAGAGTCAGACACTATTGAAGCAATTTTGTATGCATAATACAATGTCAAAACTAGGAAATTGATGTTGGTACAGTGTGTGTGTACAGTTCTATCATTTTATCACATCTGCAGATTTGTATAACCAATATCACATCAAAACACAGAACTATTCTGTCACCAGTAAGATCTCCTTGTGCTACCTTTTTATAGTCAGCGTTATTCCTTCCCTTCCTACCATTCCCAACCCCTAGCAACTGCTAATTTGTTCTCCATATTTACAGTTTTATCATTCTGACAGTGTTATATAAATGGAATCATACAGTATTTGAACTTTTGAGAGTAGATTTTTTTTCTCACTCAGTTAATGCCCTTGAGATTTATCTAACTTGTTGCATGTATCAGTAGTTCTTTTCTTTTTTTTTTTTATTTTATTTTATTTTTTATTTTTTATTTATTTATTTATTTATTTTTAATTTTTACTTTACAATTCTGTATTGGTTTTGCTGACTAATGTTATAGTAGCATGGATGTGGCACAGTTTAACTGTTCACTTATTTTAGAACTTTTTGGTTGTTTCTGTTTTTTGACTGATAAAAGCAAAGGTATGAACAATCATGTACAGATTTTTGTGTGGACATGAGTTTTCATTTCTTTGGGAGAAATACCCAGGAGTACAATTCTAGATATTTTGGTAAGTGTATATTTAACTTTTAAAGACACTGGCAAATTATTTTCCAGAGTAATGGAAATGACTGTGCCATTTTACATCTCCACTAGTGGTGTTTAAAAGATCTAGCTTCTCCACAGAATGGAAGAAAATATTTGCAAATGATATATCTGATAAGGAATTAATATTCCAGAATATACAGCGAGCTCCTAAAACTCAGCAGGGCTTTTCTGGTGGTTCAGGGGTAAAGAATCTGCCTGCCAATGCAGGAGACGTGAGTTTGATCCCTGGGTCGGAAAGATCCCTCAGAGGAGGAAATGGCATTCTACTCTAGTGTTCTTGTTTGGGAAATTTCATGGACAGAGGAGCCTGGAGCAGTCTGTAGCCCATGGGGTCACAAAAGAGTTGGACATGACTTATGAACTAAACAATAACAGCAACAACAAAACTCAACACTGAAAAACAAACAAGTAGATTAAAAAATGGCTAACGGACTCAACTGACATCCGTTTGAGGAAGCTCAAGGAATTGGTGATGGACATGAAAGCCTGGATGCTGCAGTCCATGAACTCACAAAGGGTCAGACATGACTGAACGACTGAACTGAACTGGAAGATTTTGAATAGACATTTCTCTAAAGATGTGGAGAATGCTAATAAACTCATTAAAAGATGCTCAGCATCATTAACCGTTAGGGAAATGCAAAGTCAGTTGTAATGAGATACCGCCTCACACTCATTAGGATGGCTACTATTACCAAAAAAAACCCCAAAAACAAACAAACAAAAAACCCAGAAAATAATAAGTTTTGATGAAGATATAGAGAAATTGGAACACTTGAGCACTGTTGGTCGGAATGTGAAGTGGTACTGCTGTTGTGGGAAACAACTGTATGGAAGTTCCTCCAGAAAATAAAACTAGAACTACTCTATACTTTAACAATTCCACATCAGGATACATACTCCAGATAATTAAAAGCAGAGTACAAGATGCTGACTCAGAGCCGTATTCTTCACAAAAGCTAAGACATATGAAACAACCCAAGTATCTTGACATATATGGATAAACAAAATGTGGCATAATGGAATATTATTCAGTTAGAAAGGAAGGGACTTCTGATATATGCTACAGCATGGAAGAATTTTGAGGACATTATGCTATGTGAAGTAAACCACTCACAAAGAGACAATTACTGTATTATTCCACTTAGGTAAGGTACTTAATGTAGTCAAAATAGAACATAGAATGATGGTTGTCAGGGACTAGGGAGATGAGAATGGGGAATTACCATTTAATGGGGACAGAGTTTTAGTTGTGCAAAGGAAAATGAAAAGATGGATGATGGTGACTTCATAGTAATATGAATATACTTAATACCACTGAACCGTACACTTAAACATGGTTAAGATAGTAAATTTTATGTGGTATTTATTTTACCACAATAAAAAAATCAACCATGATGAAATTATTAACAACTTTATGCCAGCTGTTTTTTAAAAACTTAGAAGAAATAGACACATTTCTAGAAAAATATTACTTACAAAAAATGAGGGAGAAATTAAAAGTCTGAATCATCCTATAATTACAAGAAATTGAATCTTACCACAAAGAAAGCAACAAGTCCAGATGATTTGCTGAGCAAGTTTCTACCAAAATTTTTAAGAAATAGCTTATTCCAATCTGATGCAATCTCTTTTAATTAATAGAAAAAGAGAATGTTGCCCCACCTAGTTCTGAAAGCCCTATGTAACCCTGATATCTAAACCAGATGAAGGCATTAGAAGAAATGAAAATTACAGTTTATTTCACTCTTGAGTGTAGATGTAGAAATCTCAAACAAGATATTAACATTTTGAAGTGTGCATTATAAAAGAAGAAAAATGCTATCACCAAGTTCTGTTTATTTCAGGTATGCAAGGATAGATAACTATTATATGATCTATAAATGTAAATGATATTAATAGATTAAAAGAGAAAAACCATATGGTAATGTCAGTAAGGTAGAAAAAAACACCTAATTATCAATGTAAATTCATGATTAAAATGCTTAGTAAATTAGGAAAGTTGGAAATTGTTTAACCTGTTGGGACTATTAAAAAAAAAACCAACAATAATCAACAGACATGTTTTTAAAAGGGAATATATTAAAAACATTCCCCTTAAAAACAGGAATGTTACAGACATGAATGTTATCACCCATTCTAGTGGTTTTATTGCTACATAAGAAATCATCCTAAACTTAAGGGCATTAAACAAGTATTTTATTATTCCTATGGATTCTGAGGGTCAGGAACCTGAACAAAATAGGAAGGTTTGTTACTGCTCCCCCCTTTCTAATGCATCAGTGGGATGACTTAAATACTGGAAGTGGCTGGATAGCTGGAAGCTGGAATCATCTGAAAGTATTTTCATATATCTAGTGATTTGATTCCAGTTATCTGGCTGGGGGCTCAGATAATCAGTTGAAAAACTTGCAGGTGACTTCTCCACATCATCTTTCCACGTGGTCTGGCTTGGCTTTTCTCACAACATGGTGGCTAGGTTACTAGTCAGGCAATACAAAGACACAATCAGAAATTACAGTTTTATGACCTAACTGGGAAAGTCACACATGTTAATTCTACTGTACTATATTGGTTTTGGAAGTTTAATGATTAATATCCCATAGTTTCAAAAGGAGAAAACAGAACTATTATGACTCTTTGGAATGAGTATCAGTGTTTCATTCTTAGGAGAATATGTGAGTTAGGAGATATTTTTGATAATGTCTTTGAAGACTACAGTCACCACATTACCTCTTGTACTTAGCACTTTATTGAAGGACATAGCCAGTGCTTGAAGATAAGAAAAATAAGTTAGAGAGATAGAATTGGAAAGAAGTAAAATTGTTATCTGGAGATAATATGGTCATTTACATATAAAATCAAAAGATATAAATTATTAGATGTCAGTTTGGCAAAGCTGAATGGATATAAGATTAATATACAAAAGTTAAAAGTTAATTGTATTGTTATACAACAGCATCAGACAACTAGAAAATACAATTTAAAAGAAGATATTAATGTATCAGAATGTTAGTATCTAGAGATAAATCTAGTAGGAGATATAAAAGACTTCTTCAGTGAAAATTATAAGATTTTATTAATAGGCATTAAGAAAGATTAATTATGGTACATCTTTTCAGTAACAAAATATCATAAGCCACACACATGTTCGTTGAAAAGAAAGTGACTGAATAAAGGTATATTAAAGTAGGAAAAAAGAATGAGCGGTAGCTAAAATAATATTAGCAACATAACGTGAAAAAATTAAATCCCCTAAATTTATGTCATAGGATGTCCTATAAAAATAGCTAAAATATACATTTTGGTGGTAGATATAAAATGGAACTTCATTAACTTGAAAACAAAGGAATGATGAAAAATAAATTTAGGATTGTGAGTCCAGAGAGATCCAAGGAGGGGTTATATGTAATTTGTTATGATCTGCAGTTTTATGCCTGGTGGTGGGTTTCTGTATCTTAATTTTATTTAAAAAAATGGAATAAACAATCAAAAAAAAGACCAAATGCCTTGAGGCAGGAGTATGATTGTTAGGGAGGCTATGTAGCTAGAACAGAGTGAGTCAGAGGGAGTTATAGTTTAGATCAGAGAGGCACTGGATGCTCTAATTATGTCTAGGAGAAGAGTAAACAAATTCTTAACAAAGGTTTAAAGCTGTCTGTGGTTAAATAACCAAACACTGAGACGTTGTGTTTTAATTTTACTCTTACCCAACAACAACAACAACAACAACAACAATCTACCTAAGAGTTTTACGCTTATTATAGCAGAACAGCCATGTTCCAGATAGATGAGGTTATTAAATGTATCTGTCCAGATAAATGAAAATTCACTATAAATAGAAAAAGATTAAAAAGCACATATAACACTATGAAAGATATGAAGCACTTTATAAAGTTGTCAACTCTGTACTGTGTTGTTAACTAACACTTTTCTCTATTGTTTGTTACATAGAGTACCCTCATAATATTGCCTTAATATTGGGATGCAATTGTAGGCTTTTTGCAGAATATATTTTTACTTCTAATCATTAGTCTCAATTTACAACTTTGTCGTCATGTAAGGGCTTCCCTGGTGGCTCAGAGGTTAAAGCGTCTGCCTCCAATGTGGGAGACCTGGGTTCGATCCCTGGGTCGGGAAGATCCCCTGGAGAAGGAAATGGCAACCCACTTCAGTATTCTTGCCTGGAGAATCCCATGGACTGAGGAGCCTGGTGGGCTGCAGTCCATGGGGTCACAAAGAGTCGGACACGACTGAGTGACTTTACTTACTTACTTACTTGCTTTGCTTAGTGGTGAGACTCCAGAGTTTGTGTTCTATAGAGGCATGAGTTTTTAGAAGAAATCACCTGTGTAGCAGAGTGGAGGATGGAATAGAAGGGCACAAACTGGAAGCAGAAAACTATTTTGAAGGCTGATGCTATGAACCAGATAAAACATAAAGGTGCTTTAACTAGGGTAAAAATATTAGCAATTGAGTAGATAAATTATAGAAGTATTTAAGACACAGAATTTGGTGAGAGAAGGAGGAGGCAAGGATGCCTCCAGCTTTTGTTCTTGGCCAACTGTGAAACAATCCTAGAGGAAGAGTCAATTTGAGGTTGGTGGGAGAGATCTTAGGTTCGGGTTTGATTGTATTGAAGTACCTGTTAGATGAAAAAGAAACTAGTCAGTTGTCTGTTGAGTTTATGGATCTGAAGCTCAGGAGGTGGATCTGAACTAGAGATCCCTTAGATTGTTTGTAAATAAAATGAATCTGAAGGAATGAATAACCTAGAGAGTTTATTTGAAGTGAGATAAAAATGCCAGCATTTAAAGTGTAGGTAGAAGAAGGACCTGTAAGGGAGACTGGGAAGAAGCAGTCGGAGAAACAGGAAGAAAGAGGGAACAAGTCTGGTTGTTTTGCAAGCTGGAGATTGAGAGTGTTTTGAGAAGGAAAGACTGGTCAAATGCTGTTAGTGTTCAAATATGACAAGGAATTGAAAGTGTCTTTTTGCATTTAGTGAAAAGGAGGTAATTGGTTGCAGGCACGGTCTGTAGGTCTTTAAGAATAGAGCATCTGTGATGTTGAGCTGTGAAAAGAAGAGGGCTGTGGTTGGAGAAAAATGTGCAGTTAAGGATGGTTTTGCTTTTGTTTTTGTTTTGTTTCATTTTTAAAGATGTAGGACGTGGAACATGTTTCATTGTTAATAGGAAGGAGCCAAATAAAAGGGGAAAGTTGAATATTTAATAAAGAGAAGGAATAATTGAGAGAGTCAGGTCTCAGAGCACAGATGGAGGAATTAGTCTTAAGTGGGTGGAGGGATTATTTTTCCTTATGAGCAGAATGAAGTGGAATAGTTGGGCTTCCCTGGTGGCTCATACAGTAAAGAATCGGTGGGAGACCTGGGTTCGATCCCTGGGTTGGGAAGATCCCTGGGAGGAGGGCATGGCAACCCACTTCAGTATTCTTGCCTGGAGAATCCCTATGGACAGAGGAGCCTAGCAGGCTACAGTCCATGGGGTCACAAAGAGTCAGATGCGACTGAAGCGACTAAGCACATCACAGTTGAGTACACATGCTAGTAACTATAGTTTTGGTAGAAAAAAGTAAAGAGCCTTCCCTTAAAATGCCTTCGTTTAGCAGGAGGTTTGATCATGTACTTCGATTACTGAAAGTAATAGGTTGGAAAGTTTGAGGAGAGCTGAGAAATCTTTGAAATAGCTTCTGAAGAAGGGGAGCAAGAGGCTTAATTAAAGAAAAAATGTAAGTGGTTGGCAGCACTGTGGACCCAGTTGAAGTTGGAAAACATGAATTTTATGATCCTTCTAACCAGAAGACAGGCAGTTGGATATTGTTGGTGGGTCTGTATGAGAGCTATTATCTCCTGCCTTGTAAGAACTCCAGGTTCTGAAGCTATTGAGAAATAGAACCAAGAGTTATAAGAACCAGGAAAGTGTCTCTAGTCTTAAAAGTTTAATGTAAATGTGGCTTGGATTGAGGCTGAAATGAGGTCTCCCGCAATTTCTCTCCTGAATTAAATTAATCCATTGGCTAAAAAACATGAATCCAGACTAAGAAAATAAAGTTTTTCTCTGGTGAATTTCCCTCGTGAGAGCTAGATCATAGGAAGATTATATTGTTTATGGGCATAAAGTTCCCAGTGAGGAACCCGAAGAACTTGCTCTGTGCACGCATGCTTACCTCTACACAGGTGAAGATGGCAGAGGATAAGATGGTTAGATAGCATCACCCGCTCGATGAACATGAATTTGAGCAAACTCCGGGAGATAGTGAAGGACAGGGAAGCCTGATGTGCTGCAGTCCATGGAGTCGCAAAGAGTAGGACACAACTTAGTGACTGAAAAACAACAATAACAACAGGAAGTCTCTCTCAAAATTACCGTTAGCCACAATAATAATTGAATAAGAGAATGAGTGTAGCACTGTAATTTCTTCTAAGATGTAGACTTTTTGTACTCAAACTCCAATGTATTTTTCTTGGAGAAATAAGAGGAAAAGCAGAGTATTGGAGGAACTATTAGTAACTCATTTGCTTTCATTCAGTCATTTATTCTAAAAGCATTAATTCAAAAATACTTTTTGCAGTTCCTACTGTGTGCTAGGAACTGCATAGTTGAAGGTTCTAGGGAGTAAAAAAAAGTTTAAGAAATGGTCCATAAATTACTTTGGAAGACCTTATGGAAATTCAGGTAAATAATCTCCCTGACAAGATAAGCTTGAAATTCTGATTTTGTGTTTTGATTAGACTCTTCCATTTAGTTCAGTCTTAATGGCTATTCACTTTTACCTTAGCTAAGGGTGTGTGTGTCTGTCGGTGTTTATGTGTATTTCCTTTGTTATGTTTCCTCTTACCAATTTATATTTGCTTTGGATTGTCTGAAAAAAATCACCTGTCTGTTACTTTTAGGAAACATGGCATGAAATAGTCTCAAATAGAAAAAAATTTGGATGTTGGTTAGCCAGTAATTTTCCAGATGGGATAGAGATTGACTTAAATGCTGAGTGGACAGTGTAAGGCACTTTGGGATGACTGAATACTCTGGATAATCTCTGGAGATGGTAATTTATGAAGTCAGTTACTTAAATTGTCTACTTTTCTATTTGGTGTTTTTTTGCATTTTATTTTGAGCAACTTTGGTGTCTGAGATACACTTTTACATTCTGTATAAATATTTATAATACGGGAACATGTCATAAAGAAGACTAACATGAAACATTTTCCATTTATTCACTGATTAAAGGCTAATTTAAAATATTTAAGCCTTCTCTTAACAGTTTGTTTTGAAAAATAAAACTTGCCTTGAGTTTTCTTTTCAGAGTAGTATTTTGACGCAAATAAAGAGTACTTGATTCATTGTGCCATGATTGTTTTTATGCTGTCATTAAAAAAGTCAATTAGGAAAGCCCACAGTTTAAAGTTGTAAAAGGCTTGTTATGGCCAAAGTCCATCTTATGATGCCCTCTTTTCCAGCTTCTCCATTTCTTGCTTTCTAGAAGCAAGATATTTAACAGCATATGTAGCTGAATCTTCTAGTGTTTACCAGTTAATCACAAAATAACATTTATTATTGCTATGTCTTGATTTTTAAATTTCATACCCATTGTCTTTCCAATATGGAAGATAAGACCTAAACTGTCTTTTACCTCTGGCTCATACCATATCCTTCATCATCTTTCTCTTACCTTCTCAATATGGTTATATTATAATTTTGGTACAGGTAGTTATTCACTGTTAACATTATTATGACCATGTACATACTACTCACAGCTGAAAAATGTAGTATATTATGTTTGCTTTTCCTGTCTAACACATTGTTTTCTTGCTGTTTTCATTTAGCTAATTTTCTAATCACTTATTCAAGCCTACATTTTTCTCCAGTTGTTTAAAATTATTATTATGGTAAAACAGAGACAGTCTATTAATTTCATTTCCTCAAATACATCTCCCAGGAGCTTTCCTCTGTACTCCAATTTAGACTTGTCGCTGTCTCTTCTTGCTACTCACTTCATTTTTCTGGGACAATTCCTTTTGTTTTTCACTTTAGTTGGATCTCCTTTTTCTTAATCCTGTATCTCTCTCATGTCTTATTCCTTTGGTTTACTCCACAGAATTGTTGGGAAATAACTTTTTTTTTTGAGACTGTCAGGTGTGAATATGACTTACTTTCCCTCTACTTGGTTATTTGTTGGATTGGCTGACTAAATAAGTTCTATGTTGTAAAATTTTCCCTCAAAATCCTAGCATCATCGCTTCACTGTTTTTCACTTTTCAGTGATGCTCTTGTAAAGTCTAATACCATTACATATATTCTCTATCCATTGTACAAAACCTATTTTATCTCTTTATAAGCTTGTAGGATCTTCTCTTTTTTTTGTAGGATGTAAGACACTGCACTCTTAGTGTGGCTTTTTACTTCTATTTTCTTAGATACCTAAGGAACCATTAAATCTGCAAATTATATCCTTTAGTTTTAAAAATTTTCTTTTATTATTTGGCTCATGATATAGCTTTTGTTTTCTCTATTCTTTCTAGAATTCCTAAAATTAAATCTTGCATATTCTAGACTGGATCTTATAATTTTCTTACATTTTTACTCTGATTTCTCATTTCTTTTATACTCTGCTTCTTAAAGGAGATTTTCTTAGCTTTATTACCCAACCTGAAGTGTTTCATTTCTGTAATCATTTATATTTTCAAGACCATAGTCTTGTTATATACCACCCAACTTCCCTACCAAATTAAAGCTTTTTGTTATTTCATGAATGCACTGTCTTCTGATCTCAACTCTGAAGGTATTTATTATAGTTTTTATTTTGTAGCAAATATTTCTCTCATATGTAGTCTCTGTTTCTTCCGTCTTTTTTCCTTTTTGGGGGGAGTTCATTTCTGTCATTCATACTGTTGCTTTTGTTCAGTCTCTTAAGTTGTGTCTTGACTCCATATAGCCTCATGGACTGCAGCATATCACTGTCTCCTGGAGTTTGCTCAAGTTGAGTCAGTGATGCTCTCTAACCATCTCATCCTTTGCCACTGTCTTCCCCTTTTGCCTTCAGTTTTTCCCAGCTTCAGGGTGTTTTTCAGTGAATCAGCTCTTTGCATCAGGTGGCTAAAGTATTAGAGCTTTAGCTTCCTCATAAGTACTTCCAATGAATATTTAGGGTTGATTTTCTTTAGGTTTGACTAATTTAATTTCCTTGCAGTCCAAGGTACCCTCAATAGTCATCTCCAGCATCACAATTCAAAATCATCAATTCTTCAGCACTCAGCCTTCTTCATGGTCCAACTCTCACATCCATACATGACTACTAGAAAAACCATAAGCTTTGGTTATACAGACCATTGTTCACAAAATGATGTCTTTGCTTTTTAATATGCTCCCTGAGTTTGTCATAGCTTTCCTTCCAAGTAGCAGGCATCTTAATTTCATGGCTGCAGTCACCATCTGCAATGAGTTTTGGAGCCCCAGGAAATAAAATCTGTCATTGCTTCTGCTTTTTCCCCTTCTATTTGCTATGAGGTGATGGGACCAGATGCCATGATCTTAGTTTTTTGAATGTTGAGTTTTAAGCCAGCGTTTTCACTCTGCTCTTTTACCCTGATCTGGAGGATCTTGAGTTCCTCTTCCCTTCCTGTCATTAGAATGGTATTATCTGCATATCTGAGGTTGTTGATATTTTTCTGTATTCTTGAATCCAGCTTGTGAGTCATCCTTCCTGGCATTTTGCATGATGTACCCTGTATATAAGTTAGACAAGCAAGATGATACTATACACTTTGTCATACTCTTTTCCCAATTTTGAACCAGTCTGTTGTTCCATGTAAGGTTATAACTGTTGCTTCTTGATCCACATACAGGTTTCTTAGGAGACAGGTAAGGTGGTCTGATACTCATCTCCTTAAGAATTTTCTATAGTTTGTTGTGATTTATGTAGACAATGTAAATTGTCGTTGACAATGGCTTTCACATTGTCAATGAAGCAGAAGTAGATGCTCTTCTGGAATTCCTTTGCTTTCCCTGTATCCAATGAATGTTGGCAATTTGATCTCTGGTTCCTCTGCTTTTTCTAAACCCAGCTTGTACATCCTGAAGTTCTTAGTTCATGTACTGCTGAAGCCTAACTTGAAGGATTTTGAGTGTAATCTTAATGAGTGTGCAAAATGAGCACAGTTCTGTGGACATTCTTTGACACTGTCCTTCTTTGGGACTGGAATGAAAACTGACCTTTTCCAGTCTTATGGCTACTTCTGAGTTTTCCAAATTTGCTGGCATAATGAGCACAGCACTTTAACAACATTAACTTTTAGTGTTTTAAATAGCTCAGCTGGAATTCTGTCACCTCCACTAGCTTTGTTCCTAGTAACGCTTCCTAAGGCCCACTTGACTTCACACTCCAGAATGTCTGGCTCTAGGTAAGTTAGTGCACCACTGTGGTTATCCTGGTCATTAAGACCTTTTTTTATATAGTTCTTCTGTGTATTCTTGCCACCTCTTAATATCTTCTGCCTCTGTTAGGTCCTTGCCATTTCTGTCCTTTATTGTGCCTATCCTTGCATGAAATGTTCACTTGATCTCTCCAATTTTCTTGAAGAGATCTCTAGTCTTTACCATTCTGTTGTTTTCCTATGCTTCATTGTATTGTTCACTGAAGAAGGCCTTCTTATCTCTCCTTGCTGTTCTCTGGAACTCTGCATTCAATTGGATATATCTTTCCCTTTCTCTCTTGCTTTTCACTTCTCTTCTTTGTTCAGGTGTTTGTAAAGCCTCCTCAGACTACCACTTTGACATCTCGCCTTTTTTTTTTTTCCCTTTCAGATGGTTTTGTTCACTGACTCCTGTATAGTGTTATGAAACTGTCCATAGTTCTTCAGGCATTCCATCTACCAGATCTGATCTCTTGAATCTATTCATCACTTCACTGTGTAATCATAAGGGACTTGATTTAGGTCATACTTGAATGGCCTAGTGGTTTTCCCTATTTTCTTCAATTTAAGCCTGAAATTTTCAGTAAGGAGCTGATGATCTGAGCCACGGTTAGCTTCAGGTCTTGTTTTTGCTAACTGTATAGAGCTGCTCATCTTTGGCTGCAAACAGTATAATTGATCTGATTTTGGTATTGACCATTTGGTGATGTCCATGTGTGAAGTTGTCTCTTGTGTTCTTAGAAAAGTGTGTTTGCTATAACCAATGTCCAAATGTGTTCTCCTGACAAAACTCTGTAAGCCTTTGCCCTGCCTCATTTTGTGCTTTAAGGCCAAACTTGCCTGTTACTCTAGGTATCTCTTGTTTCCTCCTTTTGGATTCCAATTCCCTGTGATGAAACAAATGTCTCTTTTTGGTGTTAGTTCTAGACGGTCTTGTAGGTCTTCATAGAACAGTTCAACATCAGCTTCTTTGGCATCAGTGGTTGGGGCATAGACTTGGGTTACTGTGATGTTGAATAGTTTGCCTTGGAAATGAACTGAGATCATTCTGTCATTTTTTGAGATTTTACTCAGGTATTGCATTTCAGACTCATCTGTTGACTATGAGGGCTACTCCATATTTTTTCTAAGGGATTCTTGCCCACAATAGTATATATAATAGTATTCTGAATTAACTTTGCCCATTCCCATCCATTTTAGTTCACTGATTCCTAAACTGTTAATGTTCACTCTTGCCATCTCCTGCTTGACCATGTCCACATTATCTTGATTCATGGACTTAACATTCCAGGTTCCTATGCAGTATTGTTCTTTATAGCATCGAACTTTAGTTTCACACCAGACACATCCACAACTGAGCATCATTTCTGCTTTGGCCCTGTCACTTCATTCTTTCTGGAGCTATTAGTAATTGACCTCTGTTCTTTTCATATTAGCTATTTCCTTTTTTTGTCATTTGAATATTCTTATTTTTTCCCCCATATTTTAAACTTTTTATTTATTATTAGAGTGTAGCTGATTAGCAATGTTGTGGTAGTTTCAAGTAAATAGTAAATGGACTCAGCCATACATATACATGTATCCGTTCTTCCCCACTCCCCTCTCCCATCCTGGTTGGCACATAACATTGAGCAGAGTTCCATGTGCTATACAATAGGTCCTTATTAATTATCTATTTTAAATATAGCAGTGTGTACATGGCCTTCTCAAAGGCAACCAAATTATCCCTCCCCTACCCACTGGCAACCATAATTTCATTTCTACATATCTGTGATGGTCCTTGGCTATCTGTTCAGATATGAATGAGACACTAATTAGAAGGTAGCTTATGCTTATGTAATGATTAAAGTGTGTCAGATATTGTTCTAAGTGCTTTGTCTATTTTAACTTATTTAATCCTCACAAGGACTTTAGGAATTGGTTACCATTATTATTATTCCTGTTTGACAGATAAGAAAACTGAGTCATAAAATGATAAATATGTTGCCCAGTTTTACACAGTTTGGTAAGTGGCAGACCTAGAATCTGAATCCAGGCAGCCGAACTCCATATTCTCTTCTTTTAACTGTTATACTTATTTTGTCTCTTAATGCAATAAGGAGCAAATTGGAAATCCCATGTATGTGTGTTGCTGTTCAGTAGCCCCAGTCATGTCTGACTCTTTGTGACCCAATGGACTGCAGTGCACCAGGCCTCCCTGTCCCTCACTGTCTCCTGGAGTTTGCCCAAAGTTCATGTTCATTGCATTGGTGATACTGTCCAGCCATCTCATCCTCTTGATGCCTTCTCCTTCTGCCTTCAGTGTTTCCCAGCATCAGGGACTTTTCCAGTGAGTCATCTGTTCGCATCAGATGACCAAAATACTGGAACTTCAGCTTCAGCATCAGTCCTTCCAGTGAATATTCATGGTTGATCTCTTTCAAGATTGACTGGTTTGATCTCCTTGCTGTCCAGGGGACTTTCAGGAGTCTTCTCTGGCACCACACTTTAAAGGCAGCAATTCTTTGGCATTCTGCCTTCTTTATGGTCCAGCTTTCACAACCGTGGGCTTCCCTGGTGGCTCAGATGGTGAGGAATCCACCTGCAGTGCGGGAGACCTGGGTTCTATCCCTGGGTTAGAAAGATCCTCTGGAGAAGGGAACAGCTACCCACTCTAGTATTCTTCCTGGAGAATTCCATGGACAGAGGAGCCTGGCAGTCTACAGTACATGGGGTTGCAAAGAGTTGTACACAACTGATTGACTTTCACTTTTCACTCTCACAACCCTATGGGACCACTGTGAAGATGATAGCCTTGAGTATACAGACCTTTGTCGGCAGAGTAATGTCTCTGCTTTTCAATACACTGTCTAGGTTTGTCATCACTATTCTGCCAAGAAGCAATCGTTTTCTGATTTCATGGATGGCTGCAGTCACTATCTGCATTGATTTTGGAGCCCAAGAAGAGGAAATCTGTCACTACTTCCACCTTCTCTCCTTCTATTTGCCATGAAGTTACGGAACCAGATACCGTGATCTTAGTTGTTGTTGTTTTTTAAATATTCAGTCTTAAGCTGGCTCTTTTACTCTCCTCCTTCACCCTCATCAACAGGCTCTTTAGTCCTCTTAGCTTTCTGTCATTAGAGTGGTATCATCTGCATATCTGAGGTTGTTGATGTTTCTCCTGCTTATCTTGATTCCAGCTTGTAATTCATCCAGCCTGGCATTTCTTATGATGTGCTCAGCATGTAGGTTAAACAAACAGGATGACAGCCAACAGCCCTTTGAAACTCCTTTCTTGATCTTGAACCAATCAGGATTCTAACTGTTGCTTCTTGACCCGTATATGGGTAGGGTTTGTCAAAGTAGTGTTACCTGAGTGAGCTGTATCTTTGTGGAGTGTCTGGTGAGGTCCTTTGTCAGGGAGTGATTAGATTAGATCAGAGAAGAATTTTATAATCTACTGTTTAGAAGTTGAAGACCTGCAACTGGCAGTTTGGTTGCTGAGTGGTGAAAGATGGGGGAATGGGTCTTAAAATTTAATACAGTTTTGATTTAATCACCTGTCTCTGATCTTCCAGTCTAGAGATTCTTGCTTTTACACTGTCCAAGGATTCTTCTGTCTTCAGTCTTCTTCTGTGATGAGGAATTATTAATTGCCCAGTTGTGCTGATTCTGGGAGGGGATCTTGGGATATATCTGTGATTCTTATGTTGAGTCTCATCTTTACTCGTCTTTCAGTGCTGCCCATTCCTGAGCCTTTTGTGGTTTCCCTGATATAAATGTGATTGATTTTCATTTTCCCCACTGATAGTGTAAGATTCATCTTCCTTGTATTTGCATTCCATTTTTTTTTTTTTTGCAGTTTTTTTCTTTTTACCTACTCTTTGACCTTTGTTAATGTGGAAGCAAACAGTCCAATCCTCGCTTGCTATCTTTTAGGAAAAGATTTTAGGAAAAGACTTGAGTATAATCCATGTTCTTAATGTGCCATTTTAAATTCTCTGCTAAGTCTCTTGAAATAAATTTCAGATGTCTCCTTTTACCTGAAGGATTTCATAATGCTCCAACTTCTGAAAAATTTTTCCCACCTTGCATGTAAGACCCTTTTATATTTTGTGTTATTTATATTTGCATGCTCTTCTTACACACTGCCCTCTGCTCTACAGCAGACTGTAACTTCTTGAGGACCTTGAGTGAGCCCTTCTGTAGAGTTGCTCAGTAAAAAAGTTACATTAAAGGTTGTGCATGGATTTAGGAGCCTGGTGGGTTAGAGTCCATGGGGGTCACATAGTCGCACATGATTGAGCGACTAACACATTTTTCTTTTCTAAGTGTTGTGTATATGTTTTTCTGGATTACTCTAGTGGCTCAGATGGTGAAGCATCTGTCTGCTATGTAGAAGACCCAGGTTCTATCCCTGGATTGGGAAGATCCCCTGGAGCAGGAAATGGCAGCCCACTCCAGTATTCTTGCCTGGAAAATCCCATGGCTCTCGGAGCCTGGTAGGCTGTCTTCCATGGGGTTGCAAAGAGTCGGACACGACTGAGCGACTTCAGCAATATATTAAATCTGCAATATATTAAATACTGAGGGTAATTTAGGAGAGAATTAATATAGTCATGCAACAAGAGAGATTAAATTCTGAAATAAATAAGTCTGAGAATTGTCATTGTTCAGTCACTAAGTCATGTCCGAATTGTTAAACCTGGATTTTATGAAATCTTTCAACATAGATAACTAATCATAACAAAGTGTTCATCTCTCCACTTGCCATGACACCAAAGAATGAACTGCATGGATATGCCAATTTTTTGGCCAGGCTCATGATTCTATAACTTTTATAACAGAAATATTTGGTGTTGCTTAATTTTATATGTACTTCAGGCAGATAATGTTAAGTGCTGGAAATCTTCTAAAAGGTTAATAAATGCACTGTAGATGAAGCAGTGTTCTAAATATATTGTACTAACTAAATATATAAAGAAGCCCACACTTGTAATATTTCCTTTAAAAACTAATTTTTAGTTTTTGTATTTTGTAAAGTTGATTTTGACAAATCAGTGCTGTTGATTTTCCTTCCTCCTGCTCTTTAAAATATTCAGAAGGAAACAAACTATTTCAGAATTTGAACTAAATTGTTCAGAGAAAGGCTATTACTTTAAAATAATTTTTATTTCTCTAGTATTATATTTTAAGAAACTCAGGACACGTTTGCCTTTTAAAAATATATTAATATTTCTTTGAAAATAAAATACCGGATGACTTATCTGCATTTTAATATTTAATAGTTGTGTGGTATGGAAAGCATCTGTGGTCACTAACATCTTCTTTTGTAAAGCTAAATCAGTACTTAGGAAGCTGATGGTATTTGGTTGATTACCACAGGCAAACAAGCTGGGATGATTCTTAGGCATGGGTATTTGTTTCTGTTTTCAAATTTTCTGGTATCTTAACAAATAACTTACTGGGCTGTGTCATATGAAAACACATAGATGCATTACTCTAAAAATTCCATTCTTTTGAAACCAAATTATGTGGGTACAGTGTTTGCAGATGCTAAAAATAGCTTTTAATTGTCTCCTGAGATTCGCGGGACACATGGAAAAGACAAACTTGGTGTTTATAATTTGACTTGGTTAATTCTCAGTATCCATATCACTCTTCTTTCATAATTTCTTCATGAAAAATGTAATCACATACAGATTTCTACTCGCTTGCATCAGAATTAATGTGAATTCCATTTCAAACTAACCACCATCAAAAGTTTCTGAAAGTCTGGTTCATATTTTTTAAGTGTATGTGGATGATTTGCTTCGTTTTGATTTTTGGAGAAGTACATCTTTTGAAATTTTTCAACAGATTGTTAAATTGTGGGTAATGGTGACAATACTGGTATTATATTCTGGTTAATTTAGTGTTGTCCATTTTTATAATGTATTGAATATTTCTATCTATATATTTCTTATAGTGTCATTGCCTACTGAGTTTCTGTGAAAATAAATTTTCTTTGTCTATTAAAATAAAACAATCCTGAGATTGCTTTTTACTGTTTACTTTTCTTTGACTATTTTTGAGTTATTTTTCAAGGCATTAGTGTTAATTAATGCCATGGACAGTGGAGCCTGGCAGGCTTTGGTTCCTGGGGTTGCAAAGAGTTGAACATGACTGAGCACGTGCATACACAGTAGTAATTTGGTGACAAGGTAAAGCATGACAGCTGCTTTATCAGTCAGAGCAAAATGCCTTAGAAAATTCCTTTAGAATTATTGCTTAGTATATACAGTTTAATTTGCTTAGCTGTTTTTCTTTTTTTAGAAGTTGGAGAAGATTTTTTGTAATGAAGTCCATCTTGTATTATTGAGACAAGAAAACTGTAATTAATATATGAATATGTCCACTTTTGAAAGATAGAAAAGGAAAACCACTTATTGACCAGAGTGTGACTTCTGTCCACCAATTCACAATTTATTGTAAATTTAATTTTGTCTTGATATATATCACTTATTACTTGTTTTATCTTTCTAGGTTTTTTAGTTCTTTCATGGTTTGTTCGATGAAAGCATCTCCTTTTTCTTTTTTTTAAAGCCCAGGCACTTACAGTTTTACCCTTTTATTTTTATAGTATGCATTTAGGACAAAATAAAGCATGTATTATCCCACTGCTTGTCTCGCTTACATATTTTAAGGGTAAAGAAGAGAGGTATTCTGGATATTTGTTTGTGTTTTTCTCTTCCCTGGTCTCCATGAATACATGACTTGATTTATCTTGATCAGCCTAGTAACTTGCTCCACATTTTTCCAAAAGTGCAAAGCAGTTTCAGCTAAAAATACACATATCAAAATGCTCCAGAAGTTGTGGCCACAGCTCAAAAATGCTGATCAATTTTGAAAATCTAAATCAACCTCGGCCATGAAACCAAGGGAAGAACCTTTGTGGTGTGGGACAGATTTCCAAAAATTCACCACAGTCCTGTTCTTAGCTGGAGTTTGTGCTGATGTTGCCAGACAACTGAGGAATAGATGCAAAAAGCAGGAAGCATTATTGAATTGAGCCCTAGTGCCAATTTGGGAAAAGCAAATTAAAATGTAAAAGAATATTTTTCCACTCCTGGCGTCTCAACACAAAATGGCAAAATACATGGTTGCTGAAAAAGTCACAGAAATTGTTAATATTGCCAGAATGGCTAATTTTGTAAAAAAAAAAAAATCTCAGTCTTTTTGTGTTGAAAATGCATATGCATTTAGTTAAATCATTTTCTTAACCCAAATGAAATAGTTCTAATTTAGAGATCAAAAAAACAAGTCAAAATGTATATGCCCTTAAGTGAGAGCAGTGTTCTGACGTAAATGACCATGTGTGTGGCCTGTTTCAATGGCTTTTGTTTTTCAGGTGCACTTAAAGAATGGATGATGATGATTTTGGTGGTTTTGAGGTATGTGCTATTATTTACCTTATTTTGCTTATGTAATTGTTTTAAATGTTTTATTAATCATTGATGTTCATGATCCTTTCTTGATCATTTTGAATGTAACTCTGGAATAAAAAAATGAAATACAGAAAAATTAAAATATATTCTCTCTGAAAGTTAAAATTGATTTATTATTATTGAACACTTGATCATACCCATAGGAATGTTTTAAATTGAGGTAATTAAGCGCTACTGGTGGAAGCACTAAAGAAGAGATTTGAGAAATTGTCAGCAGATGGTTCTGTTGGGATACATGTCTATTAGGAAATACTTGTGAGATGAGGGATGAGTGTTGAAGACCTGGGACATATTTTCATGTTTATACCTGTAATGAGTTGATTTAGTGTGTTAAGTACATCACCTTTTGGTGGCTTACAGAGCTAATTAGTGTGTTTGTGTTGTTAGATTATTCTCTCAGGTTTTAGTTGGGTGCTTTGTAAGGAAATCGTTAACTGAAGAAGCCCTGTCTTTTCCTTAATCCTTTTCAGTATGTGTTCATTTTATTGAAATATTTTGTAACCCAGTTATTTTTATGGAGCCAGTATAGTCTTGCAGGAAAATCTCTGGATTAGGAGTCAGGATGCCTGAGCTCAAGTCCTGGAAGTACCATCAAGTGAGCTCTGTGATTTTTTTTTTTTTCTTTAAGAAAGACTTTTATCTAGTTTGGAACTTGGTGAAAAGGAGATTGTTAAAGATAGTGACTGTAACTGATGAGAGTACAATAGGAGAAATGAGACATTAGTATATATTCAGTGTTCTGAATGTCATGAAAGAATGGTATGAGTTTATTTTAGGTTAGGATCAGTTTCGCTCCTGTTGCTCTTTAATATCTGTTAATATGGAAATAATCAGAATATGAACTTACCTATTTACTGCATTTCATGTAAAACTTTTTGTTTAGCACATTGATATGCTTTCTGCATTTGCTTTAGTATTTTGGGTTGTTGGGTGACTGAATCTTATGTTTCTTGATTTATTTTATCAGAGAACTAAGAGTAGATAGTATTCTCTAGAGTAACAGTTATACTTCAGTGTGTAGTCAATGGATCTATTCCTTTGAATATTATACGGGTACAATACTAACCAACCATTCCAATTTAATTATGGTTGCTAGGATTCTTTCTTCTACATTCTGCTGTAGAAATATGAAAGGTTTCTATCCTTGGGTATAGAAACCTTTCTGGGAGGAGACATCTGAAGATCAGTTAAATACATTATGATTCTTTACTCCTAGATACTTTAGTGTGTATTAATATTTTCTAAGAATAAGGATATTCTTTTGCTTAACAGTACAATTATCAGTGTCAGTGAATTAAGCATTGATGGAATATTCTGAAATGATTTTTCATACAGTTAAAAAAATTGTATTGTAATTTTAGAAGTATTTTTAGTGCAGAAAAATTTGAAAAACGAATAATAGCCAAATGAATAAAAATTGCCACTAGAAAACCTTGATTTTAATTTTGTTTTTGTCTTTCTTACCTTTTTTCTAGATAAATGTATAATTTTTCCTAGACAACTACTATCTGTATTTTTATGTGAACATATTTTAGATGTTATTAAGATTTTTGTTCCTAAAACATTTTTAATGGTTCTAGAGAATTCCAGTATATGAGTAAAAGATGATTTATTTAATCAGGTTTCTGGTAAATGTTTAGATTGTATCCAGTGATTGCCTATTATAAGTAACCATTTGGTATACATCCTTTTGGGTGAATTTTTACAATTATATGTTTAGGATGAATTCTTAGAAATGGAATGTCTAGGTCAAGGAATATGCAATATTTTTAATTTTATTTTTTTGGCCTTCCCTCATGACTTGTGGGGCTTCCTAGGTGGTAGTATTGGTAAATAATCTACCTGCCAATGCAGAAGACTAAGAGAAGTGGGTTTGATCCCTGGGTTTGGAGGATTCCCTGGAAAAGGGCATGGCAACTCACTCTAGTATTATTGCCTGGAGAATCCCATGGACAGAGGAGCGTAGCAGGCTACAGTCCATTGGATCATAGAGTCGGACATGACTGAAGTGACTTAGCACATTTTTCATAGTTTGTAGAGAGTAGCTTCTGTATCAACATCACTTAACTCCTGTGGCAGATTCCCTCAGTTGACTTGTCAGTTGCCCAATTGACTGTCTTTGTGGCTGACAACTCAATGCAGAATCCAAGTTGAAATTCTGGTCCTTTTTTTCCAATAGCAATTTTCCTGTGACCTGAACAGTTAAGAGAGAGAAAACTTTGCACTTTTACCCACAAACTCAACATTCAGTAATTGGCTGTCTCATAGTTTAAAACTGTTTAAAATGAGGGTTTAATTTAAATGTCAGGTTTAGGAATTTTCTAAATGTTGAATGCTGGTAAGTCCAGCTGGTAAATTATTAAAGTGAAAGTGAAAGATGCTCAGTCGTGTCCAACTCTTTGTGACCCCATGGATACAGGGAATTCTCCAGGCCAGAATACTGGAGTAGGTAGCCTTTCCCTTCTCCAGGGGATCTTCGCAACCCAGAGATCCAACCCAGGGCTCCTGCATTGCAGGCGAATTCTTTACCAGCTGAGCCACAAGAGAAGCCTGGTATATTATTAAAGCATATGGGTAAATCTTGTTTCTTTAATCTCTTTTTGATCTTGTGATAGTTAAATAAAAAGATTTAATGTCTATATTTTTGAAGAAAAATAATGTATTTTTCTTATATACATAGGTAAACATTGCAGGTTCAGAAACGAAACTGTGAGGATATATAAAATAAAATTTCATTGACAGGAAATATATCTGAGTAAAGAAGGAAAATTTTACTCAAGGACAGAGCCCAAGCACTGGGGGCAGTGGCTAGTGGTTAGAAGTGGTAGCACTGAAGACTGAAAAACAATTTAGTATTCAAAGGAAATTTGAAAATGTGTTGTGTATTACAGCAGAGAAGGCAATGGTGATCCACTCCAGTACTCTTGCCTGGAAAATCCCATGGATGAAGGAGCCTGGTGGGCTGCAGTCCATGGGGTCGCTAAGAGTCGGACGCGACTGAGCGACTTCCCTTTCACTTTTCACTTTCATGCATTGGAGAAGGAAATGGCAATCCACTCCAGTGTTCTTGCCTGGAGAATCCCAGGGACAGGGAAGCCTGGTGGGCTGCCATCTATGGGGTCACACAGAGTTGGACATGACTGAAGCGACTCAGCAGCAGCCGCAGCAGTGTATTACAGAGAATTATGCTTGTAGAATTGGGAGGCTTCATTGCTTAAATAACATTTCTACTTTTCAGATTTTCTAAAATAATTTTGCCTTCGTTTTATAGGCTGCAGAGATTTTTGATGGAGGAAATGGAGAAACCCAAACTACATCTCCTGCTATTCCTTGGGCTGCTTTTCCTGCAGGTAGTATAGAGTAACTTAGAATGTTTTTCTTATTCAATACTTTTGTCTTTCTTTTGAAAGCACCTTTCTACCTTTGCACTTTGCCTTCTTTGATCTAATAAATGGACTGACCCAAATTTAACCTAGTTTTTTGCATGACTAATTATGAATTGCATAACAAATTCTGAAATGGTGGCTTGAGGCATGATTCCAAAAATGATACCATCAGCATTAAAATGGAATTAAAGTACAATTTGCATTTCCAAATTTGTTTTAGTTTTAGAAAGGTGAGATGCCAAGTAATTTTTTAGTGTCCAATTCATTAATTAAAGACTTCTTAATATTCTAAAGGTTATTTGTCATCCCCCACAGTATTTAAATTTAGAAGTATTTCTATAGGAAAATCATTCAAAAATATTACGAATTAAGTCATCTAAGAAATGAAATACAGAAATAAATTCCATTATTGAGAAGTATTTTGTGGAAGACCTAATGTTCAGTATTTATATAATTCATATCTAAATATTATTTTGTGTTTTCTTTTTTTCTGCCAAATTATTGTAAAGTCAGGAGTCAAAGATGAAAATATTCTTTAACAGGTCTGTCTCAGATTATTAGAATTATTCATTTTACAAATATTTTTGAGTACCTTTTATGCATGAGACACTATGCAGACATGTCCTTTACTTCAAGGGAAGACAAGGCAAGCATATGTATATATGTAATATGAAGCAGATTTGTGATTTGGGAAGAATGATGATCATCCATTTTTTGTCATCTATTCCTTTAGTAAATGTTACTTCATGCCTCGAATGAGTCAAGTATTGTCCTTGAAACTAGTTATATATCGTCTATCTGGGCTTTGAAGGATGAATTTAATCTCAATAGGCAGAGATAAGAATGAAGAAAGATTTTGAAGGGAGAAAAATGCATGGAATAAAGGTGTAAATGTGGAAAAGAGGATGGCACTGTTAGGATGCTCATTTTTGTTTGATGGGTATAAGTGTTGTTTCCTTTGCCTCAAATTGCTCATCTTTTTCCTACTGCTGCTCTCCCCCACACCCTTGCCATATAGACTCATGTTTGTTTTATGTATTGTTTCTTACTTTATTATTTCTTTTTCTGGGAAGTTTTCCCAGAGAACCTTCTCCCATCTACATGTACCTGTTTTCTGACTTTCATGTTAGACTGTAAGTTATGTAAGGCTACATCTGTTTGTTCTGTTGTTATGTTTTAAATGCTGAATATAGTACCTGGATTGTACTTGGTCCTTTAATTAAAGAAAAAAAGGAGTGAATGAATGAATAAGTAACTGAATAAATGACTAGATTAGGGTGACAGCAGGAGGTGGGTAGGAAGACTAGATAATATATTTACATAATGGTTGAGGATTTTCAGCACGCCATTATGTATTTGTTTTTTGTGAAATAGGGCAGCTGCATTCTTCCCATTTTTCAGTAATGAAATGATAGCTTATTAAAGTTTTGGAGTCTGGTACAGATAAATATGTTTAGGAATGAAATCTAGACTTTCAGGTTCTTGTTTCAGTTTATTGTCAGGAACTCTGTCTTTTGAGAAAAGCATCAGCAGGACTGTCTGTCTGACTGATTGCATGTTTGGGTGAAGGAGGAGTCAGAGTTGATTTTTAAGGTTACAAGACTTGGTTCTAAAAAGGGTAGTATTACCATGAAAAAAATAGAGAATTTAAAAGAGTTGGTTTGGGACAGTGTGAGGCCTTAATTAATTTGTCTTAGACATGTTTATTTAAAGTACCTAGAGTTCAGGAGAAAGGTGGCCTGGAGGTCCTGGTTTGGTAGTTTTCCCACTGATATGACAATTGAAGTTGTAGATCACAGTGGGAAGACGCATATAGAAAGAATAGAGTTAAGTAGAGAAATTTAGATGCCCATAGTTAGGGAACAGGAGGAAAAAAAGAGACTTGAGAAATAAGGAGAGTATGGAATAGTGCAACACAGACATCAGACATAGAACATTTCAAATGGTTTTGTAAATAAAGACTGAGTTGGCCTAGTGTGCCTAGTGATTAGTCTGCTGTAGGGCTGGCAGTCAGTTAGAGGATGATTTCCTTATAGCAACTGGGATAATTTGCCTCTGAGACTATCTGTTTTAGCCTTCAATACTGTCAGTCAAAGGAGGTACCTAGGGACATGCATTTTTCTGTAATATTAGCATCATGTACTTAGTGGGATCTTTTAAAATACTGGATTATATGCAGTGCTGATAATAAAATTTAAAAATTATAGAGTAAATGAAATGCACATGTTGCTTCTTCACACAGATTATTATTTCTAGGCCCATCCCTCCTTATGGTGAGGCATCTAATTAATGATACGTGTCTATGCACTTCCTTAATCATAGGAGTTGGAGAATGTAGGATGTGAATGAATATGAAATTATGAATCTCCTTTTTTCTTCCTGCCTTTACTCTTAGTAAAACTGGGATAAATATTGCCTCATTTCAGTAAAAGCTATTCAGTGAGAATTGGTATAGAATTTAAAGACTCAAGAGAGTTTTCTCTAACAGGTTAACCTGGGGTATCCTCTAATGCACATTAATGAAGTCTCCTTTATGTACATTTGGGAAAGTCCCCTGATGGAGGAAATGGCAACCCACTCCAGTATTTTTGCCTAGAGAATCCCATGGACAGAGGAGCCTGGTGGGCTACAGTCCATGGGGTTGTAAAAAGTCAGACATGACTGAGCGACTGCTGCTATACTGCTATTCAGTGAGAAGAATTGCCTCAAGCATTCTCCTCTCTCCTTTATAGCCTTACCCTCTAGCTTGTCTCCCTGGCTGTTGTTTGAAGCCTATGAATCAAACTGTGATCTACATTATGTTTCTAGATGATGTCTGCTACTGTTTGCCATTGCTTCTGGTTGTCATACCTAGGGCAGGTATGACATCCCCTGTCTGCTTACTTGAGTCTTATTTTTCTTGTTAAAAAAATACAGTTCTCACTGAATTTGTTCCATTTCTCATAATTGCTTCTTGGTCTGAGCTACTGTATCTTTTTTTTTTCTGTTCATTTCCTTGCCCTTGGCATATACCAATTTGTGCCTTTTAAAATTTATAAATAATAAAAATTTAATAAATAATAAATATGGAATATTTCTCATTATATGCATTTAACCACAATTTTTTTAAAGAACTGACTCATTTGAAGAGACTCTGATGCTAGGAACGATTGAAGGCAGGAGGAGAAGGGGATGACAGAGGATGAGATGGTTGGATGGCCTCACCAACTCAATGGACGTGACAAATTCCGTGAGTTGATGATGGACAGGGATGGCATGTTGCAGTCTATGGGGTCGCAAAGAGTCAGATACAACTGAGCAGCTGAACTGAACTGAATTAATGATTTATTGGAGTGTATTTGATCTGCAGTGTTGTGCTAGTTTCTGCTGTACAGCAAAGCACATCAATTATACATATACATATTGAAATATCCACTCTTTTTTAGCTTCTGTTCCCATATAAGTCATTACAGAGTAATGAATAGAGTTTCCTGTGGTATACAGTAGGTTCTTATTACTTACCTATTTTATATATAGTAGTGCATATATGTCAATCCCAATTTCCCAATTTGTCCCTTTCCCCACCATATTAATCAGTTTTGTGTCCAATTCAGTATTTTTAGTTATATTCATATTGTTGTGCAACTAATCTCTAGAACTTTTTCATTTGTAAAACTGAAACTCTTTAGCCATTAAACAATAACTACCCAATTTCCCCTCCCCGCAGCCTCTTGTGACCAGTTTATTTTACTTTAGCATGATACATTCTCAAGTTTCATCCGTGCAGTAGCATGCATCAGAATTTCCTGCCTTTCTAAGCCTAAATAATATTCCAGTGTGTGTACAGGCTACATTTTGTTTATGTGTTCATTTGTCCATGGATACTTAATTGCTTCCTTTGGCTATTGTAAATAATGCTGCTTTCGACATTGGTGTACTAATACTTTTAAAAATATTAGTTTTTCAGTATGACATTCATCTCTGCATGTCTACTTTAGTCTAAGCCTTGGAGGGCAGGGACTATGTTTTAAGGTTTTTTTGAATCCTAAGTACCTAGTATAGCATTGTGCCTTGCTAATGAACAGTGCTTGGTTTCTTGATAATGAGTAGAGCAGATTTACTTTCAAGTAACTCTTTTTGATTATTTTAATTCTTTGAGAGTATTTAAATAGCCTGTCAATCACAAGTTATAGGAAGGCAAACTTAAGTTTTCCTTAAAAATTACAGTAACCTAGAAAAAAAACACCTGGAAATCTTAGATAATTATTCAAGGGTGGCTAACAAGCTGTTTCGTCTGGAGCTCAGCTAACTTTCCTGGTCACTCCACATTTAGACAAATAACCTGGGGATAATGATTAACAAGAGTAGCCACAGATTTCTCAGAAAGTGAACAGCTATTTAGCTATTTTTTTATTCTCATTTTCTCCCCTGGTCCTACAGTGTGTTGGCAGGTAACAGTAGAGGACAGCAGCAGTTAGGCTGAATTTTAGTTCAAGATGTAGGAGTGTAGAAGCAATAGTAATAGTATCCAGTTCTTTTACCTCCTTTTAAAAATATTATTTTTCTAACGTTTTCCCGAAGAAAAGTCATTCCAGATTTTGCATATCATAAGATATCAGTAATTTTTTGAATTGGCTTCTTTTATGAACTGTACTTTTTTAGAAAAACAATTTTTTGGCTGAGAAATCTATTTTTTCAGAATCATTTTTGAGCAATTAAGTGTCTTTTGTAAATTTTTAGAAGACTGGTAATACTCTGCTTTTTAGAAAAGTAACTTTTTGAAATGAATGTCTATCTTCGAAATGAATGTCTAGTTTTTGATATACATATGTTTGTGTTCCTTTATACAAATGCAAATGTACACACACACACACACACACACACCACACACATGTAGACATATACTCCACTTTTACCTTCATTGCAAATTACCTTTCCTACCATACTCTTTTGAAGGAAGGATTTTATCTTTACTTGACCTTGCAAACTCTAAGAACATTAGACTGTTAGTCTTAGTTTGGCTTTTGTATATTTTTTATTATGCTTTCTGAATTCAGCAGACTCAAAGTTACAGAATCCATGGTGTTTATTTAAATTATTTAACTTGTTTGTTCATTCATTCGCTAATGCATTCATTTATCAAGTTTGAAAATATACTGTATATTTGACACAAAGTACCAGTGCCGTGGACCAACTTATGTCAGTTTCAGTGATACCATATGAAAAGAATCATCTCAAATGACGAGATGTTCTGTGAAATGTAATGTTAGTACTGGCAAGTGATTTTATCAATAACTTTAGCTTCAAATCTGTGATAGAGGTTGCATGAAAAGTATATTAGGTCAGCAGGTATCATCATGATGCCATTGTATTCAGTGTGGATGGTGCTGTTTCAGAGGCAAATGACTGCACTTTTTTACTTTTAACTGTATAAATGTAAATTGCCTAGAAGGTGAGGTCTAAGGCAAAACCTTGAATACTGTCCTTTCCAGTATGTTTCCAAGTTCCTTGCAGCGCTACACAGACCACATTAAAATGCATTGACCATCAAAGGTAAAAGCACGTGGTCCAGATAGATAACTTTAATCCAAATTAGCTCCTTCAAAACAGCTTATATAGGAAGCAACTAAACTGTCTTTCACAAGCCGACTCTTTAGAAGGAATAATGGGAGTTGGACCAGCAGATGTTGAACCGAACAACTTAGATGTGGTTCACTTTGCATCTGGAGCTATTTGCATACAAAGCCAACAGGAAAGTTCAAACATTTTTCTCAAGACATTGGCAGAAAGAAACCTGGAAGACAGATGCCTTTTTGATTTCATGGTTCAGTTTTTCCATTCTCCATTCTCCTGGCCAGGAAAACCTAGAACAACAAATCGGTTCTTTTATTAATATCCCACTACCCTCCTTGCTAACCCTGTTTTTCCAGTAGAATCTGTGTTACGCATCTATAAGAACTCAGAACCTGAGTCCACACATTTTTTGTTTGAGAAAAAGTTGTGATATTTTCTTTCAGATTAATCTGTGATTTGCACACAGGGATAGTAAATATTAATTGAATTCATTGATCTGATCTATCTTTGAGGTAAAATTTGAAGATGACTCACTACATGTTCACCTACTGTATTATAATAGGCAGTATGGGTGATGTTTGAAAACTTTCCATTGCTTCTACTTTATATCCACATTGGATACTTTTTGCCAGGACATCAACTGGATTTCAGTTGTAGTGTAGTAATTTTATAATATTGTTACACTGGATATTTGAATGGAAGGTTGCCAGTTAGCTTCTTTTTGCTACTTGCATTTTTTTCTTACCTCCCTAGATTTTTAACTCACCTTTATTTTTTCTGAAGTCAGCTTTATAAATGAGGACTAAAATGTTTAGCTTCTATAGAGGTATGAATTATTCCTGTAATATATTAGGCCTTATGTGGATTTTCAGTAATTTATGCAACTTTTGTCTTCATTAATGCATATAATAAAGAATATAAAAGTGATATTTATTATGACCTTGAAGATTAGGTTTGTAATGTGGTTTAGAATCCATTATCTCTGACAGTGAATGAGGAGTTCTGGTTTTTGCGTTTAGCTGTGTAACTTCTCTGAAACTCACTTATTTAATCTATAAATTGAAGGACTAGATGATATCTAAATGTTCTTCCAGAGTTTGAGCTCCACGTTTAGTTCTAATTTTTTTCTGATTATATGTCTGTGATATGAGTAGCCTCCAGTAGGTGAATCATGATACCTCATTTTAACTGCATGGTCCCACTGACACAGTGCTGATCTAATTACACTTAATCTAAAAACATAGCTGTAAACCTAGAACACAGATGTCACCATAAAGAACTATAATACTGAAGAGAAACTTTTCTATGCATTTTAATTATTATCAGTTACTGTTTAAACTGATTTATTTTCTGGTATTTTATGGTACAGTCTGTATCTCTTCTATCTGATTCTGAGCTTGCTTATTAAAAAGACAGTGGTTTCAGCAAAGGAAACTGTAAGGAAGATGAAAAGACAACTCTCAGAACGGGAGAAATAAATTGCAAATGAAACAACTGACAGAGGATTAATCTACAGAATATAAAAGCAGCTCATACAGCTCAATATCAGAAGAACAAACAACCCAATCAAAAAAGGGGCAGAAGATGTCAACAGACATTTCTCCAAAGAAGCTATGCAAGTGGCTAATAAACACTTGAAAAAATGCTCAAAATTGCTTATTATTAGAGAAAAACAAATCAGAACTACAATGAGGTGTTACCTCTGGTCAGATTCTCCATCATCAAAAAATCTAAACAATAAATGCTGATATGAATGTGGAGAAAATGGTGGTGGGGGGGCGGAAATCCTCTTGTACAGTTGGTGGGAATGTAAATTGATATGGCCACTATAGAGAGCAGTATGGAGATTTCTTAAAAAACTAGCAATGTGATGTGGCAGTCCCACTACTGGGCATATACCCTGTTCAGTTCAGTTGCTCAGTCCTGTCTGACTCTTTGCAGCCCCATGGACAGCAGCACCCTGAGAAAACCACAATACTGAAAGACACATGTACCCTGGTGTTCAATGAAACACTATTTACAATAGCCAGGACATGGAAGCAATCTAGATGTCCATTGGCAGATGAAGGGATAAAGTTGTGGTGCATATATACAATGGAATATTATTCAGCCATAAAAAAACAAATTTTAGTCAGTTTCAATGAGGTAGATGAACCTCTAGTGTGTTATATCAGTTCAGTTCAGTTGCTCAGTCATGTCCGATTCTTTGTGACCCCATGATTTGCAGCATGCCAGGCCTCCCTGTCCATCACCAATTCCCGGAGTTCACTCAAACTCATGTCTGTCCAGTCGGTGATGCCATCCAGCCATCTCATCCTCTGTTGTCCCCTTCTCCTCCTGCCCCCAATTCCTCCTAGCATCAGAGTCTTTCCAATGAGTCAACTCTTCGCATGAGGTAGCCAAAGTATTGGAGTTTCAGCTTTCGCATCATTCCTTCCAAAGAAATCCCAGGACTGATCTCCTTCAGAATGGATTGGTTGGATCTCCTTGCAGTCCAAGGGACTCTCAAGAGTCTTCTCCAACAGCACAGTTCGAAAGCATCAATTCTTCGGCACTCAGCTTTCTTCACAGTCCAACTCTCACATTCATACATGACTATTAGAAAAACCATAGCCTTGACTAGACGGACCTTTGTTGGCAAAGCAATGTCTCTGCTTTTTAATATGCTATCTAGGTTGGCCATACCTTTCCTTCCAAGGAGTAAGTGTCTTTTAATTTCATGGCTGCAGTCACCATCTGCAGTGATTTTGGAGCCCCCCAAAATAAAGTCTGACACTGTTTCCACTGTTTCCCCATCTGTTTCCCATGAAGTGATGGGACCAGATGCCATGATCTTTGTTTTCTGAATGTTGAGCTTTAAGCCAACTTTTTCACTCTAGAGTGAAGTAAATCAGAAAATGAAGAACAAATATTGTATATTAACACACATATGTGGAATCTAAAAACTAGTACTAATTTTTGCAGGGCAGCAGTAAAGACGCAAACACAGAGAAGAGACTTGTGGACACAGTGGAGTATGGAAAGGTCAGGATGAATTGAATGTCACATTGAAACATATACCTACCATATTTAGAATTAGCCAGTGCATATTTGCTGTATGACATGCAGGGAGCTCAGTGTGGTACTCTGTCATACTCTAGAGGTTTGGAATGGGGTGGGAGGAAGGTTCTAGTGGGAGGGGACATATGTATACCAATGGCTGATTCATGTTGATGAATGGCAGAAACCATCACAATATTGTAAAGAATTCAGTTCAATTCAGTCACTCAGTTGTGTCTGACTCTTTGCGACCCCATGGACTGCAGTATGCCAGGCCTCCCTGTCCATCACCAACTCCTGGAGTTTACTCAGACTGATTTCTTTTAGGATGGACTGGTTGGATCTTCTTGAAGTCCAAGGAACTCTCAAGAGTCTTCTCTACAGTTCAAAAGCATCAACTCTTTGGCACTCAGCTTTCTTTATATTCTAACTCTCATATCCATACATGACTACTGGAAAAACCATAGCCTTGACTAGATGGATCTTTGTTGGCAAAGTAATGTCTCTGCTTTTTAATATGCTGTGTATAAAGCAATTACCTCCAATTTAAAAAAATGAAAAAGAAGAAAAACTAAAGGTTTGATTTGGAATATTATAGAATACATGTAAAAATGTTTGTAATAAGCTTTATAGAAATTTTTTCCACATTATTAAAAATGATGAAGGCTTGGCAGTGACTCTTTTCTCTGTAAGATAAAGGTAGTGTTCTTACTCTTGATGACAATGCTGAATTAACCAACAGCAGTAGCAACCAAAACTTAGGCTCTGTCTGGCTCAGTAATGCTAGAAGTTTTTGTTAAATGTTCTGATATGAATATGCACATTTCCTTATAGGTCTCCTTATACATTACACTAATTGACTCAGAAAGTAAACTTCTTATTCTTTGTGACAGATAGGGAGACATACACATATGTGGTAAAAATGCATGAAATAAAAGGGAAATAATGTTAAAGATATACAGTGAGCATTTGTTCTTTTTTGCTAGTCCCCTAGTTCCACTCCTTTGATATAACTTATTTACACTTTCTGTTGAAACCCTCCAGGTATCTGCCAGGCGTATATAATGTGAATGTATCCTCCTCCTCTCCTGAGATAGGCATAGCATACTGTACGTATGTACATGCTATCACCTCCTGCTTTTTTCCCACACCAGGAGATTTTGCTACAGGAGTACTTGTAAAATGACCACACTCATGGTAATTCTATGAGTATGTGCTTAGTCGCTCAGTTGTCTCCAACTCTTTGCCACCCCATGGACTGTAGCCTGCCAGTCTCCTCTATCCATGGGATTTTCCAGGCAAGAACACTGGGGTGGATAGCCATTGCTTTCTCCTGGGGAGCTTCCTGACCCAGAGATCCAACCCAAGTCTCCTGCACTGCAGGCAGATTCTTTACCGTCTGAGCCACCTGGGAAGCCCAAAGAGTGGTTTTACTCTCAACCCCATGGACCTATATCCCACTAGGCTCCTCTGTCTTGGAATTCTTGCAAGAATACTGGAGTAGGAAGCCATTCCCTTTCCCTTTATGAGTATGTTGAAAATAAAATCTTTAGCTGGCAGTCTTCCCTAGTGGTTCAGTGGCTAAGAATCTGCCTGCCAATGCAAGGCCATGGGTTTGATCCCTGGTCTGGGAAGATTCCTCATGCCTCAGGGCAGCTAAACCTGTGCGCCACAACTACTGAGCCCGTGTACTCTAGATCCTGTGCTCTGCAATAAGAGAAGCCACCACAATGAGAAGCTCTTGCACCACAGCTAGAGAAGGCCTGCATGTAGCAACAAAGACACAGTGCAGCCAAAAATAAATGAAATTAAAAATCTTTAGCTGTCTATGAGCAAAGTAGCATGGTAGGTTGAAATAAACTTCAGTTGTTACACTGTATTTTTTAGTGTGTCAAATAATGTTTATTGCAACACTGTTTATAATAGCTTAAACTATTTTTGCCTGGAAAATTCCCCGGAAAGAGGACCCTGGTGGACTATAGTGCATGGGGTCACAAAGAGTCAGATACAACTTAGCGACGTTAAACAACAACAAAGCTAGTTTTCTTTAGAATCCTAAGTCTGTAATTACAGTTACTAAAATTCCCCTGCAGTGCAGAAGTCACAGGTTGGATCCCTGGTTCGGGAACATCTCTGGACAGGAGATGGAACCCACCCTGGTATTCTTGCATGGGAAATTCTATGAATATTGGAGCCTGGTGGGCTATAGTCCATGGGGTCTCAAAGAGTCAGACATGACTTAGTGACTGAACAAGAACAAGAAACAACCCAAATGTCAGTCACAAGGAGAAAGCTTAATATTTGGGGATATATTTATTTGACAGACAACCATACACCTGGAAAGTTAGCAAATTACCACTGTACATAAAAACAAGAAAGAGTATCCTAAACATAGGCACTGTTTTCACAGTGTCTTTAAGGGATCAGTCAGAAGTCTCAATTGACAACGTGTTCTGTAATTCAGAGCCTAGTGCTAAAATCTGAAGTTTACAGTGTCAGCCTCCATTTGGAGTCCTGGAATTCTTGCTCTTCATGAAGTTGAGGGTTCTGTGTTTTGGCCAGAGAGCTAGGCTCGATACCGGTTCATAGTGGGCCCCATGTCTGAATCTGCCAAAGGGCAGAAGTCGTCATCTTTTTACTCACTCAGGACAGCGTGGGGTAAGGAGTGGGGAGTAGATTTCAGATAAAAGGGAACTGTGGATGAATGGGGTAATATGAGACTAGGAAATACTTCTGGCTTAAATTCTCTGGATGAAGGTCAGAGGCAAAGACCAGACGTGAAGCTAACAGAACTGCCTGTGTCTCTCATCCCTTCTATCCCTTTCCCCCTAGGATTCTTGTTTTAGACTCTAAGGCCTACCTCAAGCTTAAAACAATAAAATCTTCTACTGTGGGAAAATTCAAGTGGCCAAACTGAAGTTTGAGGGGCCCATGGGATCGTGACACTTGACAGGATGATTGGACCAGCACAGCCAGAGGTTCTGCTGCTGTGCCTGCTCACATCTGACTTGATGTCTTTGGACTGATGTCTTCTCATGAACACTGTTGCTTCAGTGTGTTCTTTGTGCTCACTCAGGTTGAGTTTTCAAGTACTTCTTCCTCTTTTTGAAGGTTGGGTATTTGATCTTCTCAAATAGAGTCTCCAGCCCTCTGTGCTGTTCTATAGATGCTGCATTTCTGGGGATCCTCTTTGAGGAGCACCATGATTTCTTGAGATTTTTGAATCTTCTGATCTTGCCCTATTCCTGTTCCCTCCTTGTGGTTTTATGATGTGCAACCTACCCATCATCAAATACTGTAGGTTCTATGTTTAATTAAACTTGGTATCTTTTCACTTCTCTCTACTTCCCTAGTTGTGTGCGAAGTCGCTTGAGTCGTGTCTGACTCTTTGTGACCCTATGGACTGTAGCCCAAAAGGCTCATCTGTCCATGGGATTCTCCAGGCAAGAATGCTGGAAGGGGTTGGCATGTCCTTCTCCAGAGTCTCTTCCTGACCTAGGGATTGAACCTGGGTTTCCTGCATTGCAGGCAGATTCTTTACCACTGAGCCACTGGGGAAGCCCATTTGCCTAGTTACTGCCCCAGTAAAAGGTCCCATCATGTCTTTCTTGGATGACTGCTGCAGTTTTTATTCCCACTCTTAAATCTCTCACCACTTTTAAGTGGCACCCAGAGGTATGGGCCCCAGTAAATACTCATAAGTAAATCTTGGCTATATGTGGAATTTGATTTTAAAGTTTAGAAATTTTTTTTTTTAAATCTTTGTGGCTTCCTGAATTATTGCTGTTGCTGTTCAGTTTCTAAGTCATGTCTGATTTTTGCAACCGCATAGACTGCAGCATGCCAGGTTTCCTTGTCCTTGACTGTCTCCCTAAGTTTGCTTAGATTCACGTCCATGGAGTTGGTGATGCTGTCTAACCATCTCATCCTCTGCCACCCTTTTTCCCTTTTGCCCTCAATCTTTCTGAGTATCAGGGTCTTTTCCAGTGAGTTAGCTCTTTGCATTAGGTGGCCAGAGTATTGGAGTCTCAACTTCAGTAACAGTTCTTCCAATGAATATTCAGGGTTGCTTTCTATCAGGATTGACTGGTTTGATCTCCTGGCAGTCCAAGGGATTCTCAGATCTCCTCCAGCACCACAATTTGAAGGCATAAATTCTTTGGCACTTAGCCTTCTTTACAGTCCAACTGTCATATCCATACATGATTACTGGAAAAACCGTAGCTTTGACTATATGTTGTTGGCAAAGTGATGTCTTTGCTTTTTAATACACTGTCTAGGTTTGTCATAGCTTTCCTTCCAAGGAACAAGCATCTTTCAATTTCATGGCTGCACTCAATATTCACAGTGATTTTGGAGCCCAGGAAAAGAAAATCTGTCAGTGCTTTCACTTTTCCCCCTTCTATTTGCCATGAAGTGATGGAATTGGATGCCATGATCTTAGTTTTTTGAATGTTGAGTTTTAAGCCAGCTTTTTCACTCTTTTTTTTTTTCACCCTCATAAAAAGGCTCTTCAATTCCTCTTTGCTTGCCCTTAGAGTAGTATTATCTGCATATCTGGGGTTGTTGATATTTCTCCCAGCAATCTTGATCCCAGCCTAACATTTTTCATGATGTACTCTGCCTATACATTAAATAAACTGAGTGACAATATACAGTCTTGCTGTACTCTTTTCCCAATTTTCAGCTAGTCAGTTTTTCCATGTAAGGTTTTAACTGTTGCTTTTTGACCCACAAACAGGTTTTTCAGGAGACAGGTAAGGTGGTCTGGTATTCCCATCTCTGAGAATTTTCCACAGTTCGTTGTGATCCATACGGTCAAAGGCTTTCACATAGTCAGTAAAGCAGATATATATGTTTTTCTGGAATCCCCTTGCTTTCTCTGTGATCCAGCAGATTTTGTTGTCACTTTGATCTCTGGTTTCTCTTCCTTTTCTAAACCCATTTTGTGCATCTGGAAGTTCTCACTTCACATAGTGCTGAAGTCTAACTTAAAGGATTTGAGCATAATCTTCAGTTCATTTCACTTCAGTTGCTCAGTTCTAGCCGACTCCGTGCGGCCCCATGGACTGCAGCATGCCAGGCCTCCCTGTCCATCACCAACTCCCGGAGTTTACTCAGACTCATGTCCATCTTGTCCACCAGGGGCTTCCCTGGTGGCTCAGAGGTTAAAGCGTCTGCCTATGATGAGGGAGACCTGGGTTCGATCCCTGGGTCGGGAAGATCCCCTGGAGAAGGAAATGGCAACCCACTCCAGTACTCTTGCCTGGAGAATCCCATGGATGGAGGAGCCTGGTGGGCTACAGTCCATGGGGTCGCAAAGAGTCGGACACGAATGAGCGACTTCACTTCACTTCATGTCCATCAAGTCGGTGATGCCATCCAGCCATCTCATCCTCTGTTGTTGCCTTCTCCTCCTGCCTTCAATCCCGCCCAGCATTAGGGCCTTTTCAAATGAATCAGTTCTTTGCATCAAGTGGCCAAAGTATTGGAGTTTCAGCTTCGGCATCAGTCCTTCCAATGAACATTCAGGACTGATTTCCTTTAAGATGGACTGGTTGGATCTCCTTGCAGATCAAGGGACTCTCAAAAGTCTTCTCCAACACCACAGTTCAAAAGCATCAATTCTGGGTGCTCAGCTTTCTTTATAGTCCAACTCTCATATCCATACATCACCACTGGAAAAACCATAGCTTTGACTAGCTGAACCTTTGCGGCAAAGTAACGTCTCTGCTTTTTAATATGCTGTCTAGGTTGGTCATAACTTTTCTTCCAAGGAGCAAGCATCTTTTAGTTTCATAGCTGTAGTTATCATCTGCAGTGATTTTGGAGCCCCTCAAAATAAAATCTGTCACTGTTTCCGTTGCTTCCCCATCTATTTGCCATGAAGTGATGGGACCAGGTGCCATGATCCTAGTTTTCTGCATGTTGAGCTTTAAGCCAACTTTTTCACTCTTCTCTTTCACTTTCATCAAGAGGCCATTTAGTTCTTCTTCACTTTCTGCCATAAGGGTGGTGTCATCTGCATATCTGAGGTTAATGATATTTCTCCCGGCAAGCTCTATTCCAGCTTGTGCTTCATCCAGCCCAGCGTTTCTCATGATGTACTCTGCATATAAGTTAAATAAGCAAGGTGACAATATATAACCTTGACGTACTCCTTTCCCGATTTGGAACCAGTCTGTTGTTCCATGTCTGGTTCTAATGATTGCTTCTTGACTTGCATACAGATTGCTCAGGAGGCAGGTCAAGTATTCGAGTATTCTTGTCTCTTTAAGAATTTTCCACAGTTTGTTGTGATCCACACAGTCAAAGGCTTTGGTATAGTCAATAAAGCAGAAGTCGATGTTTTCCTGGAATTCTCTTGCTTTTTCGATGATCCAACGGCTGTTCGCAATTTGATCTATGATTTCTCTGCCTTTTGTAAATCCAGCTTGAACATCTGGAAGTTCACGGTTCATGTACTGTTGAATCTTGGCTTGGAGAATTTTGAGCATTACTTTGCTAGCATGTGAGATGAGTGCAATTTTGCAGCAGTTTGAGCATTCTTTGGCATTGCCTTTCTTTGGGATTGGAATGAAAACTGACCATTTCCAGTCCTGTGGCCACTGCTGAGTTTTCCAAGTTTGCTGGCATATTGAGTGCAGCACTTTCACAGTATTATCTTTTTAGGAATACCTTTTAGAACTGTAAATACATAGTGATGTTTTTACCTAATCTTATTCCTTTAAAAAGTTTGTCTGCCTGACATGAAGGTTGTGGTTATTTTCTATTTGTCAAGTTAAAGGTCAGAATGAAGGAAAGTGGGTAAAAGGTGACTCAGGTCATTTGGATAGAAATTTTTAAATTTATTTTGGCAGATATCACAGAACTGTCACAATATGGTAATAAAATATTTCTTGCAGTTGGTTATTATGTAACCCTTTAGCCATATAAATAAAACTGTTATTGTCTTCAATCATTCTTTGACACGAATATACAGCAAGTAAAACAAAAGGAAAACTTTGCTGATAGAATTGCTCATTTAAGAGTAAATAGACATTTATGGATTTTATCAGTCTATTAGATTCCTTAAAGAACATTCTCTAGTAATTTACTCCTTGGTCTTATGATCTGAACACTAATACTCTGTATTTTTTTATGAAATATGTAATGAATAAGAATTTCATTTCTAAATTGTTAAAGATTAGATTCTCATTTGATTACAATCCTGTTTGGAGTCAGGGCATAGAACTTTTACTTTCTACCTTCTTTTGTTTGTTCCCCCACCCCCACCCCCATACAATAAGTATTTATTGTATATCAAGTACAGGGAGAACAACGCAAAACAACCATGATGAAAATGCTATGAATTTGTTACCTAACATTTGTCAAGTGGAGCACAGGCTGCCTTATGGTGAGTTTAGTCCCACAGCAGACTATAGGAGAAGTTGAAATGAATAAATTTATTGCTCATAGGTCCTGGAGGAAGTACATGGCGTGCCTTGTGGGGCCACTTGAGAAATGAAGCTAGAGTGCAGAGAGAGAGTATGGAAGAACTCAGGGCATATGCCTTTATTTGTGTCCCTGGGTAGAGGTCTTAGGGATTTCAGGGTAAATCTGGATTGCTCAGTTTACATCTGAAGAGCAGGGTATAGGATTCTCAAACCAGGGGTCTTATCAAGGAGGTGCAGAATGTCTTGGGAGGCATGGGGGGACTGCTGATCACAAGTGTTGTAGAGGAAGTCGTATTAAGAACTTGAATTTGCTTGTGACCTGTGTGGGCTGATATCACAGGGCATTTGCTTACCCACGAAGACTATGGCAGCTTACTGTCCCCGCAGGCCACTTCACCAAACAAATGGATTTGGAGGCAGCGAGACTATGGAGTCACTTAGCTAAACTCTCGACATAGAGGATATATACCTTCATGACTCCTTCAACCTTGTAAGGTACACAAATATTAAACAAACAGTTACATTTCATTATTTAATTATAACTGGGATATCATTTTTAAGAGCTGAAACTCCAGTACTTTGGCCACCTGATGCGAAGAGTTGACTCATTGGAAAAGACTCTGATGCTGGGAGAGATTGGGGGCAGGAGAAGGGGACGACAGAGGATGAGATGGCTGGATGGCATCACTGACTTGATGGACGTGAGTTTGAGTGAACTCCGGGAGATGTTGATGGACAGGGAGGCCTGGCATGCTGCGATTCATGGGGTAGCAAAGAGTCGGACGTGACTGAGCGACTGAACTGAACTGAACAGGATATCAGAATAGCAGGAGCAGAGAGTGAAGTGAATACTCTCTGGGAAGGATATTAGACCACTGTCAGTCCAAATAGGGGTCAACATCAACAGGCCAAAAATAAAGGGCCTCTTTATGTTTAGGGAGACAGACTCTTCTGAAAGACCTGAAAGCTTTGCAGTAGAGAAGGGCACATTGAGACAACATTTCTAAAGATACTAAGTTTTGGTAGTGTCAACATTCTTAATTTTATGTTTGTTTTTCAGATTTATTAAAATCCCTTTCATGATTGCTCTTCTCTTTCCTCTGTTTTGTTGGGCTTATTTTTGTATTTTTTCCTAATTTAAAAAATTTGATGCCTATCTTGTTAATTTTAACCTTTTCAAATATAAGGATTCAAGGATATAAATTTCCCATTGATTATTACTTTAGCTATGTCTTGCCGGTTTTTGTTTTTTCAATCCTCTAATTATATATATTTTCTAATTTGGAGTCTGAATTATTTCTTGAGTTATTTTAACAGTGTTTCTTAATTTCTAAGCATGGATTTTTTTTTTTTTCTAGTTACTGTTACTATTTTTTGATTGCTTTATTCATAGAGAAAGTTGCTTAATATATATATATTTGTAATTTGATGAAGTTTGCTCTGTGACATGGTATCTGAGGATTAATTATAGATGTATCTTCCATTTCACTGTGCTTTTCTTCATCATTGTCAAAGCTGATACATAACCTATCCATTGTTTGTAATTTTCAACTTTCTTTCTTTCTTTGTTTTCTCCCTCCCCATTCCCTCCCTCCTTCCTTCCTTCTTCTCCTATCCTCTGCAACATCCACCCCACCCTCTGCTACACCCCCTCTTCCAGCTTTCCTTTCTGCTTCCCTTCTTCTTTTCCTTTATCTTCCCTTTCGCTCTTTCTTTTTTTCCCTCCCTGTCTTATACCCTTCCCTCCTACTCCGCCCTTCCCTTCCTTTCATTGCATTGTTTGATACAGGCTGTTTTCTTTCTTTTGTTCTAGGATGGGTACATTACTTTTAGTTTATTTTTACTTTGAGAATATATTCCTTTGGGGGTCAGATGTATAGGGGAGGGTCCTTGAGTGAGTCCTGAACTTCTTTCTTTGTCCCCTGTGTTTCTGAGGTTATGAAAACCAAAACTGAGGTTTACAAAGTTTGGCAAAAGTTACTAATCTCTGTTACATACTTAGCTTTTACCTGAGTATTTCTTACTTTTAGCCAGATCCTCAGGTTGATTTTTCTTTTTTTATGTTACTCTGTACGTTTAATTGAAATAGAAGTGCTTCTGTTAGCCAGATACCTACTTTCCCATAATTTTGGAAATAGTTCTAGGACTTTTTTGATGAAAAAAAGTATTCTACTCCATGTATTCTACTACTTGATGCCTGGTCTTTGCTAATTTCCCTGAAAGTAAAAAAAAAAATTGACATGAAAAATTAGGCAAATGGATTTTTGTTTGCTAGATTCTAGCAATTAGAGTATATAATTGTATATTTAATATATTTCAGAGTCCTGTATCATCATTGTAATATATTTACTGTGGCCTAATTAAATATGATAATGTCAAATGTGCTGGTATTGATTTTTTCTTAGACCCATATACTATATAAATCATAGTTTATATCCCTTGATTATTTAAGAACATTTGGTATGTTTTTATTAATTGAATATTTTATATATACATATATAGATACATGATTCTTAAAATTTTTGAGGTACATTTCTTTAGAAAGAGAAGGTATTGTTATTGGTCAAGAAAGTACTGTTTAGAGTTTAAACCTGATGTCATTTTGGATTAATTGGGTGTAAACCAAAGAGATATATGTTTCCTAGGTTTTCTTATGTTTAAAGTGAACTAAATATACAATCATTTTTACCAAGTGTATAATGAAAATAACTGGAGCTTCCTTGTAGCTCAAATGGTAAAGAATCTGCCTGCAGTGCAGGAGACCTGGGTTCAATCTATGGGTCGGGAAGATCCTCTGGAGAAGGAAATGGCAATCCACTCTAGTATTCTTCCCTAGAGAATCCCATGGACAGAGGAGCCTGGCGAGCTACAGTTGTGGGATCAAAAAGAGTTGGACACGACTGAGCGACTAACACGCACACGCAATGAAAATAAATAGTGTGTTCTTTCTCTGGAGGAGATGGATATGAATCTATGAATTTTTTACTCCTGGAAAGTGATCCACATTTTCATGTTTCTCATGTACCATTTGTATAGTTTTTTTATGTAGCTCATAAAATGTTAAACAGCTGGGCTGAGGGATAGATTGTGATTTTTGCTTTATTTGCTTTATTCTCTTAGGTTTCTGAGTCTGAATCAGTCTTCTTGGGGCAATTGGATTTTAAAGTTTTCATAGAAGGGCAGTGTTTTTAGAAAGAAATATAGAAGTTTTAACTGGTCAAATTTGGTTTAGAAAAGGTCTTCATTGTTTTGCTTATTGAAATTATTGGCAAGACTTCTTTGTGGATTAAAACAAATCTGACATGACAGAATCCATACTATAAACTTTTATCATTTCTCTGTTGAAATTTATATGTATATTTTTATAGGGTAATATATTGTTACTGCATGTATAATTTAGAGAAATTTCAGCTTTTTGTTTTTAGATTTTTAATTTTATAATTATGTTTTACTTACCTGCCAAGATTTACAGGAAATTGAATTTCAAAGATATGCTATTAGTTTTCCTAAAGGCTAATTGAAGCCATGTTTCATAAGCTCATAACATATACTGATATATTTACAGATTTAATAAGTAATATAAACCTTTCTATTTAAGACCATGTAAAGTGTACATTAAAATTAATAAATGTTTTGAACTAAAAAAGCTTTATTTTCAAATATATTTTTATAAGAAGATGCCACAAACTCACTTTCTTCATAGTAATTGAAAATTTTAGAGATTTACAAGTGACTTACTATAATAAAGGGAATTTCTAATATTCATCATGAGTGCTATAAATACTACTATGTCAGCTAAGTTTGAAATATTTTTTTTAATGGATTAATCTGTTTCTAGTATGACAAATGCTCTTTATTTTAGCTTTGTCTTGAAATGACCTTGCCTGTTGGTTAATCCGGTTACTTAACTTTAGCAAAACCTGAACAGAGCTGCATTGCTAAGTGCTGTTGGCTAAGTTCTGTTTTATGCATCAGCCCTGTTGTTTTCACTACTGTCACAATAGCTTGAATTTATACAGCATTTCATGTGAACTGTTATAAATATTGTCTTAAGTGGCCCCTTTGTCTTATAATTCATCTTATACATGATTTCCAGAAGTTTTTATATCATGGCATTCAGAACCCCTAAGTTCTTTTGTCTGACTTTCAAGGTCCACTGTTACCTGGTAATGACCTGACTCTGCTGACTTTTCACTCACTGTTACCTTGACATACCAATGATACAGTAAAACAGAAATTACTTGCTCTTTTCTGCACTTTTTCCCAGTATATTCTTGCTTCAGTTCTGTGTTCTAGTTTTGCTTTCTAGCTGAAATACTATTCTTCATCTCTGCATGTTCAAATCACATCCTACCTTCAAGGCCTGGTTTAAATATCTTAGTTTTCCTCACTCAACGTTTTCAGCCCACCTCAATTCTTCCTAAATCTGAAAGTGACCTTTTTCTATTAATTACTGTTTTGTTTTATCTGTGCCATTTTTCTGTTAATAATTCCCTTTAAGGTCGATGTTTATTGCGCCATGTAACCCTGGTTCTGTCCTACTTCTCTAAACTTTCCTTTTGGCCTCTTCACTTTATTATTTTCTGTCTCCCTTCCTCTTAAAAATTGTTGTTTTGTAGGGTTTTGTCTTTGACTTTTTCATTTTTTCACTAATGGAACCTTTTAAATGGGGACTTCCCAGGTGGTGCTAGTGGTAAAGAACCCATCTGCCAGTTCAGGAGATGTAAGAGACGTGGGTTTGTTCCCTGCGTTGGGAAGATCCCCTGGTGAAGGGCATGGCAACCCATTCCAGTATTCTTGCCTGGAGAATCCCATGAACAGAGGAGCCTGGGGGCTATGGTCCATAGGGTTGCAAAGAGTTGAATACTACTGAAGTTACTTAGCATACAGCAATCCAAGTTTGTTCCTTTACTCTTTTGTTTTAAATTAAAATTTTTTAAAAATTTATTTAATTGGAGGCTAATTACTTTACAGTATTGTGGTGGTTTTTGTCATACATTGACATGAATCAGCCTTGGGTATACATGTATCCCACCAATTTGAATCCTCCTCCCACCTTTCTTCTCACTCCATCCCTCTGGGTTGTCCCAGAGCACCAGCTTTGGGTGCCCTGCTTCATGCATCGAATTTGCACTGGTCATCTATTTTACATATGGTAATATACATCTTTCAATGCTATTCTCTCATATTGTCCCACCCTTGCCTTCTCCCACATAGTCCAAAAGTCTGTTCTTTACATCTGTGTCTCTTTTGCTATCTTGCATATAGGGTCATCGTTACTGTCTTTCTAAACTCCATATATATGCATTAATACACTGTGTTGGTGTTTCTCTTTCTGCCTTACTTCACTCTGTATGATAGGCTCCAGTTTCATCCACCTCATTAGAACTGACTCAAATGCATTCTTTCTTATAGCTGAGTAATATTCCATTGTGTATATATACCACAGCTTCCTTATCTATTCATCACTGATGGACAACTAGGTTGCTTCCATGTCCTAGCTATTGTAAACAGTGCTGCAGTGAACACTGGGGTACATGTGTCTCTTTCAATTCTGGTTTCCTTGGTGTATATGCTCAGCAGTGGGATTTCTGGGTCATAAGGCAGTTCTATTTCTAGTTTTTCAAGGAGTGACTCAGAGGTTAAAGCGTCTGCCTCCAATGTGGGAAACCCGGGTTCATTCCCTGCGTCGGGAAGATCCCCTGGAGAAAAAAATGGCAACCCACCCCAGTATTCCTGCCTGGAGAATCCCATGGACAGAGGAGCTTGGTAGGCTGCAGTCCACGGGGTCACAAAGAGTTGGACACGACTGAGTGACTTCACTTTCACTTTCAAGGAATCTCCACACTGTTCTCCATAGTGGCTGTACTAGTTTGCATTCACGCCAACAGCATTCACCTTCTCCACCATTTATTGTTTGTAGAGTTTGTGATGGCAGCCATTCAGACTGGCATGAGATGGGTACCTCATTGTGGTTTTGAGTTGCATTTCTCTGATAATGAGTGATGTTGAGCATCTTTTCATGTGTTTGTTAGCCATCTGTATGTCTTCTTTGGAGAAATGTCTCTTTAGTTCTTTGGCATATTTTTTAATTGGGTTGTTTATTTTTCTGGTATTGAGCTGCATGAGTTGCTTGTATATTTTATAGTTTAATTCTTTGTTAGTTGCTTTGTTTGCTTTTATTTTCTCCCATTCTGAAGTCTACCTTTTCAGCTTGCTTATAGTTTACTTTGTTGTGCAAAAGCTTTTAAGTTTAATTAGATCCCATTTGTTTATTTTTGTTTTTATTTCCTTTACTCTGGGAGGTGGATCATAGAGGATCTTGGTGTACTTTCTATCGGAGAGTGTTCTGCCTTTGTTTTCCTCTAAGAGTTTTATAGTTTCTAGTCTTACATTTAGATCTTTAATCCAGTTTGACTTCATTTTTGTGATGGTGTTAGAAAGTGTTCTAGTTTCATTCTTTTACAGGTGGTTGACCAGCTTTCCCAGTACCATTTGTTAAAGAGATTGTCTTTTCTCCATTGTATATTTTTGCCTCCTTACTTAGCAGACAGCACACCCAAGTTTGTGCCTTTACTCTTTTGTTTTAAATTAAAAATTTTTTTTTAAGTTGGAGGATAGCTGCTTTACAATGTTGTGTTGATTTCTGCCATACAACATCCCCACAGTCATAATTATATATATATATATATATATATATATATATATATATTTATAATATATATCCCCTCCATTTTGAGCCCCCTGACTCCATCCTGCCCTTCTAGGTCATCAAAGAGCACCAGGCTGGACTCCCTGTGTTATATAGCAGCTTCCTGCTAGCTATCTGTTTTACACAGGATCATGTATATATGTCAATGTATATATTTCTCAGTTCATCCTACCCTTTCCTTCTCCTCCTGTGTCCACAAGTCTGTTTTATATGTCTGCATCTCCATTTCTTCCCTGTAAATATGTTCATCATTTTTCTAGATTGCATATATATGTATTAATATATGACTAATAAAAAATACTTAATTTTTTAAAACTTAACTTTAATTAATGCAAGTTTAAAAATAATTTTTAATTAATTTTTTTTCTCTCTTTGAGTTACTTCATTTTGTGTGAAAGGCTCTAGGTTCATCATACCTTTACTCATGTCCTTCTTTAGAGCTCCAGGTTGGTCTTTCTGATCTAGCTGGCTCCATATGTACCATAAAGTCTACATGTTTGTAACATAACCTGTCTCTCCTATTACTGCTTCAGGCCTGTACTCTTCATATATATATTTTTTGCACTTAATGAAATTACCATTCATTCATGTATATAGGTCAGGTAATTATGCTATTCTCATGTCATTTAAAAAAATTTGTTACATTTAGTTGATTGGGGCCTCTGTAATTTCCATATTTCTTTTGAGCCTTTTTCTTCTCAATTATGCTGAAAAACTTGCTGTACCCTAAACACATTATGTGAATTCATGATTCTATACATTTTTTGGGGTACCTTTTTATTTGCCATTCCATTTGCCTAGAAAGTCCTAAAGTAAGAATTATACAGACGTAGGTATGAGTCTTAGCTTCACAATTAAAAGCCCCGTGACCTTTCTAAGTTAAGTACACTTTAAAGTATCCATTTACTTATCTATAAAATTTTAATTGAGAAGAAATATTGTGAAGATCAAGTGATGGTACATATACATACTTTCACATATTCAGGCATATGTTTTTATTGCACTTTGTAGATACTGTGCCTTTCATGGGAACTCTGCATCATGCAAGTCTGTCAGCACAGTTTTTTTCAGCAGTATTTGTTCACTTTCTGTCTTTCTGTCGCAGTTTGGTAATTCTTGTAGTATTTCAGATGTTTTCATTATTATCATATTTGTCATGGTGAGTTGTGAACAGTGATCTTTGTTATTATTGTAGTTGTTTTGGGACACCATGAACCATACCCATATAAGATGGCAAACAATTCATAAATATGGTATATGTTCTGACAGCACCACCAACCGGCCATTCCCCCATCTCTCTCCCTCTCCTCTGGCCTCCCTAACCCCTGAGACAAACAGTATTGAAGACAATATTGAAATTAGGCCAGTTAATAACCCTACAATGGCCTCTAGATCTTCAAGTGAAAGAAAGAGTCACATCTCTCTCACTTTAAATCAAAATTATTAAACTTAGTGAGGAAGACATGTTGAAAGCCTCTTGAATGAGTTAGCCAAGCTGTTAATGCAAAGGAAAAGTTCTTGAAGGAAGTGAAAAGTGCTACTCCAGTGAACACAGACATGATAAGAAAGTGAAAGAGCCTTACTGCTGATATGGAGAAAGTTATAGTAGTCTCGATAGCAGATCAGATTAGCTACAGCATTCCTCCAAGCCAAGTCCTAGTCCAGAGCATGGCCTTAACTCTCTTCAATTCCTATATAGGCAGAGAGAGGTGAGGACACTGCTGAAGAAATATTTGAAGATAACAGAGGTTGGTTCACGAGGTTTAAAGAAAGAAGCCTTTTTAATAACATAAATAAGTACGTAAATAAGGTAAAGCAGCAAGTACTGATGTAGAAGCTTCAGCAAGTTATTCAGAAAGTCTAGCTCAGATAATTAATAAAGGTGGCTGCACTAAGAAACAGATTTTCGCCATAGACAAAACAGCTTTCTATTGGAAGAGATGCCATGTAGGACTTTGATTGCTAAAGAGGAGAAATTTCAGAGCTTCAAAGGACAGGCTGACTTTTCTTGTTAAGGGGCTAATACAGCTGGTGGCTAAAAGTGGAAGCTGGTGACTTTTAAGTACAAGCTAATGTTCATTTTCCATTCTGAAAATTTTGGAGTCCTTCAAAATTATGTCCCTATTTTATAAATAGAACAACACAACCTGGATGACACATATTTGTTTACAATACAGTTTACATGGGAAGAGGTCAGAATATCAGCATTCATAGGAATTTGGAAGAAGCTGACTCCAACCCTCATGGGTGACTTTGAGGGTTTAAAACTTCATTGGAGGAAATCACTGCAGATGTGGTGGAAATAGCAAGAGAAGTAGAATTCAAATAGAGCGTGAAGATGTGATTGAATTGTTCCAGTCTCATGATAAAACTTGAAGGAATGAGGAATAACTTATGAATGAGCAGAGAAAATGGTTTCTGTAGATGGAATCTGCTCCTGGTGAAGAAGATCCTGTGAAGATTATTGAAATGAGAACAGAGGAGTTAAAATTACATAAACTGAGTTGATAAAGCAGCAACAGTGTTTGAGAGGATGGGCTCTACTTTTGAAAGAAGTTTTTCTATGGGTAGAATGCTATCAAAAGGCATGGCATACTACAGAGATACAGTTTGTTAAAGGAAGAGTCAAGTGGTGTGTCAAAGTTCATTGTCTTATTTTAAGAAATTTCTACAGTCACTCCAACCTTTACCAACTACCACTCTGATGTTTCATCAGCCATCAAAATTGAGGCAAGCTCTGCCACCAGCAAAAGACTCATAAAAATGAGTGAAAGATTGACATTTGCAACAATATGGATGGTTCTAGAGATTATCATACAAAATGACGTTAAGACAGAGGAAAAACAAATACATGATATCACTTATATGTAGAAGCTCTAAAAGAATACAAATGAGCTAATTTACAAACAGAAACATACTCACAGACATAGAAAGCAAATCTGTGGATACCAAAGGGGAAAGGAGGGATAAAGTAGGAGTATGGGATTAGTGTGTTGTTGTTATAGTTGCTAAGTCATGTCTGACTCTTTGTGACCCCAGGGACTGTAGCCCACCAGGCTCCTGTGACCATTGGATTCTCCAGGCAAGAATGCTGGAGTGGGTTGTGATTTCCTCCAGAAAATCTTTCCCACCCAGGGATCGAACCCGAGTCTTTTGCATTGGTAGGCAGATTCTTACTGCTGAGCCACCAGGGAGGCCCTTATATGGTAAATACTAGTTGTTTATATATTTTATATAGAAAAGACAGAGAAACCAGAGATCAAATTGCCAACATCCTTTGGATCATAGATAAACTAAGAGAATTCCAGAAAACATCTGCTTTATTGACTACACTAAAGCCTTTGACTGTGGATCACGGCAAACTGTGGAAAATTCTTCAAGAGATAGGAATACCAGGCCACTTTACCTGCCTCCTGAGAAATCTCTATGCAGGTCAAGAAGCAATAGTTAGGACTGGATGTGGAACAACCAACTGGTTCCATTGGAAAAGGAGTATGAGAAGTCTGTATATGTCACCTTGCTTATTTAACATGATGCACATGTGCAGAGTATATTATGTAGGCTGGATGAAACAAGCTGGAATTAAGCTTCAAAATCACTGCAGATGGTGACTGCAGCTGTGAAATTAAGACACTTGCTCCTTGAAAGAAAAGCTATGACAAATCTAAACAGCATATTAAAAAGCAGAGACATTACTTTTCCAACAAAGGTCTGTCTAATCAAGGTATGATTTTTCCAGTAGTCATATATGGATGTGAGAGTTGGACCATAAAGAAAGCTGAGCGCCAAAGAATTGATGGTTTTGAACTGTGGCATTGGAGAAGACTCTTGAGAGTCCTTTGAACAGCAAGGAGATCAAACCAGTCAATCTTAAAGGAAATCAGTCCTGAATATTCATTGGAAGGACTGATACTAAAAGCTGAACCTACAGCACCTTGGCCATCTGATGTGAAGACCTGACTCATTGGAAAAGACCCTGATGCTGGGAAACGTTGAAGGCAGGAGGAGAAAGGGACAACAGAGGGTGAGATGGTTGGATGGCATCACTGACTTGATGGACATGAGTTTGAGCAAGCTCCAGGAATTGGTGATAGACAGGGAAACCCTGATGGACAGGGAAGCCTGGTGTGCTGAAGACCATGGGATCACAAAGAGTTGGACATGAGCGACTGAACTATAACTGTACTGTAGTGTGTATGTTAATCCCATGGGCTTCCCAGGTGACAATTCTGTGCAATATGAGGATTTGTACTGTTCATTTTTCTGTCTGTGTGGATTTTTTTTTCATTTTTTCTTTATCTGCTTTGTTCTAGAAAAGGCTTAATGCATTTGATAGGTTTGTTGGCAATGTTTATTAGATCTAAAAAAATTGGAAGATTTTTATCCTTTAAGCATTTGTGGGAGATATTTGAGTATCATTTGTTATGTGGACATGTCATTTGTATCATCCATAGTTCTAGCAGAGAAGCAGAATCAGTAGAAAATATGTGTCTGGGTGTGGGTTTGGGTGTGGCTGTGGGTGTATGTATAAAGAGACATATTGCAAGTAATTGGTTTGCATGGTTTTAGGAGCTGGCTTAGGGAAGTCTGAAATCTACAAGACAGATCATTAGGGAGGGCAGGTTTGAGTTATTAGGCACAATTTGAAGCTGCAGATCACAAGCAGAATACCTCAGCTCTCCTTTTAGGATATCTCAAGTGATTGCATCAAGTCTATACAAATTATTTAGAATAGTCTCCCTTGCTTAAGTTATTTGATTTTGAGCTTTAATCAGAATATCTTCACAGCAATACCTAGATTACTGTTGCATTTAAAAACTGGTGATGATAGCATATCCAAATTGACATATTAAAAGACTGTCACAGTATTCTCACTTTCTCTTGTGTATGCCTGTCAGCTCATTGCAGTTGCTTGGTCACGTTCAACCCTTTGTGATCCCATGAACTGTAGCATCCCAGACTTCCCTGTCCATCACCAACTCCCGAGCTTGCTCAAACTCATTTCCATCAAGTCAGTGATGCCATCCAATCTTCTTATACTCTGTTGTCGCCTTCTCTTCCTGCCTTCAGTGTTTCCCAGCATCAAGGTCTTTTCCAGTGAGTCAATTTCTTGCATCAGGTGGCCAAGGTATTGGAGTTTCAGCTTCAGCATCAGTTCTTCCAATGAATATTCAGGACTGATTTCCTTTAGGATTGACTGGTTTGATCTCCTTGCAGTCCAAGGCACTCTCAAGAGTCTTCTCCAATACCACAGCTCAAAAGCATTAATTCTTCAGTGCTCAGCTTTCTTTATAGTTCAACTCTCATACTCATATGTGACTACTAGAAAAACCATAGCTTTGACTAGATGGACCTTTGTTGGCAAAGTAATGTCTCTACTTTTTAATATGCTGTCTAGATTGGTCATAGTTTTTCTTCCAAGGAGCAAGTGTCTTTAATTTCATGGCTGTAGTCCCCATCTGCAGTGATTTTGGAGGCCCCCAAGATAAAGTTTCTTACTGTTTCCATTTTTTCCCTGTCTATTTCCCATGAAGTGATGGGACCGGATTCCATGATCTTAGTTTTTTGAATGTTGAATTTCATGACAACTTTTTCACCCTCCAGTTTCACTTTCATCAAGAGGCTCTTTAGTTCTTTGCTTTCTGCCATAAGGGTGGTATCATCTGTGTATCTGAGGTTATTGATCTTTTCCCCAGCAATCTTGATTCCAGGCTGTACTTCATACAGCCTGGCATTACACACAGTGTATGACTGTGTATCTATTTAAATGTAAATTTTAGCATGATTATGTTATTTCTGTTTTGTTTTGCCATTAGAGGCAGTGGTCAGTCACAGTAGTATTTAGTAAGTATTCAGTAGTCAAAGTTGTAAAAGGAACTGTTTTATCTTAATCTATTCATCTTATTTCTGTTACTGCAGTTTTATAAATTTCTCAAAGCTGCTGATTATTACTGCTGAAAGGATATACTTTGGTTTGACTTATCCCATAGAATCCTAGGTTTAATGAAATAAATGAGGTAATATATCTAAATTATTTCTTCTATTCTTTAGTCTATGTACCATGTATGGAAAAGAGTTTTAAATGATTTAATTGAAAGATATATTTTATGAGATAGCAGGAATCTTTTAAATATCATAATTTAAAGGTAGAAATATATATGTAGCAGCAATAAGAGAAAATAAACAATGAAAATAACTGTATTCAGAATATTTATAATGATAAAATAAAACCTTGTACTCTATTATTTGGTTGGTAATTTTTTCTTACCTTTGATATGTTTCATCATCCTGTCAATACAAACAGGTTTTAAAATTCCAAATTAAATCTAATTATGTCATTTAAGGAGTTCTATGGGATAATGACACTGTTTACCATAGAAGCTGAAAGAATGAAAATTATGAAATCATTGATAATTTTATCAATCATATTAAGATTATTCTAAGTTGTTTATAACTCTAAAACTTGATTTTAATTTCAGAAAATCATTTATTTCATTGCTATTTTTGCCCTATATTTTAAATCTAGAATTAATTTATATGGCACATTTTTTCATTTCATGAAAATTACTATTTGTTTATTGTAAAGATATGTCTCTGTAGAGTAAAATAAACTTTTTATTGTATACAAGGTGGGGACACTTTAGAGGGACATTTTGATAATTTCTTTTTTGGAAGTAGTCAAGCTGCATGTCATTATTTCAATTTTTTCTTTGTTTCTAGAATTACTATTGTAAGTAGATTTCAGTCTAGTCTCTTTTTAGATTCATATGATCTATTGATAGTTTACTTAGATGTCTATTAGACATATCTATTAGAACAAATATGTTCTTTTCTAAATATATAGTTTGTGTTGAGTTAACTTTCTGGCTCTCTTCCTCTGAAAACATGATGAAGTAGAAGGTCATACTTGTTACCAGGCAGTAGTGTTCATGGATGAAAAATGAACTTGGTAAGTAAATTCTGTGTTTTGTAAATAAGCAGTATACACCTGGTTGGAAGCCATGGTTTTGGACTGCGTGTTAATTCTTGTAACCGAGCATGTCTGTTTTAAGACCCTGATAGCTGTGCCTACAAAGTTGTTTCAAAAGGTATTGACTCTTGGGGAGAATATGGATGACTTCTCAGCTGAGATGAGTCTCACTCTCACCATACTTACTTGATTATGAGCTTTGGCTTGGTTTGAGGGCATATGCTGTTTCTACCCTAAATCTTGTAAGTGAATCTGATGCCCCTTATGATCTGGTAGTTTTGAATCCACCTGTCTGGTTGGAAATAAAAGAATCACTTTAGGGGTATTGTCCAGATTTGAACTCCTTTTCTGTCCCTGACCTAAACCCCAGCAACTTTTTCCAACTTCAGTTCAGTTCAGTCACTCAGTTGTGTCCGACTCTTTGTGACCCCATGAATTGCAGCACACCAGGCCTCCCTGTCCATCACCAACTCCTGGAGTTCACTCAGACTCACGTCCATCGAGTCAGTGATGCCATCCAGCCATCTCATCCTCTGTCGTCTCCTTTTCCACCTGTCCCCAATCCCTTCCAGCATCAGATTCTTTTCCAATGAGTCAACTCTTTGCATGAGGTGGCCAAAGTACTGGCGTTTCTTTCAGCTTTAACATCATTCCTTCCAAAGAACACCCAGGACTGATCTCCTTTAGAATGGACTGGTTGGATCTTCTTGCAGTCCATGGGACTCACAAGAGTTTTCTCCAACACCACAGTTCAAAAGCCTCAATTCTTCAGTGCTCAGCTTTCTTCACAGTCCAACTCTCACATTTATACATGACCACTGGAAAAACCATAGAATTAACTAGACTTAGCTGTTGGCAATTCCATCCTTTCATTAAATGCTCGAGTCATCTTTACTCTTTTTTTTTCCTCTTACACCCTCCATCTAATTCAGCACAGAGTCTTATTGCCTGTACTCTCAAGAATATGTATTTTGTCACTCTTACCTACTATTAATAGTTTGAGTCACCATCATCTCTTGACTAGGTAATTGAAAAGATCTACTAAATAGATCTGGTTTCTTCTAACCCACAACAATCTGTTCCCAGAACAGCCACTACAGCGATGCCTTTAATACATAGGTCATCTCTGCTCAGAATTCTAAATTGGATAACAGGATTGTCTGAAACTGCCTTTTTTTTTTTTTTTTTGATGGCCAAAAATCTGAGACAGGCATTTCTCCAAAATTTGTAGGGGATTTCAAAGTATTTTCTAGGCACATGTTTGTTGTCATATGTATAATACTAATAAACTTTGCCTTCTTGATAAAAATTTAGTGCACAGAGGTATTAATAGCTGATGCAAATTAGATTTTTGGACTTTCTAACATTCCCTGCTTTCACCCTTTGTGATTATACCTTTTGTATTTAATGTCTGTCTATAGAAATGATGTTTGTCAACCAGTACCTCATCATCTCCATGAACATGGCCAGTATTTACTGAGTTTTTGTGAATCGTATATACACTGAAATGAAAGTAGCACAATTTAACCCATGGTCAGGCAATGAGGATTAAATAAAAGTAGAAGCAGGTTATTAACTCTAAAAATGAGCTGTTCTTCCTTCTTTTTTTTTTGGTCTGGCCTTTGAACTACTCCCTGTGAAATTCCATATATTAATTGTCTTCTGCTATAAGTAGCCTCTAATGAAGCAAGGTTTTTTTGTCTTCGAAACATAACTTTGTTTTCATGAACTTTAAAAGTTTCATGGAATATTCTCCCAAATGTTACTATATTATGCAGAATGGGTGGGAAGAACTGCCATTAGACATTAGGAAAGTCCACGTGGAGCTATTGCTAAAGAACCTACCTGCCAGTGCAGGAGACACAAGAGGCATGGGTTGAAGATCTCCTGGAGGAGGGCATAACAACCCACTCTGGTATTCTTGCCTGGAGAATCCCATGGACAGAGGAGCCTGATGGGCTATTGTCCATGGGGTTGCATAGAATTGGACAGAACTGAGTGACTTAGCATGTATGCATGTGTTATAATCTGAATCTTTTACTGTTCAGCAGTATAATTTAGATGAGACACTTGAACTTTTTAGACTTAATTGCCTATGATATGGAAATTTTTTTCTATATGTTGTCTTGGTTACAGACACTGTGACATTGTACCCACATGAAAAGCTTGGCATACTTTTGCCTAAGAGGCTTTAGAGATGGACAGTTATTTTCCTGTTGAATTTGCTCCTACTCAGGGTTGGAAACTGGCCCTTGTGGACTCAGTTATCTAATTTTGTCAATATATTGAGAGTTGATTTATCTCAGAGACAAACTAAACTCATGAAACTTAAACATAAAACCAGATTGCAGATTTATTAATTTACAGTGTAAAACTTCTCTGTCAGAAGATGGAATGCTCAGAGTCTGTTGTCTCCCTCAGGCAGAACAAATGGTAAATCACATTATGATCACACAGTGTGTGGTGAACATGGAACTAGAATAAAAGGAGTTAAATAAATTGAGTTAAATGATATTATGGTGAGGTAGAATGTTTCTTTCACTTCATAGAAATGTTTTGGCAAGAGGAGTGGGATAGTTTCAAACTTTTAAGTGTCCTTTTCTCTGGATAATACATGAATTCTGCTAATATTTCTCTATCTTTCCTTTTAAGTTTCTGACTAAAACCTATCTTTTTCCTGGTTGCTTGTTTTATTTATTTAAATATATTAACTAAATAAATTAATATTTTGTATTTCCCTCTTTCTGGCTTTAGAATAGTTCTCTCTTATTTAGAAGATTGTGCATATTTGTGTGTTTTGATCACTTAGGTGATGATTCTTCTGATAACTTGAGTTTTTAAAGCAGTTCCCCAGTCATTATATTATTTGATTATCATAAATATTTTTGTTTGTTTTTTGAAAAAAGGCTGGTTTTGTTTTTTTCCTTTTATAAATGAAGAAATCAAGGCCCACTGTCTGCCTTGGGGTACTGAGTTCTACCCCCTACAGCCCATTGTAGAACTGGGGTATAAATCTAATTCTTAAGGTTCATTTTTTTCTTCTCTGTTCTGTTTCTCTTGTGAAAGGAAAATCTAAATGGAGTTGGTATTGCTAAGATTGCTCTCTAAACTGGAGTGGGGAGGCCACTGAAGTGTGGCTTATGCATATTTCAGCCTAGGTAAAATCTGCCCTCTTGAGCACTTACTGTCCTAACGGCATCTAGAACATCTGCCAGAAACCCAAGATATGTATTGGAGTTTTACCCTAAAACAACTGGTAACAGCTTACTCATTAAGGACAAATATTTCTTTTCTTGTGTCAAGAGTATAGCCTTTTGCCTTTATAAGACCATGACTCTTTTCTTCCTTAGAACACTCTTTTGGTTTTACCTGAGTCTGTGTCTCGTGAGTTGTAGTTCATCAGACCCCAAATAAACACGTTTGTTCTTTGCAGCCTAAATGTTGTTTATTCTTGGATACTCTGGAGGAGTGGCTTGAATTCCATTAAGAACACGAGACTAGGAAATATGCATTAAAAGCATTGATGTGCTTCTGATCTCAGATTTTTTCTTTTTCAAATTATTCATTCATAGATAATAAAGTGAACTTTCATCAAGGAAGTATAAGCCAATTGTATTTTATTTTTGTGAATTGTAGATGTAAGTTTTGTTGCAGTTAATTAAATTTATTTATTTATTTTTTGGTGAGTTAAATACTGAATATTCTAAACCTTAGCTTGTTGTTTCTCTTAAATGAACAATTGTTAAGGGTTCACATCCATTCTATGTGGGGTTTTTGTTTTTTTTAAGTATAAGATTTTTCAGCACTAGTGTTTCTTATTAAAAATTTCATTTTTTGTTTTGTTTGTCTTTTATGCTTACTAAGAAGTATTAGTTAGATGTTTCATTGCACTCTTGTGACAGACATTACTTAGATGAAGTTGTATTCCTTTTCTTTTAATTTTTGTTTTGAGAGCTACTGCAAGATGTATACTATTTTCAATTTATTTTAACCGTGGTTCATTAATTTTAATGGGTAAACTGGGAATAGAATTTTATTTAAGCTACATATTTCATCTAGATTTGGGCCTATAAAATTTCTTGAAGGTAATTCTAAGAGTTTAGGTGTCTGATAGCTCCTATTGTATTTAAATTACTGATAAAGAGGATATAATGACTTCCACTTTGGGTTGAGGATATATAGCTTTAGATATCTATCTCTAAAGAATATGTTGGTGTTGTAAGTTTGTTTGTTTTTTTCTTAATAGTGTATTCATCATATTGATAAAAAGTAGACTAGTCTGCTGCTGTTAAAAATTTTGCTGTTTATAAAGTTTATGAAAGTCACATACATGTATGTATTACATACATAAGCATATAGATACTACATTACTTTAATGGGAATACTTAAATATACTATACTGCTTAGAATAGTATAGATGCTTCAGACTTGAATACAGGAAAAGTACCCCCCAGTCTCTATAAACTGAACAGTTCCATTTGTATACAATGATGATTCATTTTGCATAAACTCTGAGAATTATTATGGGGCCGTTTATTTCATCTTAGGAGGCTGAGCTAGCTTCTTGCAAATAGGAATCATGCTGTAATCTACTGAAACCAGTCAGTATGTTGCTATGGAAAATTTTAAATTGATATTTCTATTTTATGATTTAGATAACCAAGAAAAGAAAAACTATTTTGACTTCAAGAAACAATGATTAAACCAAAAGTATTAACATAAGTTTTAAAAAGATTTGTGGCAGAAGTGGTATATTGGAAGAGAATAGTAAAGGTCTTTCAGAGAATAAAAGAAGAAATTTGCTATTGATGAGAGAATAGTATACGTCAGAAACAAAAAGAATAGCAAATAATCTCCACACTGTATAGAGAAAGGAAACTGTGGCAGAGTTTATAGTGAAGGTTTAAAGAAAGAGGAAAGAAAGAAAGAATTGTGAATTGCATTTTTCTGACATTCACGTTTTGTAAGTAGATTAGCTTGGCCATTTGATTAACTCAGAGGGCAGAAGTGAGCTTTAGTTTTACTTCATTAGCTTTGCTTTTCATTGTCAATAATATGTAGTTGAGAGTTTATTTTGAGGACTGCTGTTTTTTCTTTATTCTTTTAATTGGCATTGTTAAATTACTGTACATATGATGGCCAGATTTTTAATAATAGAATAGTAGCTTCTGTTGTTGGTGTCATGTAAATATATGTAAATATATGTAAGTATATACTTTATTGAGGATAAGAATTTTATTAAATTCTTAAGTTTTCATCTCTTTTTTACTTTATACTTTTACTGTTAGGTGGTGTAGGTTTTATTTCCTTGTACTATATCTTTCATTGTTAACATACACATAAACCTCAAATCCTACAGGATTTTAACTTGTATTTTTGATCATTTTAGCATACAGACTGAGCCTTTGAAGCAGATAGACATTCTGATCCTGACAGTCTTTTGGCCATGAGGTCAGGACATAATAGTTAAAACTGAAGCCTTTAGGTTCTTCATTTATAAAATGATTATTATTAAGTATCTAATCATCTGGCTTCCAAGTAGTTCAGATGGTAAAGTATCCGCCTGCAATGCCAGAAACCCAGGTTTGATCCCTGGGTTGGCAAGATCCTTTTGGAGAAGGAAATGGCAACCCACTCCAGTATTCTTGCCTGGAGAATTCCATGGACAGAGGAGTCTGGTGGGCTACAGTCTGTGGGGTCGGAAAGAGTCGGACATGACTGAGTGACTAGCATAGACACAATCAGCTAACAAACAGAATATTTTGCACAATGCCTGGCATTAACTGTGTACTTAGTCAATGACAGTTCTCTTCCCTTTCTTGATTTCACTAGTTTAACAGAAATGTGAGCTACTGATTTTGGTCATGTAGAAAAAAAAAAAAGGTTTTTAGTGGACCTATGTATTGTCTACATTCAGCATAAATTTAAGGATTATCTGATTCTAGCCCTGTTCCTTGTCTTTGGACTATTTTATATTTTACAGCTATTTATATGTTATAGGTAACTGTTACACAGGTAAATTCTGTCATGTTGGGTAGAATTTCAGTTGTCTTCCTTCTCCTCTTTGGTTGCAGTTCATTTTAGCATTCTTTTACTCCCTATCAATTTGTGCTAGTTTAACTTTTCCTTTGAACTGGTTGTAACATTTGCCTGGTTCCCTCATTGTATGAGCAGAGTAAAATCTTTCACATGTGTTCATTTTGTATCTCTACGAGAGTCAAATTTTACCCTTTGTCTTGGAATGATTATCTTTCTTTACTATATTTAAATATTAATATACACTATTTCCAAGGAATGTCTAAATAAGTCCTCCAGAGTAGATCAGTTTATTAAACACCTACCGTGAGCAGCATGTGTGTGCCTGTGCTCAGTTGCTCAGTCATGTCCGACTCATTGCAGCCTGATGGACTGTAGCCCACCAAACTCCTCTGTCCATGGAATTTTCCCAGGCCAGGACACTGAAGTGAGTTGTCATTTCCTGCTGCAGGGGATCTTCCTGACCCAGGGATCCAACTCCTGTCTCTTGCATTTCCTTTGGCTCTCAGCCTTCTTTATGGTCCAACTCTCACATCCCTATATAACTACGGGAAAAACCACAGCTTTGACTATACTGATCTTTGTCAGCAAAGTAGTGTCTCTGCTTTTTAATACCCTGTCTAGGTTTGTCGTAACTTGGTATATTAATATTTTATTTTAATCATTTATTATTTGAGATGTTCCAACAGTGATACCAACTTTACAAACAATGGCAAGTCTCACTCACTATAAATATTTAACCACTAAGGTTTAATATTTATTATTTTAATACTAGTGTGATATTCTTAAGTTGAATATAATATTTTATTATAATTATTATTTGTGTATTATTTTAATACCGATGTGATTGTCTTAGGGTGAAATTTCTAAATTAAAGGATTTGTGTTGTATCTTTCATTGCATAGTGTCTTGAATATAGTGATACTCTATAATTGTGTTTTCAATGAGTGAATGGATAAAGGAGTCCCTGAAAGACCACCACTTTTTTCCCTTAAGTTTCTTATCATATTGTAATGAGATTTAAAATTTCTTTTTTATTTAAGTATAATTGACATGTAACATACATCAGTTTTATGCTTATAATGATGTAATGCTTATATATATTACAAAAATGATCACAATAAAATCAAGCTAACATTTTTGTTTATACATAGCTATAGATTTTTTTTTTCTTGTGGTAAGGAATTTGTAAAACTTCACATCTTAGCAACTTTCAAATATACCATACATATTATTAACTATGGTCATTGTATATATATTATTTGTATATATTTAATATATAAATTAAATTATACCGTGAATATTTATTTTATAGCTTGAAATTTGTACCTTTATACCCAGTCGCCCATTTTGTCTTCCTCTACCCTCTGCTTCTGTAAACCGCTGGTTTACTGTCTGGTTTACCATGTGCTCCTTTGTTTTTAGATTCCTTATATAGTGATAGCATAAGGTGTCTGTCTTTGTTTGACGTATTTCACATAGTATAATGCCCTCAAGATCTATGCATGTTGTTGCAAATGGCAAGCTTTTCTTCTTTTTTATGATCAAATAATATTCCTGTGTGTGTGTGTGTGTGTGTGTGTGTGTGTGTGTGTGTATGTATTACATTTTCTTTATCCATTCATCCATTGATGGACACTGAAGTTGATTTCGTATTTTCTATATTATAAATGATGCTGCACTGAACATGGGTGCACATGTCTTTTTGAGTTATTATTTTTGTTTTCTTTGGATAAAATCCAGAAGTAGAATTGCTGCATCATACAATAATTCTATTCTTAATTTTTTGAGAAGCTTCCATATTGTATTCCATAGCATCTTCATCAATTTACATTCCACCAATAGTTCACAAGGGGCTGCTTTTCTCCATTTCCTTACCAACACTTGTTATTTCTTCCATTTTTGATAATAGCTCTTCTAACAGATGGTATCTCATTTATGGTTTTGGTTTGCATTTCCTTGATGATTAATGATGCCAAACACCTTTTCATGTACTTATTGGCCATCTATATGTCTTCTTTGGAAAAATATCTATTGAGAACTTATATTTATTTTTTAATCAAATTTTTTTTTTGCTATTGAGTTCTTTATGTATTTTGAATATAACCCCTTTTGAGATATATGGTTTTGAAATATTTTCTCCTATTTAATAGTTTTTAGTTTGTTGTATTTTAGTTTGCTTGGTCATTTTGCTTTTGTTCCCTTTACTTTTGGTATCTAAAATAAAGTCTTAAGTAGCCAGTTTCCATAGACTCAGGAGTGAAAAACTATCTTAGCATAACACCTTAATATATTGCTTTAAGTTGCAGTAGCAGTTTTTTTCTTTCTGTTGGGAAATTGCATAGAATTTGAATATGTTTGCCTATGAGCAAGAGATAAAATAAAAAGAAATCTCAGATTTTGGTATGTAACTTGGTCTAAAGATGTGTGATTTTGAAATATTTCTTGCGTATTCTTCCAACTTATAAGACCCAGACAATGCCCTCTGTATCTTGTTAGTTTCTGTTTTTATTTCTTTTGTAGTTGCTGTAGGGTTTTCTTCCTGCTGTGATAATAAAGAATCACTGGTGATGTAAGTAGCACAGTTCTTCATTTGCCTGTTCAAAAGTTATGTTTATATGATACGAATTTTTGTTGACCATGCTAGCAATGGATTATAGAGACTTTACCTCTCTCTTTCTCTTCTAGAAATTATAATATACTTTCTTTAGTTATCTGTGTAATTCTAAAAAGTACTCACTGAAATTTTTGGTATGTATTAGTGTTTCCTTGGAGAAGGCAATGGCCACCCACTCCAGTACTCTTGCCTAAACAGCCCTTAGAGAAACACTGTTATTCCTCAATTAATCAAGTAGAGATGGAGCATTTATTTGCAGAACACTTTAAAGGGTAATAGAAAATAACTAAAATGATATAAATTTAATCATGTATGTGCTACCCCTTTTATTAAGAAAGTAACATGTCTTTTTCTTATGATTCAACCTCAAGCTTTTTAAAGGTATTATATATTTCTCTTTTCTTGGGCTCCAAAATCACTGCAGATGGTGACTGCAGCCATGAAATTAAAAGATGCTTACTCCTTGGAAGAAAAGTTATGACCAACCTAGACAGCATATTAAAAAGCAGAGACAGTACTTTGCCAACAAAGGTCTTGTCTAGTCAAAGCTATGGTTTTTCTGTAGTCATGTATGGATGTGAGAGTTGGATGAAAAAGAAAGCTGAGCACCAAAGAATTGGTGCTTGTGAACTGTGGTGTTGGAGAGGACTCTTGAGAGTCCCTTGGACTGCAAGGAGATCCAACCAGTCCATCTTAAAGGAAATCAGTCCTGAATATTCATTGGATATTCATGTTAAAGCTGAAATTCCTATACTTTAGCCACCTGATGCAAAGAACTGACTTATTAGAAAAGACCCTGATGCTGGAAAAGATTGAAGGCAGGAGGAGAAGGGGGCATCAGAGGATGAGATGGTTGGATTGCATCTCTGACTCGATGGACATGAGTTTGAGCAAGTTCTCAGAGTTAGTGATGGATAGGAAAGCCTGGTGGGCTATAGTCCATGGGATCGCAAAGAGTCAGACACGGCTGAGTGACTGAACTAAACTGATATTTCTCTTTAAATCTCTAACAGATATCTTAGATACATCTTGAGTCCATTAAATTATGTTTACCCATTAGATTTTTAATCAAGAGGTATTTCCTATAGGGAACCTTTCTTATAGAGAGAAAATACTTTTCTAACCAGCAAATTTTACCCTGTTTTTTTGGTCAGTTAAAAAAGTTTATCCACTTATTTGTACTTACTGCCATCTTCATATTTAGATATGCTGTTTAGATTTTCTTCAATTCTTAATTCTGTTGTTGTTGTTCTGTTGCTAAGTTGTCTCCAATGCTTAGTAACTCCATCAACTGCAGCATGCCAGGCTTCCCTGTCCTTTACTATCCTCTAGAGTTTGCTCAAACTCATGTTCATTGAGCCGGTGATGCCATCCAACTGTCTCCTCTTCTGTTGCCTCCTTCTCCTCCTGACCTCAATATTTCCCGTATTTCCTTACTTTTTACATATCCTTTGTTTTTCATATAGATGAAAGAATGTTGAAAAATGGGCCCTTGACTGGGTAGGGGCATCTTTAATTGGAAATTAAAGATCAAAAATTGTTTCTATGTTAAAAGTTGTAAAAATTATTATCATTATATTAGTATTCTGCTCTTGAATTAACTATTAACAAGATATAGATTTCTTTGAGTATAGTTAAAAGTGTATAGATAATTCCACCTATTTCTTGTTTTGACTTTGCAAGAGTTATTATGCTTGTGTAAACAAAATGTAGTTGACCACAGGCAGAATTACTGGAAAAAAATGCATACTATTTGGAAACTTAGTGCTTCTTTGCCTGTGTGGTGTTATGACTTAATGTGCTTTATTTTTGTGTTTTAGAAGAGGTCTGTCAATGAAAAATGATATGCTCATTGACTATGCTAATTACCATTACAAAGTTAAAGATGAGGAACTGTCATTCATTGCACTTTTAATTAACTTTATTGCTTTAAAGGAATATATGATGACCTTGTATCCTTTAATTCTTAGAAAAACAAGAAGTTCTCATTTGAAATGAAGCAATTTGTGTCTGTAGTCTTGCTTGCTTTGGCCACCTGATGCGAAGAACTGACTCATTGGAAAAGACCCTGATGCTAGGAAAGATTGAAGGTGGGAGGAGAAGGGGATGGCAGAGGATGAGATGGTTGGATGGCATCACCAACTCAATGGACATGAGTTTGAGTAAGTTCCGGGAGTTGGTGATGGACAGGGAAGCCTGGCGTGCTGCAGTCCATGGAGTCTCAAATAGTCAGGCACGGCTGAGCGACTGAACTGAAGTGGACTGAACTGAGTCTTGCTTAAGACTTTAAAGCAAGCAAACAGACAAAATACCTGAAGAAAATTTTGTAGATTTCTACTTCTTGAAAAGTGTTGGCTGAATTTTTATGGAAATTGTTGCTGTTGGGTATACTTGATGTGAATTTAAAGATTCTGGGCATAGACTTACAGCAGTCAACTTTCAATAGACCAAAGAAGACTACAGCAGTTTGAAACATTAAAAATTGTAACTTCTCGGCTAGATGAGAAGATAATTATATTTCACATATTAATATTCATATTTTTTCATTGTTATGTTTAAAAATTCTCATTGAACAAACATGTATAAATATGTATATCATCTATATTATTGTATTATGTTTAGAGTATGTTTATGTGTCCAGTATTTATAAATGTAGATTTTTTTTTTTTTTAGGATGAATTGCTGTTTTTGCATAGTCACCTAAAATTCAGTGAGAATATATGACTTGTAGCATAGGAGGCCTAACTGAAAAATCTAGTTTCTGGTTAAAGGTTAACGTTTTTATATTCTCTTCTCTTTTGCAGCACTACTCATTTGTTATCTCATTTAATTTTTAAACTAGGATGTGAATTATGTTCAGTGAACATTTATATTATCAAATTAAAAATATTCCTGAAAATTTTCCTAATCTTTCATAAGTTGAATGCACATGTAAATTCTAGGCATTTTAGGTTCAACTTTACTGATGTCTGCAATAAGTTTTGATGTGATTAGTAGGATGCTAGAAGGATTTTCACCTCCAGATCTAATATTTATTGGTCTTTTACTGATTCTTGATATCTTTTCACTAAAGCATCATTTCTTTGAGTACACTGTGTGCTGTGCTCAGTCGCTCAGTCGTGTCTGAATCTATGTGACCCCATGGACTGTAGCTCACCAGACTCCTCTGTCTATGGGATTTTTCAGGAAAAGGTAGACATTTGCTTCTCCAGGGGTTCTTCCAGACCCAGGGATCGAAACCTGCATCTCCTGCATTGTGGGCAGATTTTTTACTGCTGAGCCGTTGGGGGAGCCTAATTGGTCACTATTAGTCTTTAATTTGGATTAGAGTTATTTCTTCTCTTACTTACCCAGAGCAAATTTTGGTCAGTGAGAGGGTACAGCTCATGCACTTTGAGTACTGCAACAAGGAAGGACAATGAAACGAGATCTTCAAAATTATATTTTTAAGCATATGTAATTTTTTTTGTTATATTTAAAATTTTGCCTCATGAATCTAGCTATTTAACTTAAGAATTAGAACATGACTAACTGTAACAACCCTGTTCTGTCCCTGTACTTTTCCCCAGAGGGAACCTCTGGCTTAAATTTTTGTTATAATTTACTTGCTTTTGTAAAAAAAAAAAAAAAAAAAGTTTTTTCTATATATTACATATATATGACATTTATATATATATGTGTGTGTGTGTATATCTATCTATCTATCTATCTATATATGTATAGGTTTACTTGTTTATGTGCCTTGTAGAAATGGGTTGTTATTGGTGGTGGTTTAGTTGCTAAATTGTGTCTGACTCTTGCAATCCCATGTACTGTAGCCCACCAGGCTTCTCTGTCCATAGGATTTTCCAGGCAAGAATACTGGAGTGGTTTGCCATTTCCTTCACCAGGGGATCTTCCCGACCCAGGGATCTAACCTGGATCTCCTGCCCTGTAGGCAGATTCTTTAAATGGATTGATGCTGTGCAAATTTTCCTGCAGTTTTTTTTTTTTTTTAATCCCAAGTTATGTTTCAAGCCTTACCCATGTTGTTGTATACACTTATATTTATTTTCACTGATATAAAATATTCTAATTTATGATTATCCCACAGCTCGTTTAATCATTTGAGTGTCAGCAGATATGCAAGTGTCAGTATTGCTAGGAGTATTCTTATACATGTTTTCAATGATACCAAGTCTGTATTCAGCAGTTTTGCATAGGGGAGACTTTTGTCAGAGACAAGCTATTTTCCCCTTCACGAGTAATTTCTTTCCTATCATACATTTTTCCTTTTTGCTCATTCCTCTTGACTTTTTATTTTTAATTACAGAAAAAGCTGCAAGAAATAGACAAAGAATTCCTCTGTACCCTTCATTCACTTTCTTCAAATATTAACATTTTGTCATGTTTACTTTATCTTTATTCTTTTCCCTCCTCTTCATTCTCTTCTTTTTTTTTTCCCTTTTTCCCTTTTTCTCCTGATAATGTATGTAGTATTTTTTGTTTGTTTGTTTGTTGTTCTTTTACTGAGGCAATATAGGCAAAGTACTGTGTTCTAAAGTAGCATTTGATTCTCACCTTCTACCCTCTAATCCCTTTCCTTAGTAAAGCTATTATATTATTTATTTGAAATATGGTTTGATTGTTGTTCTTTGTATTCCATTTTAAGATTCAGTTTCCTTATTCCTCTGCCTGTTGATTCTAGTTTTATTTTATTGATTATGTGAAACATTAATATGTTTCCAGAACTCAGAAACATATTATGAAATTACATTTAGGGAAGAGGTGCTTCCTACTATTCAGTTCTGTGTTTTTACACTTCATTCCACCTCTCTTCCACCTACCAGTCTCTTTATTTTTGCTTTATCCTTTCTGTTTCCTTTATGACAAATGAGTAGATGTATGCATCTATATCTTTTCATGTATGTAAGGACTGTTTGTATTCTGTAAGTTATCTTTAAATTTTATTTAAGTTGATCTTTGATAGACAAAATATTTCTGTGTATTCTATAGTCATTTGTCAATCTTTTCTTTTGTTGTGTCTGGAATCAAGTCATAGTTAGCCATTTCTTACATGCTCTTATATTTTCTTTTAGTACTTATATGATTTTATTTTTATTTAGAACCATAATCGATTTGTTGCTTTTATTTGTTTTTTGGTTTGTTTATAATGGGAGATATGAGTCTAATTTCAGTGTTTTCCAAATGGCTAATCAGTTCTTCAGGCATTGTTTATTAGTAAGCCCATCTTTGCCCCAGTAATTTGAAATGCCATTTGGTCATATATTTATATTTCACATACATGACTCTATTTCTGGACTCTCTGGTATATTTTTCATTCTGTTCATGGCGTTCTCAAGGCAAGAATACTGGAGTGGTTTGCCATTCCCTTCTCCTATAGATCATGTTTTGTATTTTGTATAAATACACTGTCTTAATTATAAAGGGTTTATTCTTTATTTTAACATAATTTATTATAGAATATCTTAACAAGGTCAGTAGTATGTTTTATGGCAATTTAGTGTATTTTAATAAGGGACAAGTATCCTCCTAATACTTTTTTCTTTTTTACCTTTTGTGTTTTACTTTTTCCACGTAATATTTAAAGTCAATTTGTCTAGCTCCATTATAAAAAAAATATTTACTTTTACTGGAATTATATTTGTCTATACATTAACTAAGAGAAGACCGACATCTTTATGATGATTAGTTGCCCTGTCTAATCAGAAGAATCTCTGTTGTTGTTCAGATCTAGCATTGAGTCTTTCAGAAATGCTTTAAAGGTTCCCTCATGTTTTTTGATAAATGTATACCTAAGTATTTTCTCTTCTTTGTTGGTATGGAAAATAATATTTTCACTACCACCATATCTTCTAGATAGTTATTGTTTTTACATATGAATACTATTGGCTTCTGTTCATTAAGTTAATATCTTATTACTTTACTGAATGTGTTTATTGTTTGAGTTAGTAGAAGCATAAGGAGGTTTTACTCCACGCCCAAGGTAAGAGAAACCCAAGTAAGATGGTAAATGTTGCAAGAGGGCATCAGAGGGCAGACACACTGAAACCATACTCACAGAAAACTAGTCAATATAATCACACTAGGACCACAGCCTTGTCTAACTCAATGAAACTAAGCCATGCCTGTGGGACAACCCAAGACGGGCGGGTCATGGTGGAGAGGTCTGACAGAATGTGGTCCACTGGAGAAGGGAATGGCAAACCACTTCAGTATTCTTGCCTTGAGAACCCCATGAAGAGTATGAAAAGGCAAAATGATAGGATACTGAAAGAGGAACTCCCCAGGTCAGTAGGTGCCCAATATGCTACTGGAGATCAGTGGAGAAATAACTCCAGAAAGAATGAAGGGATGGAGCCAAAGCAAAAACAAAACCCAGCTGTGGATGTGACTGGTGATAGAAGCAAGGTCTGATGCTGTAAAGAGCAATATTGCATAGGAACCTGAAAAATCAAGGCAAATTGGAAGTGGTCAAACAAGAGATGGCAAGAGTGAATGTCGACATTCTAGGAGTCAGTGAACTAAAATGGACTGGAATGGGTGAATTTAACTCAGATGACCATTATATCTACTACTACAGGCAGGAATCCCTCAGAAGAAATGGAGTAGCCATCATGGTCAACAAAAGAGTCCAAAATGCAGTACTTAGATGGAATCTCAAAATGACAGAATGATCTCTGTTTGTTTCCAAGGCAAACCATTCAGTATCACAGTAATCCAAGTCTATGCCCCAACCAGTAACGCTAAAGAAGCTCAACTTGAACGGATCTATGAAGACTGACAAGACGTTTTAGAACTAACACCCAAAAAAGATGTCCTTTCCATTATAGGGGACTGGAATGCAAAAGTAGGAAGTCAAGAAACACCTGGAGTAACAGGCAAATTTGGCCTTGGAATGTGGAATGAAGCAGGGCAAAGACTAATAGAGTTTTGCCAAGAAAATGCACTGGTCATAGCAAACACCTTCTTCCAACAACACAAGAGAAGACTCTATACATGGACATCACCAGATGGTCAACACTGAAACCAGATTGATTATGTTCTTTGCAGCCAAAGATGGAGAAGCTCTATACAGTCAACAAAAACAAGACCAGGAGCTGACTGTGGCTTAGATCATGAACTCCTTATTACCAAATTCAGACTCAAATTGAAGAAAGTAGGGAAAGCCAGTAGACCATTCAGGTATGACCTAAATCAAATCCCTTATGATTATACAGTGGAGGTGACAATAGATTTAAGGGCCTAGATCTGATAGATAGAGTGCCTGATGAACTAGGAATGAGGTTCATGACATTGTACAGGAGACAGGGATCAAGACCATGCCTATGGAAAAGAAATGCAAAAAAGCAAAATGGCTGTCTGAGGAGGCCTTACAAATAGCTGTGAAAAGAAGAGAAGCGAAAAGCAAAGGAGACAAGGAAAGATGTAAGCATCTGAATGCAGAGTTCCAAAGAATAGCAAGAAGAGATAAGAACGGCTTCTTCAGCGATCAGTGCAAAGAAATAGAGGAAAACAACGGAATGGGAAAGACTAGAGATCTCTTCAAGAAAAGTAGAGATACCAAGGGAACATTTCATGCAAAGATGGGCTCGATAAAGGACAGAAATGGTATGGACCTAACAGAAGCAGAAGATATTAAGAAGAGGTGGCAAGAATACACAGAAGAACTGTACAAAAAAGATCTTCACGACCCAGATAATCACGATGGTATGATCACTCACCTAGAGCCAGACATCCTGGAATGTGAAGTCAAGTGGACCTTAGAAAGCATCACTACGATCAAAGCTAGTGGAGGTGATGGAATTCCAGTTGAGCTATTTCAAATCCTGAAAGATGATGCTGTTAAAGTGCTGCACTCAATATGCCAGCAAATTTGGAAAACTCAGCAGTGGCCACAAAACTGGAAAAGGTCCGTTTTCATTCCAATCCCAGAGAAAGGCAATGCCAAAGAATGCTCAAACTACCGCACAGTTGGACTCATCTCACGTGCTAGTAAAGTAATGCTCAAAATTCTCCAAGCCAGGCTTCAGCAATACATGAACCGTGAACTTGCAGATGTTCAAGGTGGTTTTAGAAAAGGCAGAGGAACCAGAGCTCAAATTGCCAACATACCCTGGATCATGGAAAAAGCAAGAGAGTTCCAGAAAAACATCTATTTCTGCTTTATTGACTATGCCAAAGCTGTTGACTGTGTGGATCACAATAAACTGTGTTAACTTCTTCAAGTGATGGGAATACCAGACCACCTGACCTGCCTCTTGAGAAATCTGTATGCAGGTCAGGAAGCAACAGTTAGAACTGGACATGGAAAAACAGACTGATTCCAAATAGGAAAAGGAGTATGTCAAGACTGTATATTGTCACTCTGCTTATTTAACTTCTATGCAGAGTACATCATGAGAAACGCTGGACTGGAAGAAACACAAGGTGGAATCAAGATTGCCAGGAGAAATATCAATAACCTCAGATATGCAGATGACACCACCCTTATGGGAGAAAGTGAAGAGGAACTTAAAAGCCTCTTGATGAAAGAGGAGAGTGAAAAAGTTGGCTTAAAGCTCAACATTCAGAAAACGAAGATCATGACATCCAGTTCCATCACTTCATGGGAAATAGATGGGGAAACAGTGGAAACAGTGTCAGACTTTCTTTTTTGGGGCTCCAAAATCACTGCAAATGGTGACTGCAGCCTTGAAATTAAAACACACTTACTCCTTGGAAGAATAGTTATGACCAACCTAGATAGCGTATTCAAAAGCAAAGACATTACTTTGCCGACTAAAGTCCATCTAGTCAAGGCTATGGTTTTTCCTGTGGTCATGTATGGATGTAAGAGTTGGACTGTGAAGAAGTCTGAGTGCCCAAGCATTGATGCTTTTGAACTGTGGTGTTGGAGAAGACTGTTGAGAGTCCCTTGGACTGCAAGGAGATCCAACCAGTCCATTCTGAAGGAGATCAGCCCTGGGATTTCTTTGGAAGGAATGATGCTAAAGCTGAAACTCCAGTACTTTGGCCACCTCATGCGAAGAGTTGACTCATTGGAAAAGACTCTGATGCTAGGAGGGATTGGGGGCAGGAGAAGGGGACGACAGGATGAACTGGCTGGATGGCATCACTGACTCGATGGATGCGAGTCTGAGTGATCCTTGGGAGTTGGTGATGGACAGGGAGGCCTGGCGTTCTGCGATTCATTGGGTCGCAAAGAGTCGGACACGACTGAGTGACTGAACTGAACTGAACTGAGGTGGTTTTCCTCCTTTCCTTATTTTTATGCTTCTATTTAGTTTCTCTTGTCTAATTGCATTGCTTTCGTGCAGTATTAAGTGGTATTGAGATAGTAGGCATCCTTGTCTTATTCCTGATCTTGGAAGAAATACCTATATGTTTTTTCCATTAATTACCGTGATTACCTTAGTACTGAGGTCTGTATGTTTTACCATAAGAAATGATGCATTGATTTTTATTTGTTCAGTGTCTTTTTTTTTTTCCAGTGTTAATTTTGCTGTTTTTCTCCATAAGTCTATTAATATAGAGTGTTATATTAATGAATTCTCTAACCTTGCATTCCTGAACAAATCAAACTCATTCATTGCATATCATTTTCTCAATATGGTGTTAGATTATGTTTAGTAATATTTTATTTAAAACTTTTACCTAATTATTTTTAGTTAAATACTTTGTTGTTCTGGTTTTTATTATTTTTATTATCAGGCTTGGCTATCAATGTTATATTAATATTATATAACTGTAGTGAAGTTTTCCTTCATTTTCAATGCTCTGTAATAATTTTAGAGTATTGGGATAATTCTAGTTTTGAATTTTTGTTAGAAATTCTCTTGAAATACTTTATAGGGTGTGCTTAGTCACTCAGTCTTGTCCAGCTCTTTGCGATCCCACTGACTGTAGCCCTCCAGGCTTCTCTATCCATGGGATGATTTCTCTAGGCAAGAATACTGGAGTGTGTTTATATGCCGTCCTTCAGGGGATCGTCCCAACCCAGGGATCGAACCCAGGTCTTCTACATTGTAGGCGGAGTCTTACTAGTCTGAGCCAGCAGGGAAGCCCTTATCTATAAGGTAATTGGCTTATAATTTTATTTTTTCCCCAAGGAAATATATGTTTTTAAATTATTTAATCCAGTCATATTTTATAGACTATATTTCCATGGAGACTTGCCCATTATAACAAGAGTTTTCAAATTTATTTACCTAGGAGTCTTAGAGGACTTTAGGATTAAAAAAAAAAAACTTTTCCATTTTAATTATTATGTTACCTTTGTGACTTAATTTTTATATTTGTACTTTTCTCCTTTTATAAGTTAATAAGTTAATTACTATTCTCTTAATTTTCTTAGAATGTCAGGATTTTGTTTAATTTGATCTGCTTTTTTAACCTTTGACATCTGCATTGTCTTTATTATTTTTTACATGCTTTTAAAATTTTCTGTGTTGTTTCTATTTTAGTTTATGATATAGAAATTTAATTCATTTTAAAATTGATTGAAGTGTTCAAGGCTCTAGATGTTTTTTCTAAACACTGCTTTAAAGGTATACCATAGATATGTAATGTTTTCTTTATTTCTTAGAAATGTGTAGTGTCTTTACAGTGGAAAATTAAAATTGTACTGTGACTGGATGGATAATGGAGTAGGTAAAAAGATTCCTGGAAAAGCTTGTTGGTATTATTTTAACATTTAGAAGAGGAAACTGACTTACAGAGATTTGTGTAATTTGCCCAAGGCTGCATAACAATAAGTTGTTATGGTTCAAATTTGAACCCATTCTGATTCCCCAGTTGTGGCTTTTACTTAAGCAATAATATTGTGAGGTCACAGAGGTACTGAACACTGTGGCTTCATCAGGGAACAGTAAGTAGTACAGTGTGACTGGAGTGAAATTGGCACTTAGTGGTATCATTTCTGTGTTGGGCAAATATTTCTTTGGGAAACTATTAACATGAAATAAAGCAGGATTATGTAAGATAAAGGGTAAGTGTGATGCATGTACCAGACAACTCAATGCAACTGTCTGGTGGTTAGGTGAGCCTCTGGATCAGGAGGTCTGTAGAATGGTTTGTGTTGGACATGTGAATCATTTGTCATTAGCTTATAGATGATAATTTAAATAAGAACTTCTGAACCTGGTAAGAATATTGTGAATACTGACAAGGTTAGAGGGTGTAAAAAACAGTGAAATTAAGATTGAGTGGAAAAGAGTCTGAAAAACAAGAAAAAAGTCAAAATACTAGAAGGAATTTAGGATATGTGTATATTGTCACCCTGCTTATTTAACTTATATGCAGAGTATATCATGAGAAACGCTGGACTGGAAGAAACACAAGCTGGAATCAAGATTGCCGGGAGAAATATCAATAACCTCAGATATGCAGATGATACCTCCCTTATGGCAGAAAGTGAAGAGGAACTAAAAAGCCTCTTGATGAAAGTGAAAGAGGAGAGCGAAAAAGTTGGCTTAAAGCTCAACATTCAGAAAACGAAAATCATGGCACCCGGTCCCATCACTTCATGGGAAATAGACGTGGAAACAGTGTCAGACTTTATTTTTTTGGGCTCCAAAATCACTGCAGATGGTGATTGCAGCCATGAAATTAACAGACGCTTACTCCTTGGAAGAAAAGTTATGACCAAAAAGCAGAGACATTACTTTGCCGACTAAAGTCCGTCTAGTCAAGGCTATGGGTTTTCCTGTGGTCACGTATGGATGTGAGAGTTGGACTGTGAAGAAGGCTGAGCACCGAAGAATTGATGCTTTTGAACTGTGGTGTTGGAGAAGACTCTTGAGAGTCCCTTGGACTGCAAGGAGATCCAACCAGTCCATTCTGAAGGAGATCAGCCCTGGGATTTCTTTGGAAGGAATGATGCTGAAGCTGAAACTCCAGTACTTTGGCCACCTCGTGCGAAGAGTTGACTCACTGGAAAAGACTCTGATGCTGGGAGGGATTGGGGGCAGGAGGAGAAGGGGACGACAGAGGATGAGCTGGCTGGATGGCATCACTGACTCGATGGACATGAGTCTGAGTGAACTCTGGGAGATGGTGATGGACAGGGAGGCCTGGCGTGCTGCGATTCATGGCGTCGCAAAGAGTCAGACACGACTGAGCGACTGAACTGAACTGAACTGTGCGTGTGTGTGCTAAGTCACTTCAGTCAAGTCCAACTCTGTAGCCTGTCAGGCTCCTCTGTCCATGGGATTCTCCAGACAGGAATACTGGAGTGGGTTGCCATGCCTTCCTCTAGGAATTTAGGCTATAGTGGCTTATAGGTGCCAAAGGAAGAGTTTCAAGGAAAAGGGAAAGTCATTAGTGTGATGTGCTCTGGAGTAAAGGATAAAATAAGAAATGTTCATTTAACTTAATAATAGCTGAAAGGAAAATTAATATCATAAATTATGAGTCTAGTGGAGTGACGAGGATTTGAAAGAAAAAGGAAATTTGGTTGTGAAGGGCAAGTGTGAGAGGGTGGTGGTAAGTACTGGAGTGTGAATGTGAGGGTGCTTCCTCACCCTCCGTACTTTCCTCCCTCAAACTCCCTTTTCCTTTCCTTTATTTATCTCATTCCTTTCTCTTACTTCCTTTATTCTACCCTCTCTCCCACTTTCTCTTCTTAACATGGCTTACTTGAACATATAATGTTACAGATTGGGAATGTAACTCATGACAACGTGACATTTTGTCTTACATTATCGATACAAATATGAATAACATGCATGGTGGTATGGTGGTTTAGTCGCTAAGTTGTGTCTGACTTTTGCAACCCCGTGGACTGTAGTGTGCAAGCCTCCTCTGTCCATGGGATTTTCCAGGCAAGTTATACTGGAGTTAGTTGCCATTTCCTTCTCTGGGGGATCTTCGCTACATAGAGATCAAACCCAAGTCTCTTGATTGCAGACAGTCTCCAGACACCAAAAAGGTATAATGGTAAAGAGTCTGCCTGCCGGTCCAGGAGGTGCGGGAGCCTCGGGTTCCTCGGATATTTTGCTGCTGAGCCACTGGGGAAACCTGTCCACACACTTTGTACCTTTTATACCTGGAAGTAAACATACTTGTCCAATAAATTTTAACAATCTTTGAAGTAATGATGAAGGTAATTTCAGCACAGTGCTAAAAGCTTTACATATTTTAGTCAATTAAAACCTCATCATCACCTCTATGTCAGTTTTACAAATGAGGAAACTGAAGGAAGTTAAGTAAATTTGCCAATTGTTTTGTACTTATTTTGGCAATATAATTTCAAAGTTTATGCTCTTAATCATAAGGCTGTATTCCTTTTTACTATACTTCAGTACCTATTGTCATTCCTTTAAAAAGTTAGTAATATTTTTAGTATAATTTTAATTTAAAAGTAGAAGTTAGAATATTTTGACATTTTAGGGAAATCTGTTAGCATATAGAATAATGAAGGATAGAAAAAATAATTTCTGAAAAAGATATATCAGGTAGAAATGTGAATTAAAATTACAGGGTTTTTTTGTGTGTTTTCGTTAAAATAGTGAAATGCTTGTTGGAGAAACAAGGATACCTTACCCAGTATGGCACACAGTATTTGAAAAATACAATATAGATACACAGTAAAAGCATATATAAGATAATTAAGTAGTCCTGTATGGTACCAATAAAAAATTGATACAGTCTTTAGTTTGTTAATACCTAATGACCTTATAAATGTCTTTCTTCAGGGAAAAATGCAATTGCCATTGTGAGCTGCCTTCCAGAATTTATGCTAGAGCTTCGCTGACGTTGCTACTGATGCCAATGTGGAATAAAGGTCTTTATAATTTAGACAGTCAAAACGGATAAATGAATTACTCTTAAAAGTGATTTAGTTTCTCTTCTTAAACATTAAAACACACATACAAATGTATTTGAATTTTTAGAAGGGACATTTGAAAATAATCTGTTTATTTTGCTGTCATCAATATTTTTGTCTCATTTCATGTTTGGAATTGGCTTTCCTTTTGTGACCTTTGTGTTTGAACTCTAATTACAATCTAATAATGTTTTGTTGTGAAACTAACTACAGAGTTGCATTTCCCCATTATTTGTCTGTGGAAACAAACTAAAATTGACCTTAATATGAAAAAAAAATCTTATGTTGTTCTAAAAGAAGAAATTAACCCAGAGACAGTAGATTAACTATTGTAATGCCATTGTTTTTCCCCTTAGCTCTGGTAGTAACTAATTCATCTGATTTGCCTCTTGAGTCATAAAGTCACTGAATATGTGGATACATGTCCTGCTCATTGCTGTCTTCTTGGTGCCTAATGCCTGTGTCTGGCACTTGGTAGGCATTCTAGTGCTTTTCGTAACTAACTGAATAGGTAAATAATAAAGTTAAATAATTTCTGAGTTGCAAATGGACCCCTGTAGTAATGTATTAGTATGTAAACATTAAGATTTTATTAAATTGTTTTGTTTGCGTGGGTCTCACATGGAAATGTCATGTTAAATTTAGAAACACTAGTTTTAGATCTTAGATAACAATCCCTGAAAAGTAATCATAGAATCCTCATTTTCTATCCTTTGCTTTTACTTTCCTTGTCCTGTTTCCTTTCCTCCCCTCTACTCTCTTTCTTCCCCTTAATTGCTCTTTATTTTTTCCCTTTACTAATACTTTTTTTTGGTTTATTTGTTTTCCTTCAGTATCTGGAGTCCATCTTTCTCCAGCTTCTCCTGAGATTGTATTGGACCATGATCATACTTCCCCTTCAGTTGGCTGCCTCTCTTCTGAGCCCATCATTGCATCACCAGAGAATACACATGCAGATAATAGCATTGGCAGTCAGACTATTCCTAAAGCACAGGTAAAGACAAGCAAATTTTTATAGGAAGTTTTCCTACTTAAAAAATTGCATACTAATTTAATTGAAGTTTTCCTGATTTTCCTTTTTTTTTTCTGTAGATACTCTTTGAGGTTAATATCTTGAATTAAAAAAACTAAACAATGTTTGTTTTGTGACATAATTTTAAGGTGTCCAAATAGCTTTATTTACTAAAATATGATTGGAATATCTTATTTATTAAAATAGACTTACTTTTGCATTGGAAATCGTGAATTTCAAAAAGGAAAATAATTACAAAAACCTTTTTCTTGGGGCTTCCCTTGTTGTCCAGTGGTTAAGAATCCGCCTGCTGATGCAGGGCATACTGTTTTGATCCCTAGTCTGGAAAGAGCCCACATGCCTTGGAGCAACTAAGCCCATGCACCACAACTACTAAGTGCTCTGGAGATCAGGAGCCACAACTTCTGAAGCCTGCATCTCTAGAGCCATGCTCTGCAACAAGAGCAGCTACTGCAATGAGAAGCTTGCACATCACAACAGAAAGTAGCCCCCATTCATTACAACTACAGAAAGCCCACATGTAGTAATGAAGACCCAGTGCAGCCAAAAAGAAAATAAAATCAATACATACATAATTTAATAAATATTAAAAAATAAAAAAAATTTCTCTTTCAGGGGAACTTAAAATATGTTTTCAAGTATTAGAGTATTCATTTCAGTTTTAGAATAAAAACAAAAATATAGCAGTCATAATGTTTATTCTTTCAACTATTTATTGATCCAGGCCTTGTGCTAGATGCTGGAGTTAGACCAGATTTCCAAGTGCTATATACAGTCTTGAGTCACCTGTTATCTTTACTAGAAAGTGATGATCAATTAAAGATTATTGATAAATTTCAAATTGATTTTTAATGTAATAGACAAGCAAATTCTGAATGTGTGTGTAAATTCAAGAACTTGTGAGTGTCAGAATTTTCTATACTTATTATACACCCTCAGCATAAGAAAAAAGTTTTAAGTTTTTAGTGCTTTATTTGGAAAATAATAAAAACCTTAAACTCTTAAGTTTAGAGAAAATTTTCTTTCTTAGATCAGATTGTTGTAACAATTTGAGGTCTTCTGTTGATTTACTTAAAGGGTGAAATAATTTCAGAACCTTTGCTACAACTTAATTTCCAATGTGGTTTCTAGTGCCCTTTGGGTGATTTCTTTCTTGGTATAGTGTAAACTTTCCTCTCGTGTGTGTGTGTGTGTGTGTTTTTTTTTTTAATGTGGTTTAGAATCAGCAATCAACACACACTCATCTGGATATCTCACTTTTTCCACTGGGTTTAACTGATGAGAAAAGTAATGGAACAATTGCTTTTGCGGATGATTCTGAGGATCCTGGAGCCAATGTATCAAACATACAGCTTCAGCAGAAAATTTCAACTCTGGAGATGAAACTCAAAGTTTCTGAAGAAGAAAAACAGAGAATTAAAAAGGTATATTTACATTTGCCTAAAAAATAAATGTTTGAATTGCATATTCTGGAAATATAATCCCAAACTCTGATTGAAAATTCATCAGTGGAAAAGCCGTTATGCTCTTTGTGATATGCTTAAGTTGGTAGATGAGTCTATCACTTACAAAAGCCTTTGATAAGAAATTTCTAGCCATAAATATGTACTTTTAAAGATATGAATGGCTTTCACTAGATTTTTTTGTTTTCCTAATGAATGCTTTCCTTTGGGTTTCTTTATTTTGAAAGCACATAGTGTTGCAATTTTATGTAGATTAGAAGATTTGTACTATTCATTTGTCTTTAGAGAAGTCACGCATCTGCGATATTTGACAGAATACTTAGAAATACAGCTGTTCTAGTAAATTATTTGTGTGTGTTCTTATTTCTGTTTTCTACAAAGGTCTCTATAAAAAGACTTGAGCAAGTTTATGGGAAGTATGTGTTGAGGTCATTTCAGTTCAGAGGATCAGTCATGTCCGACTCTGCAACCTCATGGACTACAGCACTCCAGGCCTCCCTGTCCATTGCCAACTACCAGAGTTTACTTAAACTCAAGTCCATTGAGTCAGTGATGCCATCCAGCCATCTCATCCTCTGTTGTTCCCTTTTCCTCCTGCCTTCAATCTTTCCCAGCATCAGAGTCTTTTCCAATGAGTCAGTTCTTCACATCAGGTGGCCAAAGTATTAGAGTTTCAGCTTCAGCATCAGTCATTCCAGTGAATATTCAGGACTGATTTCCTTTAGGATTGACTGGTTGGATCTCCTTGCAGTCCAACGGACTCTCAATAGTCTTCTCTCACACCACAGTTCAAAAGAATCAATTCTTTGCCACTCAGCTTTCTTAATGGTCCAACTCTCACATCCATACATGACTACTGGAAAAATCATAGCTTTAAATAGACTGACATTTGTTGGCAAAGCAATTTCTCTTCTTTTTAATATGCTCTCTTGGTTGGTCGTAACTTTTCTTCCAAGGAACAAGCGTCTTTTAATTTTATGGCTGCAGTCACCATCGGTTGTGATCTTGGAGCCCCCAAAATAAAGTCTGTCACTATTTCCAAGGTTTCCCCATCTATTTGCCATAAAGTGATGGGACCAGATGCCATGATCTTAGTTTTTTGAATATTGAGTTTTAAGCCAACTTTTTCACTCTCCTCTTCCACTTTCATCAAGAGGCTTTTTAGTTCCTCTTCACTTTCTGCCATAAGGGTGGTGTCATCTGCATATATGAGGTGATTGATATTTCTCCCGGCAATCTTGATTCCAGCTTGTGCTTCATCCAGCCCAATGTTTTGCATGATGTACTCTGCATATAAGTTAAATAAGCAGGGTGGCAATATACAGCCTTGATGTACTCCTTTCCTGATTTGGAACCAGTCTGCTGTTTCATGTCCAGTTCTTCCTGTTGCTTCCTGACCTGCATACAGGTTTCTCAAGAGGCAGGTCAGGTGGTCTGGTATTCCCATCTTTTTAAGAATTTTCTAGAGTTTGTTGTGGTCCGCAAAGAGTTGGACACGACTGAGAGACTTCACTTTCACACAGTCATAGCTTTGGCATAGTCAAAAATGCAGAAGTAGATGTTTTTCTGGAACTCTCGCTTTTTCGATGATGATCTCTCATTCCTCTGTCTTTTCTAAATCTACCTTGAATATCTAGAAGTTCATGGTTCATGTACTGTGGAAGCCTGGCTTGGAGAATTTTGAGCATTACTTTACTAGTGTGTGACATGAGTGCAATTGTGCAATAGTTTGAGCATTTGACATTGCTTTTCTTTGGGATTGGAATGAATACTGACTTTTTCCAGTCCTGTGGCCACTGCTGAGTTTACAAATTTGCTGGCATATTGAGTGCAACACTTTCACAGCATCATCTTTCAGGATTTGGAATTCTGTCACCTCTACTAGCTTTGCCTGTAGTGATGCTTCCTAAGGCCCACTTGACTTCACATTACAGAATGTCTGGCTCTAGATGAGTAATCACACCATCATCATTATCTAGGTCGTGAAGATCTTTTTTGTACAGGTCTTCTGTGTATTCTTGCCACCTCTTCTTAATATCTTCTTCTGTTAGGTCGATATCATTTCTGTCCTTTATTGTACCCATCTTTGCATGAAATATTCCTTTGGTATCTCTGATTTTCTTGAAGAGATCTCTAGTCCTTCCCATTCTATTGTTTTCCTCTGTTTCTATGCATCAGTTGTGGAGGAATGCTTTCTTATTTCTTCTTGCTATTCTTTGTAACTCGGCATTCAAATAGATATATCTTTCCTTTTCACCTTTGCCTTTAGCTTCTCTTCTTTCTCAGCTATTTGTAAGGCCTCCTCATTCAACCTTTTTGCTTTTCTTTTCCTTGGGGATGGTCTTGATCCCTGCCTCCTGTACCTATGTTGAAGTAGCATGTTGTTTATAGTTAGCTAAAATGCTTTTGTGTATTTATTTAATAAGCATGAATGCTTTTAGTATTATATCAAGGTTAATGTTAATGTTAGTGTTTGATATTGGTCTGGAAATGAGAGTTAAGCGTACATTTTATATTGTTGAAATTTAAAGACCATGCTTCCTGTGGGTTCTTTCCTTTCCAAATATTTTCTATTATGTCATTGAAAAATCAGAGTCTATTTTTTGCCATAAATATTATACAATTTATGCTTTTTTCTTTTAGGATGTGGAATCATTGATGGAGAAACATCGTATCTTAGAAAAAGATTTCCTTAAAGAAAAAGAGCAAGAGGCCATTTCTTTTCAAGATAGATACAAAGAACTTCAGGTAAACAGCAAATTAAAAATTTAATATGTAGGCCTTTTGATGAAGTATGTTACATATAATTTCAGAAAGTGCTCAATAAATGCTTTATGAATGAGGGATCAGGTACTGGCTTAAATATGTAAAATACTGACTAATATTGATGAAATCAATGATAAATGCCATTTTGAAAAGTAGATATCTCTGAGAAGCTGTGAAGGGTAGTTGCTTGAGTTTCAATCTGGCTTAAAATATTCTGTTTCTGATGATTTTCTCAATTTGGAAATTGCACATTGCAGTTTTTCATGTTGTGATTACATTTGAAAAGAACTGATATATTTAACCTTTTTCATAAATGTAATCAGTCTCTTCTTCTCCTCACATTTCCTTAACAAATTTGTTTCTTCTGCAGTCTTGTCCATCTCAGTAAATAGCAATTCTGTCTTTCCAGTTGCTAAAGCTGAAACCCACATTTACACCTTTTGTACTTACTCCAAGTCTGTTCCTTTAGCTATTGGCTCTACCTTCACAATATCCAGGTTTTGACTGTTTTTCGTTATGGTCACTGCTGCCAACCTATTCTAAGCCACCCTTATTTCTTCCTTGGAATGCTGAAGTATCTTCTGTTCTAACTTATCTTTCTGCTTCTGTCGTTGCCCACTTACAGATCATTCTCTACATGGCAGCCACTGTGATCTGTTTAATAGTTAAAGCTGCTCATGTCATTTCTCTGCTCTGAAACCTTCGGTGGCTTCTCATCTCACTCAAACTAAAAGTCAAGTAAGTCCTTAAAATGGTTTGCAAGGCCCTTCATTTTCTTGCCTCCCTTCTCCCGTCTTTTCCCTGACTCTTTCTCCTCAATTGTTTTACTTTATCCTGATGTCTAGAATACACATCCCTCACTTTTCTGCATGGTTTACTTTTTGATATCATCCTGGTCTCCATGCCAGTCTCACCTTATCAAGGGAAACCTTTTAGACAGTGCTGACATCCCCTACCAGCCTTCCCATATTCTCCTTTATTTTTCTCCATAGCACTTTTTACATCTGACAAAGTGTGTATTTACTTGTTTATTTGCATAGATCATTTTAATAGTCTTCTAAGTGGTCTTCTAGCTTCTACCCTTGCTCTTCACTCCTAATGAGTCTTTGTTTCAGCAGGTGAAATAATGTTTTTAAGAATGTGAATCACTTCATTACCCAACCTCAATTATCATTCTCCTTTCAGTGTAAATCTTCTGACTTCTCTCCAACTCGCTGCCAACACCCCTCCATCGCCGGCCCGCCCCCCCCCCCCCCCCCGACCCCACCCCACCCCACCCCGCCCCACCCCGCCCCAAGTGACTCTTGCCTGGCCTCGCCTCAGCTGCTAACTTGCACTGAGTTCCTAATGAGGTCCAGGTGAATGTGTGAGTCTATGTTACTGAGAGCATTCCCTCCCTGTTGGGGTGGTGAATGGAGGGAAACAGTTTGTGATTCATTCACATTTTCTCCGACTGGAATGCTCTTCCTTTCAGATATCTGCATGGTTTTGTTTTAAAAAGGGCAAAACTTGAAAATAAGGGAAAGCATTAAGAGCGTGTTCTTTCAGGAGGACATTACTTACTTGACCTACTCACAGATTATTTAGGACAAATGTAGCAGTGCTATTAAACAGTGCTCACTGTTTACTATTGATTAAAAGTCTCAGTTGTATTGACGTTACATGCCAATTTTTTTTGACAGAAAAGGTACAAACAATACTGGTCTTTTAGAATTTCAAAAAATACTGTTCATGTTACCTTATAGGATATTCATCATTTTTGTTTCTAACTAGGACTCTTGCTTAGTCTAATACTCTTATTTAAATTTTCTATCCATGTGTGCTAAGTTGCTTCAGTTGTGTCTGACTCTTTTTGACACTATGGATTATAGCCTGCTAGGCTCCCCTGTCCATGGGATTCTCCAGCTAAGAATATTGGAGTGGGTTGCCATCCCCTCCTCCAGGGGATCTTCCCACCCAGGCATCGAACCCGTGTCTCTCATGTCTCCTGTGTTGACAGGCAGGTTCTTTACCCTAGCATTGCCTGGGATGCCCTTTTTATAGGTATGCCAATTGAAATGCTCTTTGCAATGGTCTTAACATCTGATTCGTTCTGTTAACATAAATGATTCATTAATAAAGAGTACATTAAGTCTGTGATGTGTTTCCCTTATATTTATGTGAATCACATTTTAACTGTTTGAAAATTGTACTCTTTAACAACTCTCATGAACCCTTGCTACCTTTAGAAACTTGCTCAAATGCTACCTTCTTCTGGAAGCTTTCTTTGACTATTCCATAGAAAATAAGAATCTGTGTACATGGTCAGCATTTCCTATCCCCATTTCTTTGCTTTTTCCCCCCTCTCGTCATAACACCTATTATTTCATTTTGATTTGTTTATTTTTTGTTTTCCTCTACCAGAGTGTAAGCTCCATGAGATTAGGAACTTTCCTTTCCAATGCTTGGAGCAATACTGGCTTATAATATGGCTCAGTTAATACTCTTGAATGAAAGAATTCATTAATATAATGCACCCTGCTCCCCAAGGGCTAATTACAGTGTGTATGTCCACATTTATAGTCCCATACTTAGAATTATAGTGCTTATTAGTAGGTTCAGTACTGAATACTGAATACTTTGTGTGTTCTTTTCTCTACATTGAGTGACTTATTCTGGGCCTGCTAGTGAGACAGATACCTTTGAAATTCAGTTTCTTAGTCTGTTAATGCGAACAATAACGTACCTGAGAGACCAACACCTGACATCATAACACTTTGAGCTTTCCATAGCGAAGGCCAATAGTAACAACATAATTGTTGACCTACTGCTTTTACTGTCAATAGTGATAAGAGTAACAACTTCAGTTTTCGAAATGGATATTCAGTATTAAAAATTTTCAAAACTAATATTCAGTATTTAAAATACTTTCCTTTTACTAGAAACAATACTTCCCAAGAAAACATTTTTTTGGTGATTTTCATTCAGTACCAAAAAGGACCTCTCTCCTTTTCTTACTATGTGTAAAAAAGAGTAAACTAACAGCGAGTATTTTATCACCTTGGCTAAGTAAGTGATAGAAAAGTGTACTAGGAAGTCTAATAGTCAAATTGAACAGGAAGTCTAATAGTCAAATTGAACTCAAAGACAGGCATTCTGTTTAGTTTCTCTATCACTGCTGGGTGATGGAAGAAGTCTGGGCTTATCCTTTTGGTCTTTGCTCATAGAGCTGGAGAAGGGACCATGTTTTTTTCCAAGGGGTTTGATTCTCATAGGGTGTTCACTATCTAAAAGTTACCTGTTCTGCTAGGTTGCCCCTTTCGTGAACCTTTGGGTAGAGAAGGATAGCTTTTCTTTGGGCTTGTTTAGTTTGTGCTCCTTGGCACATGCTCATTGCTGGTCATTCCATTATCCAGTTTGGAATTTATGAGGGAGACTAAAAGCAAACTTACAAAATTTGCTATTGTGTCATTCCTGGGTCCTCAGATTCCCAGGTGGTCTGTTTTCTTGTCTCTTTCTGTAGTCTTCTTAGATTTGTTTTAAAGATAATGTCCAGGCCTTTCAGCTGTACTTACTGAGAAACCTAGGGAGAGGTGCATCTACCTCTTAGTCTAAAAGTGAAATAAGAAGGAATATTTAAAATTTTAAATATTATATATTGTAGCTACTTCAGGAAATCAATTCCACCTTAAAATACATCAATTTAAAGCCAGTATTTTGAGTAAATTTTTAAAAATGAAATTAGTGTAAGTAATCAACTCATAGAGTCATTGTAGATAGAGGAGGGGCAAATAAAAATATGTGTAGCTCAATTTGTGAGATAATTCATTAATCTCTATATCTGCATTATATTTATAAGTTTATGCATAAATAGGTAATGTGTTAGACTTTTTGGAAGTATATTTTTAATAAATATTTTTAAATTAATTGTACCTGATTATTAAGAATTGAGAAAATCTTGGGCTTTGCTCTTTGACCTACTTTGTGTAATTCATTTTTTTCTGGAAATATAGCCCTTTTAAAAAACTGGTACAAAGTTTTTTCTGTCTAGTACTTTTTAAGAAATAGAAGATGTGATTAAATTTGTGAATATCAAAGGAGAATACTCTATGCTAAATATAAGTAAGATGAAATTTTAGCAAAAGTGACTTTTGAAATCATGAACATAAAGTTTTTTGCTTAAATTTGTGACCTGTCAGTCATCCCTTAGATATTTGAAAGTTAATTTATTTATTGTATATTTTCTTCAGACTGTGGTAATCCATATAATTTTTCTTTAAGCCATATGTTACATACAAGTTTTCTAAATGTGTGTGGAGCTCAATGAAATAGAAAACATTTTCTTTTCTGCTATTTCTGATGATAGGGATAATATATTGGTGCTTGCCTCTCTGTGATATCCTAAATGAAGCAAAATATCCAGGAGTACACAAAGATAATCCTGGCAAGACTGGATTAAATTGACTGAAAAGTTTGTGTGTGGAGCTGTACAATACAGAAAAAGAAAAAAAAATTCACACCTTCTCATCACCATGAAAAATCTAGGTGTTTTCAAGTGATCTGAAAATGTAGCACTTTAATTTTTAATCTTGTAAAGAAATCTGCCTCCACTTAGACTAGTGTTGGATGTGCCTTTGTCATGATTTTAGTCTAACCAGAGATGGAGTCATTAATAAATGGAATGTTTGTAAGACCCTTAAACTTTGAAAAAAACAAAATAAAACAAAAACTTTAACTGTTGCAGAGAATTCTGCCAGTGTTGATTTTTGTGATATGGTCTAATTGCTAGGCTAGTTGGAGGGGTGTGAATGTGCCGATAACAGAAGGAAATAACAAAGAACCTGAAGCCTGCAGTACAATGGGGGTGTGCACTACCTCTCCTTTCCTGTTCTGTCCAGGGTGTGTAGCCCTAGCAGAGGAAGAAACGTGAGTCATGCTGCGTTTGTCTGAGGTAGCTATTTAAAGGACTTCTCATGAAACATGAATAGAGAAATTTATCTTAGTATAATTTGGATTCCAGTGTCTTCTGTTTTCTTTCTTTGACTCTCATAGCAAGTACATCACACCTGTGACAGGCAGTGAGGAAATTTGGAAGCTTACCAAATTGTGCATCTCGTAGTGTGACCACATTTTAACAGGTTTAACCAATAGATCTTAGCTGATTGTTAAATTATCTCTGATAGTTGTCAGTATTGGTACCTATGGCTAGATATGGGAATTTTCTATACAAACTCTTTAAAGATTGAGTCTGTTCCTCCAAATGCTATTCCCCATTGATGTTGCTTAGCTATATAGTATGTTGAGTATTCTGTTTGAGAATTTAATTTAAAAAAATATTGTGAAAATCCAGTGTTTCAGAGGACTTTCAATTGATCTCATAAATGGGTTTTTACCTGTGTTCTGTTGCTGATTTCAAAGGTTACATTACTTCAATAAGAATAGATATTATTCTTAGTATTTTTGCATAGTTTTAAAGTGAATACTAGTCAGCTGTTGGGAAGTTGGGTGCTTAGCCAGAGACCACTGTAATATTAATAGTTATGCTTTATGGCATTAAAGCAGTGGCTTTGATATCCTTGAGCATTTAACTTGATAACTTGTGAGGAATTAATCAGTTCTGCATAAGTAAACCAAAATGTAGTTGATGGTAGAAACACCAAGAGAAGTAGAGTTGAAAATAGAGCCTGGAGACATTACTGAAATTTAAGAGTTGCTTCTTTTGGTTTAGCAGGGAGAGTGGTTTCTTGAGATGTAATCTGCTCTAGGTGAAAATGCTGTGAAAGTGGTCGAATGACAGCCAGGGTTTAGAATATTATGTAAACTTAGGTGGTAAATGGCAGGGTTTGAAAGGATTGACTCCAGTTTTGGAAAAGTTCTGCTGTGGGTCCGATACTATCAAGCAGCATTGCATGCTACCGAGAGTGTTTGTGAAAGGAACAGTCAGTTGTTGTGGCCAACTTCATTGCTAGCCTTATTTCAAGAAATTGCCATACTACCACAGCCTTCAGCAACCACCATCTTGATCAGTCAGAAGCCATCAACACTGAGGCAAAACCCTCCACCAGCAAAATGAGTAGAATTCACTGAAGACTCAAATGATTACTGGTATTTTTTAGCAGTAAAGTATTTTTTGACTAAGGTCACTACATTGTTTTTTTACACATAATGCTATTTGCACACTTAATAGATGAAAGCATGCTGTAAAGATAACTTTTATGTCACACTTGCCAAAATATTTGTGTGACTTGCTTTATTTTGGTATCACTTTGTTGTGATGGTTTGGAATCAAACCACAGTATCTGTGAGGCATGCCTATATACAGATGGTCGTGTACTAAATAATATACTTTTATTTGAGAAAATATTCTCCTTTTCCTTTTTAAAGAATATTTCTTGGGTGCCCATGCATAGTGGCTCATTAAGAGATTCCTTATTATTTTCATTTTATGATATCTGAATATATTATTCTGTTTTCTTTTATTATAAAGTATTGCTTCTTTTCAGTCTATTCTTTCAATTTCTTACTCTTTTAAAGTCAAAGAATTTTACTATAATATGTCTTGGTATTGGTCATTCTGGGTTGATTTTCCTAGATTTCCAGTGTGTCCTTTAATATACATCAGTTTCAGTTCAGTTTAGTCGCTCAGTCATGTCCGACTCTTTGCGACCCCATGAATCGCAGCACACCAGGCCTCCCTGTCCATCACCAACTCCCGGAGTTCACTCAGACTCACGTCCATCGAGTCAGTGATGCCATCCAGCCATCTCATCCTCTGTCATCCCCTTCTTCTCCTGCCCCCAATCCCTCCCAGCATCAAAGTCTTTTCCAATGAATCAACTCTTCGCATGAGGTGGCCAGAGTACTGGAGTTTCAACTTTAGCATCATTCCTTCCAAAGAAATCCCAGGGCTGATCTCCTTCAGAATGGACTGGTTGGATCTCCTTGCAGTCCAAGGGACTCTCAAGAGTCTTCTCCAACACCACAGTTCAAAAGCATCAATTCTTCAGTGCTCAGCCTTCTTCACAGTCCAACTCTCACATCCATACATAGTTTCAATTCCTCTTCCTAAAGGTCAAGTAGTTTTTATTAATTATAAACTTAATACCTGTATTATTTTCTCACTATTTTTTATTCATTCTGGTGACTAATTGTGTGTGTATTGGTTACTCTTTGTCTTCCATATTGCCCTTTATTCTTGAATCCTTTTCATCTTTTTTCATATACTTTTGACATAAAATGTGTTTCCTCTTATTCTCTTAAGGTGTTAAGAAAATAAATGTTCTTAAATGTGTTCTCTTAAGGTATTGTCCATTCAGCTCATTTGATATTATATTCTTTTTAGTTTAGTCATCATTTCTGAAATAATTTATTTTTATAATTTTTAAAAAATTTCTTACATCATTCCTGAATTTTTCTAATAATAATTCATATTATTCTATAATCTACTTTATTACTTTCATAATATCTTTTAACTTACCTTGAAGTACAAGGATAGAATTTAAAATTTTTTTTGAAATATATATTTCTACTGTGCCTTTGTATTCTGTAGGGCTGTCATGCTGTTCCATAAATATATAAATAAAACATTGTCTAGCATTTGACAATAATTTTGTTATTTTGTTTTTATGTGAAATTAGTTTTCTTGATCTTTTTAACTGGAGGAGTGATTTAAGGCTTTCTTTTCCCCTCATGGTTGTATAGTGCTCTTGTATTTTTGTCAGATTAAAAGAATGTGGCAAAATTTGTAGATTTTTCTGATGCTGTTCCTTTCTTTCACTTTAACTTGATATTCTTTTCCTTTGTTTTTTTTTTTTTTTAGTGGTTGCTGTCTCTGGCTTGGTCTGTGTGGATTCCGTTCTTAGCTTTTTCTGCTCAGTATGGGGCTGGCTTTCTCTTGACGTACTTAGAGTTTACTGGGTCTAGTTTATCCAGGCCATTTACACTAGGGACACTCATACTTACAGGAATGGAAGGCCCCTCTGTCTTACCTGCTGTCCTCATGCTGGCCTGGTGAGTTGTTGTTGTTGTTCACTCCCTCAGTTGTGTCCGACTCTGCGACCCGTGGACTCTATGATTTCCTTTGAGATTAACTGGTTTGATCTTGCATTCCAAGGGACTCTCAAGAGTCTTCTCCAACACCGTAGTTCAAAAGCATCAATCTTTTGGCGCTTAGCCTTCTTTATGATCCAGCTTCCATCTATTAGCTGTTTTGGAGTTCTCATGTCTGTCTGATATCCCATTGCTTTTATCTTTCCTCCTGCACAGATTCTGATGCCATGTAATCTTTAGACTGTTCTTGGTTTATCCTCACTTGCTTATATCTGGCATTCACAGAGATACTGTCACATCTGCTTTTATGAATGATATTGAATATGAACTTTTGGTTCATATTGGTTCATATTTCTTAAGGTGCTCTATGTGTTTTTGTGAAGGAATTTTGGGAGATGTAAAAACTATATCATCACTACTGCCAGAGACCCAGTATTCTCTCATTGTTGTTGTTGTTCAGTTGCTAAGTCATGTCCAAATTTTTGCACCCCATGAACAGCAGCATGCTGGGTTTCCCTGTCCTTCATTATCTCCTTGAGTTTGCGCAAACTCATGTCAGTTGAGTCGGTGATGCCATCCAGCCGCCTCATCCTCTGTCAGCCTCTTCTCCTCTTGCCCTCAGTCTTTCCCAGTATCAGGGTCTTTTCCAATGAATCAGCTCTTTGCATTATGTGGCCAAAATATCAGAGCTTCAACTTCAGCACCAGTCCTTCCAATGAATATTAAGGGTTGATTTCCTTTAGAATTGACTGGTTTGATCTCCTTGCTCTCCAAGGGATTCTCAAGAGTCTTCTCCAGCACCACAGTTTGAAAGCATCAATTTTTCTGCACTCAGCTTTCTTTTTTTCTGCTTTTCTCTTCTTATCTTTCTTTATGGTCCAAATCTCACATCCATGTGGTCACTGTTAATGGTTATTAAAGGGAGTTGTCTGGGATGGTGAAGCTTAAACATATGCTTTCCCCAAGGATGCTTACCTGTTTATGGAATTAGTACTAGATTGCAGGGAGTCAGAGGTTTCTAAATTGCTTGATACAATTTGTGGCTAAAAACATCTTTTGTTTATTTTTATATACTATTGCTTGGTCCTTGTAGGTGCCTGTGAGAATTATTGAAATAAAAGAGAACTGTCAAGAGAATAAAGGAAAACTACTTGGGAAGACTACTACTTTATACGTTGTTTCATCTTCAATTTTATAGAAAGTCAATTATATTACATTTTCCATGTAGTTATTGAATTTCATGTGCTTCATTCCATTTTTTTAAATGAAAGTAAATAAATAAATTAATTTGAGTAGGAGGGTATTTGCAAGCCTATCTAAATGGTTACTACTCATTTGATTTTTTGTTCTATAAATGATAACTTGTATTTGTAACTTTTTACCTGTATCTTTAGAATCCAGATCACTAAGATCATGATTGGTGTTCCTAATAAGGAACTTGTTCAGTCACCCCCCACTCCTGCAAAGTGTTAACTATCTTGAAAATAAACACAGGTTTTATACTATTTCTCCTCATTCAGTATTCCCTAACTTAGGTGTTGACAACCTTTCCCTAACTTGTTGCTGCTACTGCTGCTAAGTCGCTTCAGTCGTGTCCGACTCTGTGTGACCCCATAGGCGGCAGCCCACCAGGCTCCCCTGTCCCTGGGATTCTCCAGGAAAGAACACTGGAGTGGGTTGCCATTTCCTTCTCCAATGCATGAAAGTGAAAAGTGAAAGTGAAGTCGCTCAGTCATGTCCCACCCTCTGCGACCTCATGGACTGCAGCCTTCCAGGCTCCTCCATCAATGGGATTTTCCAGGCAGGAGTACTGGAGTGGGGTGCCATTGCCTTCTCCGTTCCCTAACATAGGAGTTAGTAACTTTTTCTTTTAAATGAGGATCATTTTTTAGCAGATACAAACAGTATACTTTTTCGAAATGAAAACAATAAACTCTTAAAAAAAGACTAGATTTTATAAAACAGTTTAAACAATAACAAAATTATAAATACTTTAGGAAAGCACCCTTCCCCCTTTTATCATCCAAATATGCAGTTTTTAGAAAAGCAAAAATAATATTTTTAGTTCTACCAATGGTGAAAATGTATAATTGACCAGATGGATTGTTTGTTACTAGATAGCAGTAGTAATGAGAAAATTGACCTTTTAATTTCATAGAGTTCCAAGATTAGAAACATTTTTGAGAACTGACATTATAGGTATACATTTAAAAAATTTTATACCGGTTAATATTTGAAGGTATCATGTGATTTTTCTCATTCCTATTCTAGTAATTTTGAAAATCAATTTGTCCCTTTATCAAAACTTAATTGTGTAATTTTGAATTCATTAGAAGAATACCATCTTCAATTCTATAGACTAATTGACCATTGTGAAAATCTTTTTTCTCATTTACACAGCAATAGAAATTTAAAATGTTTGCCAACACTTCACAAATCTAAGATAACATAGATTACATAGATTATCTAAGATAATTTAGACACAGCATGAATTTGATAATAGATTTTGAGGGGATAGAAAAAGTAACATTTCCTAACTTCAGAACTCAGAAAATAAAGGTTTTTCCAGCTGAAACTCCAATACTTTGGCCACCTCATGTGAAGAGTTGACTCATTGGAAAAGACTCTGATGCTGGGAGGGTTTGGGGGCAGGAGGAGAAGGGGACGACAGAGGATGAGATGGCTGGATGGCATTACCAACTCGATGGACATGAGTTTGGATGAACTCTGGGAGATGGTGATGGACAGGGAGGCCTGGCGTGCTGCAGTTCATGGGGTCGCAAAGAGTTGGACACGACTGAGTGACTGAACTGAACTGAACTGAAACCATAATTCAAAAAGACATATGTACCCCAGTATTCATTACAATAGTATTTAAAGTAGCTATTTACAGGATATGGAAGCACTGTTTACAGGACATGAAAGCAACCTAGATATCCATCAATAGATTAATAGATTAAAGAAGCGGTGGTATATCTATACAATGGACTATTACTCAGCCATAATAAAGAATGAATTTGAGTCAGTTGTCGTGAAGTAGATGAACCTAGAGCCTATTAAAAAGAGTCAAGTAAGAAAGAAAAATGAATATTGTATGTTACTGCATATATATGGAATCTATAAAAATAGTACTGATGAACCTCCTTTCAGGGAAGGAATGGGGACACAGACGTAGAGAGTGGATTTGTGAACATAGTGGGGGAAGGGGAGGGTGGGACAAATTAAGAAAGTAGTATTGATGTATCTACACTATCATGTGTAAAATAGATGGCTGGTGGGAGTTTGCTATATAGGCATGGAGCCCGGCCTGGTGTTTTGTGACAACCTAGAAGGGTAGGAGTGAAAAAGGTGGCTTAAAGCTCAACATTCAGAAAACGAAAATCATGGCATCTGGTCCCATCACTTCATGGGAAATAGATGGGGAAACAGTGGAAACAGTGTCAGACTTTCTTTTTTGGGGCTCCACAATCACTGCAGATGGTGACTGCAGCCATGAAATTAAAAGACACTTACTTCTTGGAAGAAAAGTTATGACTAACCTAGATAGCATATTGAAAAGCAGAGGCATTACTTTGCTGACTGAAGTCCGTCTAGTCAAGGCTATGGTTTTTCCAGTGGTCAAGTATGGATGTGAGAGTTGGACTGTGAAGAAAGCTGAGTGCTGAAGAATTGATGCTTTTGAACTGTGGTGTTGGAAAAGACTCTTGAGAGTCCCTTGGACTGCAATGAGATCCAACCAGTCCATTCTAAAGAAGATCAGTCCTGGGTGTTCTTTGGAAGGACTGATGCTAAAGCTGAAACCTCATTACTTTGGCCACCTCATGTGAAGAGTTAACTCATTAGAAAAGACTCTGATGCTGGGAGGAATTGGGGGCAGGAGGAGAAGGGGACAACAGAGGATGAGATGGATGGATGGCGTCACCGACTCGATGGACGTGAGTCTGAGTGAACTCCGGGAGTTGGTGATGGACAGGGAGGCCTGGTGTGCTGCAATTCATTGTGTCACAAAGAGATGGACATGACTAAGCGACTGAACTGAACTGAACTGAGAAGGGTAGGATGATAGCAGAGAAGGAGGCTCAGGAAGGGAGGGCATATATGTGTAATTATGGCTGATTCTTGCTATTGTAAGGTAGAGGTTGGTACAGCATTGTAAAGCAAGTATCCTTCAATTAAAAGAGAAATTAAAAAATAAAGGTTTTTTTTAACCTGCTTTTAATTTAAAACTAGTTATCTCAGTTTTAATGAATTGTCTTCATTAAAAAGATTTTTTGCAAAAAGTTTTTCTACCAATAACTGGATTAAGAGTCTACCTTAAATTTAATTACTTATATTCTCATAGTATGATTCTGCATAAAATTTTAGCAGCAAGTGTATATTACTTTTATATGTTTATTTAGTCTTAAAAGTTTACCTCACTTTTTATTGAGTGATTCAAGGCTGGATGCTAATTTCATTTCATAGTCATGATTTCTTTTCAGGTTAGATAGTACATGATGCCTTGTGAGCTATACTAATGCCCCGGTTTATATGAACACATGTCAGAGATGGTATAGAATCATCATTACAATTCTTATTCTGTGACACTGAATTTTTTTTGTTTATTGAGCAAGCAGTAGGAACTTTATTTGGAAAGTCAGCAAATGGAGAAGATGATTGGATAGTATCCCAAAAAATCATCTACCCTGAGTTAGGATTCTACCCTGAGTTAGGATTCAGGCTTTTTTAATACTGAAAGGGGTGAGGTGTGGTTGTTTGCTGCAGACTTCTTAGTGCCTGAATCTTTTGTTCTTGCAGCTGTCTGCATAGGCAGGTCACCATATTCATGTAAATCTCCAACAGACAGGGACTTCCCAGCTGGCACAGTTAAAGAATCCATCTGTCAATGCAGGAGATGCAAGAGATTTGGGTTCGATCTGTGGGTTGCAATGATACCCTGGAGGAAACAGCAACCCACTCCAGTATTCTTGCCTGGAAAATTCCATGGACAGGGCAGTCTGGTGGGGTACAGTCCATGGGGTCACAAAGAGACAGACACGACCCAGCATAGCACAGCCTAACAACTAGCAAGAGAAATGTTATTTTCTATGATGCAGCGTTTTATTAAACTCTGTGAATGGAAAACTGTTATAACTTAAAAGGTCACAGCCTTCAGAAAGGGCTATCCAATAACTTATCTCAGGCTATAGGCAACATTCTTAACTTGTAGCAAAAGCAATAGAATACAAAGGTTAAAGTAAAAGATTCAATATGGAGTCACATTTGTTGTTCTCTTTTACAGAGTGTCCACAATTTTGTTTGTTCATTCATCATACCTAGAAATGTTTCCTGGAAACGACCTATCGCCTTTCACATAAATATATCAGTATGCATCTCTAACACATAAAGACTTTATAAAATGAGCACTGACTCTTTAAGATCCCCTATACTCAGCCCCGGTTTGGTTGCTCCTTACTGTCTAAGCAATGTCACTTGCCCCAGTGAGATAAATCCTCCCATTTTCACTCAATCTTGGAAAAAACATGGGGCTCCTCTCTGCCCTAGATGCCAATTATAAGACTAACATTATGCTCTCCCCCTTTTTTTATGATATTGAATTAGATCTTTAACTTGTCTTACAAATTTAAATAATTAAAAATTTTCATTTCAGGATCACATAAATTGGTAAAATATAATTTAAATGTTTATTTACAGTAATCCTATTTACTATTAGGATGTTTATAAATACCTTTGTCGCTTTAAGAGTTCATGGTTTACCTTCTTTATGAGATTGTTAATCACCCAAGGAAAATTCTTGGAGTGCACTTGGATTTTTTTGTACCCAGTGTTTTTGAGCAGTTCTTAGTGATAGATTTGTGTGTGTGTGCGTGTGTGTAATGGTATTGCCAAAAAATAGGAAAACATGGACTTACAATGTGGCTAAGCCTTATTCTCATCCAGTGGTGAGGCAAACCTGTTATTTTTGAATACTCTAGTTTACAATCTCAAGGGATATATTTACTGTATTTTCCTACTTATCTGAGGTCACACTCTGACCTCAACCATTCTAGAACAAAGCCACAGACCTCACCAGTAAATGAAGAGAATGGTTTGAGCAAATTCTTAAAAAATCCATGTACTTTATTTGGTAGGTAAGTCATGGGGTCGTTTTCTCTCTCAACCAGATGGTTGAGTACAAAGTAATGGAGAAAAGATGTTTACACTCACAGCAGCCAAAAATGAATGTTGAAGGAGAAAACACACCCAAAGCTTGAAAATCTGAGAAATTTTGAGGCAGGATTAGGTAGCTCCCAGGGTCTATATGTTTTCTGTATATTTGTTTGATGAACTTAAAATTTTAGACTTTACTCAGGTAAAAACGTTTAGGAAAGTGGTATCATAAGGCACATTTACTACATATCCATAGTTTTGCTTTCAAGTATACTATCTCCTTTTCTCTTTGAATGTTTACTTGCTTTATATATTCCTTCTGAATATTGTGATTCTGAAGGGAGGAGTCAGAAATTTACCATCTAGAACCTTTTCACAATACAGAGAATAGTGGCCAAAATTTGTTAGCTTTGGAAGGATGATTATGTAGAATAAATGCTTTCTGAGAATTTTGTGATTGGCTTAACTAATTCATTGTTACTTCATGATTTACCTCTTAACTGAAAGGCCATGTTTTGAAATAACCTTCTTCAGATTTATCTGGCTAAAGTAGTTTCTGCTCCCCATAACCCCACTCTTGTTGTATTTTCCTCAGAGTACTTGGAAGAATATTGCTTATGTATTTATTGTTTGACTATTCCTCCCTTTCCTCAAAATATAAGTTCCAGGAAGGTGAGGCATTTTCTGTCCTTTTTAATCATTGTATTATCAACTCCCAAAGTAATGCTTGACACATAAAAAAATGTATGTTGGTTGGTTGGCTGACTGAAATTGTTAATAGTTTGTGAAGTTCTCTGAATTTAGTGTCTCTCCCTACTTCCCCCTTGCTCAAATTCATATGCTGAAGCCCTAACCCCCAATGTGATTGTATCTAGAGATGGTGCCTTTGGGAGATCCTTACATTTCAGTAAGGTCAGAAGGAAAGGAAAGGATTAGTGCTCTCTTAAGAGAAACCAGAGAGCTTGATCACTCTCTCCTCACTAGGGATGTGAAGACACAGCTTGAAGGTAGCTTTCTCTAAGCTATAAGCTAGAAAGAAAGTCCTCTCTAGAAATCATTCATCCTAAGTTTCTTCAGTCTTGTCTGACTCTTTGAGACCCATGGACTGTAGCCCTCCAGGCTCATGTGCCCATGGGATTCTTTAGGCAAAGAAACCCAAAGGAGTGGGTTGCCATGCCTTCCATCAGGGGATCTTCCTAACCTAGGGATTGATCCTGTGTCACTAAGATCTCCTGTACTAACAGACAGATTCTTTATCACTAGCACCACCTGGGAAGCCCCAGAAATCATTCATCTTGGCACCTTGATCTTGGATTTCTAGCCTTCAGAGCTGTGAGAAAACAAATGTCTGTTGTTTATCACCAGTATATGATATTTTGTCAAAGTATCCTGAGCACACTAAGACATGGAGTATAGGTGATTTTGATGCTTTTGAATTGAGGTGCTGGAGAAGACTCTTGAAAGTCCCTTGGACAGCAAGGAGATCAAACCAGTCAATCCTAAAGGAAATCAGCCCTGAATATTCATTGGAAGGACTGAGGTGGCAACTGAATCTCCAATACTTTGGACACCTGATGTGAAGAGCCTTCTTGTTGGAAAGACCCTGGTGTAGGGAAAGATTGAAGGCAAAAGGAAAAGAGGGCCACAAAGGGTGAAATGGTTAGATAAAATCACTGACTCACTGGACATGAAGTTGAGCAAACTCCAGGAGATAGTGAAGGACAGGGAAGCCTGGTGCACTGCAGTCCATGGGGTTGCAAAGAGTGAGACATGACTTAAAGACTGAACAACAGCAACAAATAGGTTTTTATATTTAAGGCTATAGTGTACTTCATCATCCATTTAATGTTTCCTTTTGTGAGCCATCTGTATGCTAAAACTTAGTTGGATTCAGGTATTTAAAAGATAAAAGTAAAATACTTTTTTTTCTTTTTCTTTTTTTAAATTTTGAAATACTTTTAATAATTTTAAAAAACTGCTTAAGGAATTTATGGTATTTAAAGGAAGATTTTGTGATAAAAATATTAGGAAATGTGTATTTTCTTTTGAGCTCATACATATATTACCCTTGTATTTTGTTAAATAACATCTTATAAGAAAATATGTGGTTTCAGCTGTAGATACAGAGTGGAGGGCATTTTAATAATGAAAAATAGATATAAATATGCTACTTACTCCTTCTGCTTCTAAAATTACACACTAACAGCCAGGGAGTGTCATAAGTTATGGCAGTGTCTGAAATCACAGAACAGCCCGAAACCTCTAGAATCTGAAAAAGGTAGCCTTCATAGTAAACACTAACTTTCTCTTTACTGCATAGGAACTTATAAATGTGGCAATAGCTCAGGTCCTGCTTCTGCTTTAAGACTTAATCAAGGACCTCACACAGTTTAAAATCACCGACCCCTCTTTTGCTTTCAGTTTTATGAGACTTTTTCCTCCTCTGTTATTTCAGACTTGTTCCCCACTTGGCCTTTGAACTCTCCCCCATTTTGTCATGGTTTCTTTTATACAGGTGGTATGCTTCCTGGAAAGTTTCTTTTTCTTATTTTTTAGTATGTGTACATTTTATGTATGTCTAAATATACTTTTTCTGCCTTCTATATTATTTCTTCTGTCTTAGACATTTTCTTTAGCTCTCTTTCTTAAAACATAATCTTTCTAGCAACACGATCTAAAAAGAATTCTAATATAGAAACTTGTAACTGTGAAAGTTGCTTATAATTTCATACCTTACAGATAACATTAAGATAGATACTATCAATTTCTCCTCTAGAATATTGTATAAATTTACACCTTTACCAAGAAATAAATGAATGTGCCTATTTTGCCACATCCTTGCCTACACTATGTATTACCAGTCTTTTTGCCAATTAGAAAAGTAAAATATATCTCTTGTTTTTTAATTTTTATTTTCTTATTGGTATGTATGAATTTTCCTTGTGCTGTTAACCATTTTCATGTCATCGTTGAAATTTTATTTCTTTTTTGTCCATTAAAAAAATCTGTTCATCTAATTTTTAATGATTTAAGAAAACCTTTATACATGAGGGTCATTTACACTTTGCCAAATATTATGAGGTTTATTTTTTATTTAATTGACCATTTAGTTATGCAAACGCTTATACTTCTTTTTCTTAGCTAATCTTAACTATTAATCTTCCAGTTAGATTTTACACTCATTCAACATGTTAAATTTAGAAAGGACACTCAAGCTTCTGATAGAAATTTCATTAAATTTTTAGATTTACATGTAGAAAATTGACATTTTTCCATGTATACAGTTCAGTTCAGTTGCTCAGTCATGTGCAACCCTTTGCAACCCCAAGAACTGCAGCACACGCCAGGCCTCCCTGTCCATCACCAACTCCTGGACCTTGCTCAAACTCATTTCCATTGCGTCAGTGATGTCATCCAACCATTTCATCCTCTGTTATCCCCTTCTCCTCCTGCCTTCAATCTTTCCCAGCATCAGGGTCTTTTCCAGTGAGTCAGTTTGCATCAGGTGGCTAAAGTATTGGAGCTTCAGCTTCAGCTTCAGTCCTTCTAGTGAATATTCATGACTGATTTCCTTTAGGATTGACTGGTTGGGTCTCCTTGTAGTTCAAGGGACTCTCAAGAGTCTTATCCAACACCATAGTTCAAAAGCATCAATTCTTCGGTGCTCAGCTTTCTTCATAGTCCAACTTTCACAACCATACATGACTACTGGAAAAACCATAGCTTTGAGTAGACAGACCTTTATTGGTAAAGTAATATCTTTTCTTTTTAATATGCTTTTCTTGGTCATAGCATTTCTTCCAAGGAGCAAGTGTCTTTAATTTCAAGGCTGCAGTCACCATCTGAAGTGATTTTGGAGCCCAGAAAAATAAAGTCTGTCACTGTTTCCACTGTTTCCCCATCTGTTTGCCAGGAAGTGATGGGACCAGATGCCATGATCTTAGTTTTCTGAATGTTGAGTTTTAAGCCAACATTTTCACTCTGCTCTCACTTTCATCAAGAGGCCATTTAGTTCTTTGCTTTGTGTTATAAGGGTGGTATCATCTGCACATCTGAGGTTATTGATATTTCTCCTGGCAATCTTGATTCCAGCTTGTGCTTCATCCAGCTTGGCATTTTGCATGATGTACTCTGCATATAAGTTAAATAGGCAGGGTGGCAATATACAGCCTTGATGTACTCCTTTCCTGATTTGAAGCCAGTCTGTTGTTCCATGTCCAGTTCTAACTTTTGCTTCTTGACCTCCATACAGATTTCTCAGGAGGCAGATCAGGTGGTCTGGTATTCCCATTTCTTTCAGAATTTTCCACAGTTTGTTGTGATCCACACAGTCAAAGGCTTTGGCATAGTCAATAGGGCAGAAGTAGATGTTTTACTAGAACTCTCTTGCCTTTTTGATGATCCAGCGGATATTGGCAATTTGATTCCTGATTCCTCTGCCTTTTCTAAAACCAGCTTGAACATCTGCAAGTTCATGGTTCACATACTGTTGAAACCTGTCTTGAAGAATTTGGGGCATTACTTTTCTAGCATGTAAGATGAGTGCAATTGTGCAGTAGTTTGAACATTCTTTGGTATTCCCTTTCTTTGGCATTAGAATGAAAACTGACCCTTTCCTGTCCTGTGGTCACTGCTGAGTTTCCCACATTTTGAAGGCATATTGAATGCTGCACTTTTACAATATCATCTTTTAGGATTTGAAATAGCTCAACTGGAGTTCTGTCACCTCCACTAGCTTTGTTTGCAGTGATCCTTCCTAAGGCCCACTTGATTTCATGTTCTAGGATGTCTGGCTCTAGCTGAGTGACCACACCATCATGGTTATCTGTGTCATAAATTCCGTGATTCCATGTATTAAATTGTTCTTTAGGGGACATGTTTCTCAATTTATTCCAGGCTTTTAAAATATCCCTCAGTTGAGTTTTATAGTTTTCTTCTTATAACTCTTGGACATTTACTGTTAAATTTTTCCTAAACATGTTAAGAGTTTATGTTTCACAATAAATTTATAATTATACTTGTATTATGAATTTATACTTTATAATTCTAAATAACAGGTGTAGCAATATACTTGTTATTTAGAATCAGGTTTCTTGTAATCTCACCTGGCTTTCAGTCTTGATAGTTAAAAGCCCTTTAGCACCTACTATTGCTATAGATTTTACTCCTGAATTCAGTGCAACAAACTAGAGTACATATACTCTCCCAGAAACTGTGTTACACCATGAAGGTAGAAATGTTATTTGATTGGGTGAATGAATGAAAAAATAAATGCAAACATTGTCATGTAGTGTGATAATTTGCTAAGTATGCAAGATCATGAAGGATGAAAAGTCACGAGAATTTCGACTCAGAGGGTTGACTGGTCTTTGTGGTCATCAGTGGGGAGGGGGATGGATTGTAGAGGGAAGAACGTGTGCAAAGTCCTGCAGGTATAAAATAGTGTGACTGGTTTGAAAGACAGCTAGTACTGGAGATTCAGTAGTGAGTGTGTCTGGTTTGGATTATTAGCACAGGACATGAAAATTGCAGAATCTGGAAAGGTTGCTGTGGTCTTTCGAAAGCTTTTGGTAGTTGTGTGACACTGACTTTTTGGTGTTTTAGAAAGATGTTCTTGAAGTTGATAGGTATGAGTTGGAGGAAGATGAGATGCAGTTAGGGAGGCCTCCAGTATTCTTGCTTGGGAAATCTCATGGACAGAGGAACCTGGCAGGCTACAGTCTATGGAGTCACAAAAAAGTCAGGTATGATTGAGTGACTAGGTATTATTTTGCTAGATATAAGTTGGGTGCTTGATATATTAGTGGAAAAAAACCAACAGCAGCAAATTGCTGTTCATGGAACCTCCTTTTTAGTATATGAAAGAGAGTAATAACTTTACAGTAAGCTAAATAGAAGCTATTTAACTTAGATGAAAAAAACAGAGCAGGATAAGGGAATTGGGATTACAAGGGAGGGAAGAGTAAATCAAAATTTTAAGTGGAATGATGAAGGTTTCAGTTAAAACATGACTTTTAAGCAGAGACTTAAAGATGGTGAGAAGTGACGATTTTAAGTCTAGAGTGAAGCCAAATGAAAATACTCTGAAGTCTGAACCTACAAGAGCAGTGTGGCTGGAGCAGAATGAATGAGGGAATGTAGGAAATGAAGTCACCTCACAGTGGAGGTGGAGCAGGGGATGGGAAGGGCATAAAAACTGAATTTTATTTAGGAAAAAATATTTTTATGAAAGTGTTCAATTTTACACTTTAAAAATGTATGAATATCATCACATTTTGTTGAAAGAGTATGCCACAGTAAGCGGTACTGTAGGCAGTAACAGACTGTATGTTCTGCAAAGCAGGCTGTCTGTTGTTCTAGAGCATATATATTCTTTGCAAGTAAAGCCTGGTCAGCAGCCAGCTTTCTTCCTTCATCAGAGACTCACATGGCTCAGCACACTTTTTGTTTCAGCTTTTTTTGTCTAAAATATTTTTGTGGTGCTCCACATTTTTCCCTCCAGTGGATCTCTCTCCCTCTTTTTTTTTTTTTTCCTGTGTCATTGCAAACATGATCTGCTTTAGAATTAAAATATAAATCCATCTTTATTTCTCTGCAGTTGTGAGATGTGGCTGGGAGTTCAAATAGGATTAGTTTTTAAGCAAGATTGAACTTGATGGGCCATTTGGCATATTTCTTGTATATCTTCGGTAGACTCTCAGCAGCTTTAGTAGTTTAATGATTTTTAAAACTAAGATAATTTTAAATCTCCACTGTACTCATAGAAAACTTGACAGCTAATTTTTTTAAAGAAACTAATGAAGCAGATTTTGTTGTATGTGGAATTCAAAGGATTCCCTTGTATCATATATTCTTGATAATATACTTTGACAAATTAGTACTTTGTAATTTACATTTTGTAGATTTTTAAACTTCTGTGCCTTTCAGAAGTATCACAGATTTAATTGATGTCTTGCATTGCTATCAGCCTTTCAAAACTACAGGAAAATTGAATCATAGATACTTCCATCTACCTTACATCATTATCTAGAGAAAGATATCTAGATGATACTTCAACCCAAATATACACTTTGGATATTTTTAGCTTTGGTTGTTTTTTGTAAGCAAAAAAAAAAAAAAAAAAACACCTGTAGATTTATATTTACGTATTTGTAACTCATTTCTTTTCACAAAAATTTCCTTTTTAAAAAAGTTTTGTTTATTTAGTTTGGCTGCACTGGGTCTTCATTGCTGTATGCAAGTTTTTCTCTAGAGTGGCGAGGGGGCCTACTCTCTAGTTGTGGTTCGCAGGCTTGTTATTGTGGTGGCTTCTCTTGTTGTTGAGCATGGGCTCTAGTTACACAACAGCACGGCAGTTCAGTAGCTGCAGCTCACAGGATCTAAAGCACAAGCTCAGGCGTTGTGGTGTACAGGCTTACTTGCCCTGCAGCATGTGGAATCTTCCCAGACCAGGGATCAAGCACATGTCTCCTGCATGGGCAGATGGATTCATGATCACTGGACAACCAGGGAAGCCCTTCTACAAAAGTTTTGAGTGTCTTTTTTGATTTGAAACATCAAAGTAGATGTTTGAAGAACATCAGAGTCATGTTCTGATGATTCTGAAGAAACTCAGAATCAGGGAATAGACAGAGTGGAATATTAAGGCCAAGAGAAAAGCAGGGCATGTATAATTATTTCTAAACTTTTTTTTTTAGCACTGAGCTACAGGTTTTACTCTCAGATGACTAATTTTGCTAAATAGGCCGGCATTGTAACTTGTAAAGAAAAACTTAAGTGAAAGTTGCATAGACATTTAGTAGAATTTGTGGTAATAAGGCCTAAAAATTTGGATGAAGGACTTGCACTTCAAAGCAGTATAGTTGCAGAAAATAAAAAGGGAAGAGAGATGACAAAACATTTCCCTCTACCCATAGTCATGTTCTGTTGTTCGTCTTCTTGAAGAGGCATCACAGTTGCCATATACCAGTAATACCAAGAATTATTTCTGTTTTCTGTGAAGGTTTTAGATATGAAGTAAATAGAGGTCAATTTTTTAATCTTCATTTTGTTTTAAACAAGGTAATGGAATTTCATATGTGAATATCAGAAAAATACATTCTTAATTTTCATTTTTAGGCCACTTAGCTGTTGGACAATTTTATTGGATACTTCAAATAGGAACTTTTCCTTCAGCTGATAGTTTGATAGTAGAGACAAATGATAGACTTTAGACAATGGAAAAGAGAAATGATGATGTTTGGGGAAAAATATTGTAATCTGTTTACTTTCTACTAAGCTCATAAAATTTGTCTTTTTGAAAATAGAGATGCATTTTCATACCTGGACTCTTCATGTGGTATTGAATGGAAAATAAAGGAGTCTTTCTGAAATAATACTGAAGAAAGAAAATTAAAATGTGACTCAGTTCCCTGTTATGCAAATAATGATTCAGTTCACTTTTGGACTTCAGGGGCCAATAATTTTTATGAAAGTATTACTAAAGCAAGGTGTTTGGGTTGGATTTTAAAATCAATGTCCTTTGGTTGACTTCCTTTCAGGTTTTTTTTTTTTTTTTTTCCCCTATTTTGGAGTACTTGTTTATTGTATTGTGGCATTTATTTCGTTCCCTCCAAATTTTTCCTTTTGTATCCCTAGCACAAATGTGGACATAGATCTAAATCTAACCCATATGCTAAATAAGTTGTTTTTCCATATGCTGTAAACCCTGTTGTGTATTCCTAAATTATTATATTTTATATCATTTGAGTTCTTATGTGCTTGGCACACTTATTAATTTTATGGGAGCTGAATCAGTAATTGTGACCAAATGACAGTTATAGACTCTGTTATGTGTGTGTGTGTATATATATACACACATACACATGTATATATACACACATATATATATAGTGTAAATTATTAGTTTAAAGAACATTTTGGCCAATACTGAGATAATTGCTGACATGATTTAATATAACACTTAATGGGCACTCTGATAGTTGTTGCAGCCAGATTGGAAGATAGCCAAGGTTATTGCTCTTTATGTTGAGCTTATTGCAGTCTGCAGGGTTATACATATTTAGCTACTACCACTTCTTAATGCTTCCAAGTGTTGCCTTCTGTTTTTTTTTTTAAAGAAAACAACTTAGTCATGCAAGAAAGCCTTGAGAATATTAGTCATCACTAACTAGTAAGCATCATAAAATTGACTTTAGCCTGTTCTTTTTGATTATGTTTTTAATTTCAGCAATAAAAGCTCATGTTCCCGGATTAGAATTTATTTTTGAGCTTTCAATTACGTGTCAAAGTCATCTGTCAAAGCTGTGATCTGGTAGTTTTAAACTTATTAAATAATCAGGAAATATTCTGAGGCAAAGAGAATCATTCGTAGATTTCTCCTTTTATTTATTTCACCTTGGTCATATAAAAACTGATGAACTGCAAGCTAAATACTACTTTCTAACCCCAAAGGCATGCTTAAATGCTATCTTAACTCCATGCTTGTGGTTTTTGAGTTGTCAGTAATCTCCAGGATGAATATTGTGGATTGGTTATTTGCTGCCAACACAGGATCCTCCTGACAGAGGTTCATGTGAGGAAAGAAAGTCAGACTGGGGTAAAATTACAGGACAAAAGGGAAGCAAAAGTATTGTATTCTATGAAAGTGGTGATGGTGTTGTAGTTTTTGCCACAAGCCTTTTTGGAAAATCATTTTTAAAATACTGTAGAAATGCCACAGATTTTGAAATATAATTTTTCCCCTTGTTTTGAAGCCTAGGATTTAGGGATGATAGTCATAACAAGTTAGTCTATTTTTGGAAAGATTACTTTGTATGCCACAGTTCTTCACCCTGAGTTAGGAGACAGTTCACTGTTTTTATGCAGTTATATTTGCCCTCATCCATTTATTTTATAAGCACAAGAGAGGTAAAAATAGAATCAAATGTTCATTTTACTAAATCAGAAGTTAAATACTTTTCATTTATGTAATTCCTTCAAGATCATTGTTAGAAATTATAACTTTTGAAATAACTTCTTTGGGAATAGATATTTTAGTACTTGAAAAAAATTCTTACCAACTAACTCCTTTTCTGTTCTAGGAATGGGTTTTTAAGGATTACTAAAATATATAAGAAATGATACCTATTCTTAAAATCATATTGGAGATACACATAAAAGACAAGTCAATATGTGATGTTTATAAGATAGGTGTCGAATTTAGTAAATATTTTAGATAAGGCTTGCATTTTTAAGTCCCAGTGCTTCCTTAAAGGATTTATTTCTTTGATAATTAGAAAGCAGTGTAATTGAATGTTTTATTAAAATTTGAAAAATATATAGATTTATTGATATCCTTTATTCAGAAAGAATTCAGAGTAGTTAATTATACTTATTAGGAAATTATAAATACAAGGTGTATAATTAGTATAGTATTCTAAGTAAAATATTATTGACAGAGGTATAGTCACCTCAGATAGGACTTATTCTTTCAGTAATTGCCTCCCAGTGGACTCAGTGGTAAAGAATCCGCCTGCCAGTGCAGGAGAGGCGGAAGATGCAGGAGATGTGGGCTCGATCCCTGTGTCGGCAAGGTCCCTGGAGGAGGAAATGGCAGCCCACTCCAGTATTCTTGCCTGGAAAATCCCGTGGACAGTGGGGCCTGGCTGGCTATAGTTGATGGGGTTGCAGAGAGTCAGACAGGACTGAGTGAATGAGCATGCAAAGCAGTGACAAAACTAATTGGCAAATAAAAACTCCAAATTGTAAGATGGTGATACACACTCTTGGGTTCAGGTAGACTTGGCAGCTGTTGGAGCATTTTAAGAATGAGTTTTCTAGTTTTTGCAGTTTATATTTTAAGGAAGCAATTAAAAAACTTGGAGGGGATTCAAAAAAGAGCCTCTTAAGTATTAAACGGAAAATATGACCTAAAAGCATGGTGGATTTTAACTTGAATTTTTCAGAAATTTTCTTTTGATTAATAAAGACTTAAAAATACTTACTTTTGTGTATGTGTGCTTAGTCTGTCAGTTGTGTCTGATTCTTTGCGACCCCATGTACTACAGCCCACCATGCTCCTCTGTCCATAGGGATTCTCCACGCAAGAATACTGGAGCGGGATGCCATGCCCTCCTCCAGGGGATCTTCCCAATCCAGGGATCGAACCTAGGTCTTCTGCGTTGCAGGTGGATTCTTTACCCACTGAGCCACCAGGGAAGCCCAAGAATACTGGAGTGGGTAACCTATCCCTTCTCTAGAGGATCTCCTGACCCAGGAATCAAATTGGAGTCTTCTACATTGCAGGTGGATTCTTTACCAGCTGAATTACCAGGGAAGCCCTTACTTTTATATACCAGTATATTATCTTTCAAAGAAATAGATTAAGAAATGAGGGGAACGATCTTTGTTCAAACTGTTTATCTTGATTTTTCATTTGGAAAATGTGTTCTGTCATTTGTAGTAGTTAATAAAGATTAGGTGTATTAATGTTTTTTATTAGTATATAGTACACCAGTCCAGATTGATGTCTGCTCTTCCCGTCTGACTTTCTAGTCTGTAGCTCTCCTGGTGAGTTGGGAGGAAGTGGAGGAATGGGTAAGCACCTTAATACTTAATTATTGGTGATGTGAGACATATGTGTTGTTCATCTGGGTGAGATCTGATTTCATTGACTGATGGTGCTCCTAATAATTTCTTGGTCCCCACATGGATTATGCATGGTTTTCATTGGGCAGTGCTGAGATTTACCTCAGCAGTAATATTTGCTGAGGACTTCTTCAGTGTGGCTACCTGCTGGCTGTGTCAGTTGTCTAGGACAAGGTCATTCTCTTGGTGGTGTGACTTCTCATCTAGTTCAGCAGCTGCTGAGTAAGGAGGACCTTCTAAGATGTTACGAGAGACTGACTCTATTTTGTTACCCAAAGAAAAAAGAAAAAAGTGAGTGTTAGTTGCTCAGTTGTGTCCATGGACTATAGCCTGCTATGGGCTCCTCTGTCCATGGAATTCTCCAGGCAAGAACACTTGAGTGGGTAGCCATTTCCTTTTCCAGGAGATCATCCTGATCCAGGGATTGAACCCAGGTCTCCTGCATTGCAGGTAGATTCTTTACTGTCTGATCAGACATGAGTAAACACATTCCTCTGGGAGGGGAAAGAGAAGCTTTTCTCCGGGAACAGTGTCATTTCCAGGAGAGTGAGAGACTTCTTTCCGTGTTCCTTCTTTTCTTTCCTCTTGCTCTTCGTGTACCCCAGCAGTGATGGTGACTGTGGCAGTGGCAAGGGCCAGCCCTGCTACAGTTTAGTTAACTCGGGGAGCAAGAGGGCACATTGTATCTCGACTGTAGTTCTGAAGCTTAACTGCAGTTCCAAGATAACGGAAAAAATACTTAGCAACATCCTCTCACAAACTTTTCCTTTCTGTTCTTTCTATATGTGTGCGTGGTAGAGGGAGGAGTGTTTGTGTGTTGGCATAGTTACCATGTTTCTTTTTTTAATGCTCATGTTTGGGTGGCTTTGTCTAGAAATTGAATTTGCTGTGATAGAAAAGTTTATGGATAACACCTTGATTCTGTTCCCCTTTTATGTGAGATCAGCTGCCTTTTTTCTGTGCAGAACAGTTTGAAGCCTGTTCACAGTTCTGTTAGATGAGGTGGTAGTTTTAAGTCCTAGAGTGTTCAGTTGAAGAACTGATTAGATTTGTTAGAGTATCTGGGCTCTAATTGCTTCACAGGTTTCTATCAGGATGCAGTGTACCTGTTTTTCTTTTCTCTACATTTAATACTTTTGAGCTTTGGATCTTTTCCTCACTTGTAGTCAGTAGTTCTGAAGACATTACTTCCATCTACCTCTTAAAGCAGCCATGTACTCACTATTCAGAATTCTGCAAGAAGAATGCTGACTCCAGGGAAAAAAAACTCTTTGAGATATTGGACAGCTGGAAGCAGAGACACCACTACTATGTCCCTCTCCCCAAGCTCCACCCACCTCATTTGGGGCCTAGATGATGCTGAGTTTGGTTTAGGAATTAAGAAACTCCAGTGCGTATAAGCATTCTTTTAGATGGAAGCTCATGGATTATTGATATAAATGCTTCCAGAATGGTTGATATAAGCCTTGAAAATAAGAATTGTAGTCAGATGTTTTCACAGATCTGATAGGACAGTGTGTATCTTAGCATGGAACCAAAGAGTGAGGGAAACAGTGTGCTTTAACTGCTCCTCCTGTAAATGGCCATCTCAGTTTAAATAAGTTATCTTCTTAGGTTATTGGATCAAGAAATTAAAAGCGGTCTTTTCTTCTGGCCAATCCATATTCTACCTGAAAAACTAGAAAGTGCCTCAACTTGTTTCTCTTGAGAATATTAGTGAGATGTCTCCAGAATTCCCTAGTGGGGCTTAGGTGATTAGGCTGGAGCCGTGCCATGGTATGACTCTCTATTCCTCCAGAGTTTCTCATGTGCTAGTTTTCTAGGCTAAGTTATACTCTTTGGAAACTAATATTCTTATATATTGGAAGAAAAAGGTAATGTGCTGTAGTTTGTTCTTCCATATTAAAATTTGTTATTTTAAAAATTTTATATATTGTTGTTCAGTCGATAAGTTGTGTCTGACTCTCTGCGACCACATGGACTACAGTAGGCCAGGCTTCGCTGTCCTTCACTATCTCACAGAGTCTGCTCAAACTCATGTCCATTGAATTGGTGATGCCATCCAACCATCTCATCCTCTGTCACCCTCTTCTCCTTCTGCCCTCAATCTTTCCCAGTGTCAGGGTCTTTTCCGGTGAATCGGCTCTTTGCATCAAGTGGGCAAAGTATTGGAGCTTCAGCATCAGTCCTTCTAGTGAATATTCAGGATTGCTTTCCTTTAGTATTGACTGGTTTGATCTCCTTGCTGTACAAGGCACTCTCAAGAGTCTTCTCCAGAACCACAGCTTGAAAAATTGAAAGCATCTATTTTTCAGCACTCAGTCTTCTTTATGGTCCAAATCTGACATCCTCACATGTCTACTGGAAAAACCATAGCTTTGACTATATGGACCTTTGTCAGCAAAGTGATGTCTCTGCTTTTTAATATGCTGTCTAGGTTTGTCATTGGCAACCCACTCCAGTATTCTTGCCTGGAGAATCCCATGGATGGAGGAGCCTGGTAGGCTACAGTCCATGGGGTCGCTAAGAGTCAGACACGACTGAGTGACTTCACTTTCACTTTTCACTTTCATTCATTGGAGAAGGAAATGGCAACCCACTCCAGTATTCTTGCCTGGAGAATCCCAGGGACAGAGGAGCCTGTTGGGCTGCCGTCTCTGGGGTCGCACAGAGTCAGACACGACTGATGCGACTTAGCAGCAGTAGCAGCAGCAGCAGGTTTGTCATAGCTTTTCTCCATATATGTATCAGTTTGGTATAGCTGAATAGCAAGTTACTTCAAAACTCCTATACTAAACCAGTAATCCTCTGTTATTACTGTTCATGAGCATTTGGATCAGCTGGTTCTGCTGATGTAGTCCAGATTCAGCTGATTTCTGTCGAGCTCTCTCAGAAATCTGCAGTCATCTGATGCGTAGGCCTGGGGCAGGCACATCTGGATAGACCTCGTTTACATGTGTGGTGATTGACTGGCTGTTGGCTATGGTGACCAAGTAAATGAGCCGCATATCTCATCATCTAGTAAGCTAGTTTTGTCTTCTTATGGTGGCTGAAAAGAGTTTCAAAAATACCAAGAGAGCAAGTTTCAATATGCAAGCACTTTTTCAGTTTCTGCTTTCATGATGTTTGCTAACACCCAATTGATCCTAGTAGATCTCATGATCATGACCAGAGCCAGCATGGGAAGGCCTTACCAAATAGCCTGGCTTCTGGCAGAGGTGAACAGTTGAGACTGTGATTGCAAAAGCACATACTTTACATTGTTTATATTGTCAGACTTATTTCCCCTTTATTATTTTTTAATGTTTGAAAAAGGTCTCCCTTTGGTGGTCCCTTTTAAGCTGTTTTTTCAGTATAGGAGAATTTTTACATTTCTTTTTCTTCCCCGCCCTGGATTCTTATTCTAATACAGTTGATTCCCATTGTTCAATAAAATAGTTGTGTCGAGTAAAGTCACTGAAAACACTGATTTCTCAAAGGCTAAACCACTGCTCTTAAGGGAAATACAGGGTTAGGCTCCTGAGATCATCTGATCACAATACTTTTATCAACTGAGCTATATTTAACCTTGTTTTATGTGCGTTTTTATGAAAATTACTATTTAGTAGATATGTTGATGTCATGGTCAACTACTCTATAACTTATGGTTGAACAAAGTGTATCTAACACAGCTGTTTTCTGCATAAGTCACATCACAGCCTTCTTGCTTTTAGAGACTCTAGTCAGCACTTCAGCAGTATGCCTGAGAACCATTTTAAAAATGAAATCACCAACAATAAGCACAAAAATGCAAAAAACATGGTAGTGAATAGATTGACAAAGTTATTTGTTTATAGAAAGACAGCTGAATCAAGAAGGCAGAGAGAATTGCCCTATTTGACCTGACCTGGGAATGTGTATGTTGGGTAATTCAGATTCTTCAATGTTCTGTGTCTATCCTCAGATGTCTCTAGAAGTACCTAGAGTATTGATTTGGGTTACAAGTAAATTTTAGCTACTTGTAACTAAAGACAAGCAAAGAGGAACTACAGAGCCTCTTAAATAAATGTGAAAGAGCAGAGTGAAAAAGCTGGCTTAAAACTCAAGATTGAAACAACGAAGATCATGGTATCCAGTCCTATCACTTCATGGCAAATAGATGGGAGATTAAGGGAAACAGTGACAGACTTTATTTTCTTGGGTTCCAAAATCACTGCGAATGGTGACTGTAGCTGTGAGATTAAAAGATGGTTGCTCCTTGGAAGAAAAGCTATGATAAATATAGATAGTGTATTAAAAAGCAGAGACATTACTTTGCCTCCAAATCTATATAGTCAAAGTTGTTATTTTTCCAATAGTCATGTACGGATTTGAGAGCTGGGCCATAAAGAAGGCTAAGTGCCAAAGAATTGATGTCCTGTGGCTACTGCTGAGTTTTCCAAATTTGCTGACATATTGATTGCAGCACTTTAACAGCATCATCTTTTAGGATTTGAAATAGCTCCACTTGAATTCTGTCACCTCCACTAACTTTGTAGTAATACTTCATAAGTCCCATTTAACTTCATACCTCAGGATGTGTGGCTCTAGGTGAGTGACCACACCATTGTGGTGATCCACCTGATTAAGACATTTTTTTTTAATAGTCTGTCTATTCTTGCAATATTTTTAAAATTTCTTCTTGCTGCCTTTCTTAGGTCCTTACTATTTCTGTGCTTTATATGCCGATCCTTGCATGAAATAGTCCCTTGGTATCTCCAATTTTCTTGAAGAGATCTCTAGTCTTTCCATTCTGTTGTTTTCCTCTACTTCTTTGCATTGTTCATGGAAGAAGACCTTCTTACTTTTCTTTCATTTTCTCTGGAACTCTGCATTCAATTGGATATATCTGTCTGGTGCTCCCTTGCTTTTTGCCTCTTTTCTTTCCTCAGCTGTTTGTAAAGCCTCCTCAGACAACCACTTTGCCTTCTTGCATTTCTTTTTCTTTGGGATGGTTTTGGTCACTGCCTTCTCTACAATATTATGAACTTCCATCCGTACTTCTTGAAGCACTCTGTCTACCAGGTCTAATCCCTGAATCTATTTTTCACTTCCACTGTATAATCATAAGGGATTTGATTTGGTCATACCTGAATGGCCTAGTGGTTTTCCCTACTTTCTTCAATTTAAGCCTAAATTTTGCAATAAGGAATTCATTGTCTGAGACACAGTTGGCTCCTGGTCTTGTTTTTGCTGACTGTAGAGATGTTCTCCATCTTCGGCTGCAAAGAATATAATCAATCTGATTTCATCACATTGGTGATGTTCATGTATAGAGTCATCTTTTGTGTTGTCGGAAGAGGGTGTTTCCTATGACCAATGTGTTCTCTTGACAAACTCTGTAAGCTTTGCCAAGCTTCATTTGCACTTTAAGGCCAAACTTTGCTGTTACTCCAGGTATCTCTTGACTTCTTACTTCTGCATTCCAATCCCCTGTGATGAAAAGGACATCTGTAGATATTCATAGAACTATTCATCTTTAGCTTTTTGGCATCAGTGGTTGGACATAGACTTAGCTTATAGACATCACATAGATAACTGTGATGTTGAATTGTTTGCTTTGGAAAGGAATCAAGATCCTTCTGTCATTTTTGAGATTGCACCCAAGTACTACATTTCAGATTCTCTTGTTGACAGTGAGGGCTACTCCATTTCTACTAAGGGATTCTTGCCCACAGTAGTAGATATAATAGTCATCTGAATTAAATTCACCCGTCCTTGTCCATTTTAGTTCACTGATTCCTAAGAAGTTCATGTTCTCTCTTGCCATCTCCTGTTTGACCACATTCAATTTACCTTGATTCATGGAACCAGCATTCCAGGTTCCTATGCAATGTTTTCTTTACAGCTTTGGACTTTAATATCAACACCAGACACATTCACAGCTGCACGTCATTTTCACTTTGGCCCTCCATTCTTTCCCAGCATATTGGACTACCTGGTAGGCTTGTCTTCTGGTGTCATATCTTTTTGCCTTTTCATACTGTTCATGATGTTCTTGCAGCAGTAATACTGGAGTGGTTTGCTATTCCCTCTTGCAGTGGACCACCTTTTGTCAGAATTCTCCTCAGTGACCCATTCATCTTGGATTGTCCTGCACGGCATGGCTCATAGCTTCACTGAGTTATGCAAGCCCCTTTGCCATGACAAGGTTGTGATCCATGAAGGGGTTTAAAACTATAGCTGATGTTTAAGTTTGTTTCAATACCATTTTAAGATGGACTTATATACTTGTCCTTTATTTGGAGTTGAAATGGTTTCTGGGAACATTTGTGTATATGTGCATGTCTTTTAGTTACAATCTCAAATAGGAGTGTTTCAGTTCAGTTTTGTTCAGCCACTCAATCGTGTCTGACTCTTTGCAACCCAATGGACTACAGCATGCCAGGCTTCCCTGTCCATCACCAACTTGAGTTTGAGCTTGCTCAAATTCATGTCCATTGAGTTGATGATGCCATCCAACCATTTCATCTTCTGTTGTCCCCTTCTCTTCCTACCCTCAATCTTTCCCAGCATCAGGGTCTTTTCCAATGAGTCAGTTCTTCGCATCAGGTGGTCACAGTATTGGAGTTTCAGCTTCAGCATCAGTCCTTCCTCGAGTGTTTAAAGGTTTATTTTCTCAGGAATCTAATAGCCTAAGGAATATGAGGTACTGAAAGCAGCAGGTAAGTTTTCTTCTGTATGGAACAATTGCTTTTCCATATTTAGTGTGGGAATCAGTTTGTTGGCATATTTCTGTTGTTATTTACTAAGATTGATTGCTTTAAGGAATTTAAAAGAATGATCTTCAATGGAACAAAGTAGAAAGCCCAGAGATAAATCCACACACCTGTGGACACCTTATCTTCAACAAAGGAGGCAAGAATATACAATGGGTCAAAGACAATCTCTTTAACGAGTGGTGCTGGGAAAACTGGTCAACCACTTGTAAAAGAATGAAACTAGAATACTTTCTAACACCATACACAAAAATAAACTAAAAATGGATTAAAGATCTAAATGTAAGACCAGAAACTATAAAACTCCTAGAGGAGAACATAGGCAAAACACTCTCCGACATAAATCACAGCAGGATCCTCTATGACCCACCTCCCAGAATACTGGAAATAAAAGCAAAAATAAACAAATGGGATATAATTAAAATTAAAAGCTTCTGCACAACAAAGGAAACTATAAGCAAGGTGAAAAGACAGCCTTCAGAATGGGAGAAAATAATAGCAAATGAAGCAACTGACAAACAACTAATCTCAAAAATATACAAGCAATCTCAAAAATATACAAGCTCAATTCCAGAAAAATAAACGACCCCATCAAAAAATGGGCCAAAGAACTAAATAGACATTTCTCCAAAGAAGACATACAGATGGCTAACAAACATATGAAAAGATGCTCAAGATCACTCATTATCAGAGAAATGCAAATCAAAACCACAGTGAGGTAGGTACCATTTCACACCAGTCAGAATGGCTGCGATCCAAAAGTCTACAAGCAATAAATGCTGGAGAGGGTATGGAGAAAAGGGAACCCTCTTACACTGTTGGTGGGAATGCAAACTAGTACAGCCGCTATGGAGAACAGTGTGGAGATTCCTTAAAAAACTGGAAATAGAACTGCCTTATGACCTAGCAATCCCACTGCTGTGCATACACACCAAGGAAACAAGAATTGAAAGAGACATGTATACCCCAATGTTCATCGCAGCACTGTTTATAATAGCCAGGACATGGAAGCAACCTAGATGTCCATCAGCAGATGAATGGATAAGAAAGCCATGGTACATATACACAATGGAGTATTACTCAGCCATTAAAAAGAATACATTTGAATCAGTTCTAAAGAGGTGGATGAAACTGGAGCCGATTATACAGAGTGAAGTAAGCCAGAAAGAAAAACACCAATACAATATACTAACACATATATATGGAATTTAGAAAGATGGTAATGATAACCCTGTATGCGAGATAGCGAAAGAGACACAGATGTATAGAACAGACTTTTGGACTCTGTGGGAGAGGGAGAGGGTGGGATGATTTGGGAGAATGGCATTGAAACATGTATAATATCATATAAGAAACGAATTGCCAGTCTAGGTTCAATGCAGGATACAGGATGCTTGGGGCTGGTACACTGGGATGACTCAGAGGGATGGTATGGGGAGGGAGGTGGGAGAGGGGTTCAGGATTGGGAACACATGTACACCCATGGTGGATTCATGTTGATGTATGGCAAAACCGATACAGTATTGTAAGATAAAGCAAAAAAAAAAAAAAAAAAGATCTTTGAAGAGGAAAGCAGGTTTTACTAAAGCAATTTTTAAAATGCACTGAGTAAGAGCTCATCATTTTCTTGGTATTATTAAAAAAAAAAAAAACAAAACTCATTTTTTTCTAAAGAATCCGGTTTCCTTGGGGCTTCTCCAATGGCTCAATGGGAGAAAAATCCACTGGTAATGCCAGAATCACAAGATACGTGGGTTCGATCCCTGGGTTGGTAGTGTCCCATGGAGGAGGAAATGGCAACCCACTCCAGTATTCTTGCTTGAAAAATCCCATGGATAGAGGAGCTTGGCATGCTACAGTCCATGGGGTCACAAAGAGCTGGACACAACTGTGTGACTGAGCACACACAGTGCACACATCCTTGCACGCAGTATTCTTTCCCTTGCTCCTTCTCATCTGCTGAAAGCTTAGAACCTGGATTACTAAACTTGGTGGACTAGCTTGAAGAAGGGTTAGTAGCCACTGTATTAGAGTTTGGGGCAATTCTTCTTTATACAGAGCAGAGAAATTCTGGAGCACAAATTTTTGTCAACTATTTTTACTTTTTAGCATGCATTGATTTTTTACTTTAAAAAGGTTTCTTTGGTTTGTTTATTTAATAAGATAAGAAAATTCAATGATCAGCTTTATATACTCTTAGCTTATAGGAAATTTATGTACTAGCCAAAGCAAAAACATTTTGTGCCCTAAGTCAAGCAAGCAGATGTAAAAACCCTTCTCTCCAAATGGACAAACAAAATTTACTTACACCCTAAAATGTGTAATCGTAGGGTGAGTTGTGCTATGCACTCAGTCAGGATATTCCAAGTATTCCTCTTTTACTGTTAACATTTCATTGTAATATGTGTAATTCGAATGTTTAAAATCCATCCACCCCCTCTCTTGCCCTTACCCACATCATTACCCCTTAATAGAAATCAATTAGTGTATCTGATGATTAACCAGAGAGAGTGATCAATTCAGTGTTATAGCAACTATATTGGATAAATAGAGAAGATACAGTATGTTGGATTCCTGGGTGTCTGTTTTCAAGAAATTGTCAGGACCAATTTTGACTTTCCCATGTGTTCTGACTATAACCCAATTTTCATATGAGGTACCTCTCTTTTCAGTATTTGGTTGTCTACAGTATATTAATTACCATGCTAATAAACCCTTGACATACTTACTTTCACTTAATTCCCACTTTGGGACGGTCTGATTGGCATTATTAGTCCCATTTACAGTTGAAGAAAGTGATAATAGTAAATTGCTTGTCCAGGGTTCACATTGCTAGTAAACTCATGCCCTAGGTTTACAATTGGATAGACTTTAACATACTAGAATGGTATTGGAGGTGATATTTTGTTGTAATTGTTTCCTTAGAGGAGATAAAGAATGTTAGCTTCTATTCTGTTCAGAGTTTAATTTTGAAAGTATTTTGTTTAAATACTTTAATTATTTTGAATAGAACTCTGACATATAGCAAACATCTCCATGTCTCTCTTTATTCTTTTTGTTTTTGGAGATTATATCAAATATCTGTTACCATTTGTTTGGTAGAGGGACAGCTTTTTGAGCACCGATTCTTATACTGACATGTTAACTCTTGTTGCTCTCATGGTCTGTGGAGCAGTCAAGACTGTACGTCCCTGCAAGAAAACCAAGAGAAGAATATCACATTATTTTCTTTTCATCTCATATATAGCAGAAGTATTTGCCACAAATTTTAATTTTCTCAGAAATGATGATTGCATTTTATCATCAGAGGATAGTGTTTGAGATACCCTGAGGGGTAGATTAAAAAAGCAAACAGCAGCTTTTCCTGCTTTTTTCTAATCCCAATCCCCTTTTCTAAAGAAATACAAATAGATCATTTAATCTAATTTCTTAGTAATAAGTGGAAAAAATAAACAGGCAATTCCCAATCACTGGGGCCCTCATTCAAAAGAATAGGATACTCCCAGAAGGGAATCGGTTGGAATATTTTATTCTTGTCTAGCTTGGCTAGCTGTTAGCAGAAATAATTAGTAATTTATGGCAGGACAGGAAGAGAATCTGATTCATAGATACACTAATCAGAGTAATAATCATTGGAAAATTGGGACATATCCATCTTGTATTGCTCAATGTGATTTTTGAAAGTGTTCCGTAAGTTCTGTTGGAACAAACAAGGTTTATACTGTATATTATTACACGTATTGGACATAGTGGCAGTGGTAACAGTGTGGTGATTTTTGTAGTTGTGTTACATTATCTCTTAAAGAAAACTTGTAGAGGGCTTAATAATTCAACTTCAGAGTTTTGTTTTAGGCTAAGATTTGGCAGAGTTAGGCTTAGTTCATTGGTGACTAATTTATTTTCTAAAGTTTGAAGAGTTTTGTTCAAATCCTAGTCAATTGTTACTTCTATCATGTGGGATATATATATATATATATATATATATTTCTTTTTTTTCCTAGAAAATTAAGACACATTTTGGGAATGATTACAGACATAAAAGTAGACAGGAGAATAGGAAGATATGTCATTTCTTATGCTTTTGTGGCTACATTGTTGAATCACCTTAAAGAAGAAGAAAGTGAAAAATAGTCCTTGCCAGAATGCCCTGTGTGAAAAATTTTTTTCTAAAGTAAAATTTGGTAACTATTCTAACTTTGGATATTTATATGGATTCCTACATGTAATTTTCCATCTTTTTAAAACAGTTGCTACTAACTGAAGAAGATATTTTCCATTTTTCAACATATTTATTCAAATTAATTCCTTCTGTAAGAAGATCTTTGTCTTAATAGTGCTGTGTTTTATCTGGGTGATATGCAGAGTACTTTCCCAGCATCAGTTTTGGTTCAAGTTGCTGAGTACTTGTTAAAGCCCCACTGTCAGTAGGTTTTCCAGGTCAGTTGTCACCAATTTGAAACGGTTTGTTTTACCTAGTTTTCTTTCAATTTGTGGCATAATTTTGAAGCTAACCATTGTTCCTTGGAGATAAGTGTCTCTCATGCCAAAACTATCTATAATACTTTCACCAAACACCATCATGCATTTGATATGTTTTTCTTTTTAGTGATATTCAGAATGTGTCAAATGCAAACTATTTGTGTGCCATTATTTATCTAATATAGCTTACACATTTCTCATACTCCTATAAATTCTTTACAGATATTTTTGTATAATATTATGCATTGGAATGAACCATAATTTTCAGAATCTTCTCTTTTTGCTGTTTTACATATTGATTATTATTGGACTTCCCTGGTGGCTCAGACGGTAAAGCGTCTGTCTACAATTCAGGAGACCTGGGTTCAGTCCCTGGGTTGGGAAGATCCCTTGGAGAAGGAAATGGCAATCCACTCCAGCACTCTTGCTTGGAAAATCCCATGGACAGAGGAGCCTGGTAGGCTACAGTCCATGGGGTTGCAAAGAGTCAGAGACGACTGAGTGACTTTTTTAAAGATATTTTTAGTCTTTTAAAATCATGTTCCCAAAAAAATTTTATGTAGAAAAACCTATCTTGATTTATTATTTCTTTTTAATATAAATTATTAGAAGAGGAATTGGCATGTCTGACTCTTTGCGACCCCATGGACTACAGAATCCATGGAATTCTCTAGGCCAGAATACTGGAGTGGGTAGCCTTTCCCTTCTCCAGGGGTTCTTCCCAACCCAGGGATTTAACCCAGGTCTCCCATACTCTAGTCAGATTCTTTTCCAGCTGAGTCACAAGGGAAGCCCAAGAATACTAGAGTGAGTAGCCTATCCCTTCTCCAGCACATCTTCCCAACCCAGGAATCAAACCGAGGTCGCTTGCATTGCAGGCAGATTCTCTATCAACTAAGCTGTCAGGAAAGCCTATCTTGATTTATGATTTTCTTTTTAATGTAAATTGTTAGAAGAGGAATTACTGGATCACAGGGTGAAAATATTAACATTAAGTTAGCTTCATGAAAGGTTGAACCAAGTTACGTTGCCAGTGTTGTTTCATAAAAGAACGTGAAGTCACTCAGTCATTTCTGACTGTGTGACTGCAGGGACTGTAGCCTACCAGGCTTCTCCATCCATGGGATTTTCCAGGCAAGAGTCCTGGAGTGGGTTGCCATCTCCTTCTCCAGGGGATCTTCTTGACCCAGGGATCAAACCTGGGTCTTCCACATTACAGGCAGACACTTTACCTTCTGAGCCACCAGGGAAGCCCTGTGCTTGTCTCATACTTGCCTTCTAATATAGATTACATTTAAGGAGAGTTTTGTTAATTTGAAACCCATAAAATGGTATCACCTTTTAATTTAATTTTTTGAAATTATATTTTGTGTTGGACTTAAAAATATTTCCATCAGATATTTCTTTTTTTCCATAGGAAGTATGTATCCCATACTTTGAACATTTTCCTTTTATGATTGCAACATTTCTTCTTTTGGGCTGTGGCATACAGGGTCTTAGTTCCCCAACCAGGGGTGGAACCCACACCACCTTTAGTGGAAGGATGGAGCCTTAACCACTGGACCACCAGGTGAAGTCTTATACACTTTATAGATTTTCTGTTGTGGGTATTAAAATATTTTTCTTGTATGCAAATATTTTTCTTAGACTAATCATTTAATAATGATGGTTAATAAACAGTGAGCAGCAACTTACCAGACATTGTTAGAGACAAAGTCCTGAATTTAGAGTCCAACTTTTAGTGAAGTATAGACAGTGTATAAACAGATAAATCTGTAGTTTGTCATGCCATGATAAGTACTATAAACAAATAACAGAATAAAGGATCTGGAAAGTGTTAGGATATGATAAAGTGGTAGTGGAAATCCTCTCTTGACAAGAGCACTTTTGGAAAGACAGGTATAGGTAGGCCTTCTGGACCCTGGGTATGTGAGAGAGAAGTGGGTCAGACAGAGTAAACACATGAAAGAGGTAAAGTTGTATGTGACATATTTTTAGAAAGCAAGGAAGTTGGGTTTCTGAGAGGGATGTACGTCCATCTGCTTTCCATCTTTTGTCTTCTCAATTCTTTGACTGTTTGCTTTTTAGTTTTGTATTATTACAAGCACAAAAAAAAAAAAAGAGGAAAAATCAGAAGGCTGAAAATCGTTTCAGGTGTCTTTGTTGCGTTTGGAGTGGCAGAAGCCGTAAATATTCACGTATAATCTGCCATTTCTTTTAAAGATCCGCTGCTGTTGTCATGATGAGGGTTTAAACATGTACTAAATGGTCGATATCCTAAAATAATAGTCATTATTTTAAACAATTCATTTCAGTTCAGTTCAGTTGCTCAGTTGTGTCTGACCCCTTGCGACCCCATGGACTGTAGCATGCCAGGCCTCCCTGTCCATTGCCAACTCCTAGAATTTACTCAAACTCATGTCCATTGAGTTGGTGATGACATTCAAAAATCGCATCCGCTGTCATCCCCTTCTCCTCCTGCCTTCAATCTTTCCCAGCATCAGGGTCTTTTCAAATGAGTCAGTTCTTCACCTTAGGTGGCCAAAGTATTGGAGTTTCACCTTCTACATCAGTCCTTCCAATGAACACCCAGGACTGATCTCCTTTAGGATGGACTGATTGGATCTCCTTGCAGTCCAAGGGACTCTCAAGAGTCTTCTCCAACACCACAGTTCAAAAGCATCAATTCTTTGGTGCTCAGCTTTCTTAATAGTCCAACTCTCGTACATGAGTACTGCAAAAACCATAGCTTTGACTAGACAGACCTTTGTTGGCAAAGTAATGTCTCTGCTTTTTAATAGGCTGTCTAGGTTGGCCATAACTTTTCTTCCAAAGAGCAAGCATCTTTTAATTTCATGGCTGCAATCACCATCTGCAGTGATTTGGAGCCCAAAGAAATGAAGTCTGTCAATGTTTCCACGTTCCCCCATCTATTTACCATGAAGTGATGGGACTGGATGCCATGATCTTAGTTTTCTGAATGTTGAGTTTTATGCCAACTTTTTCAGTCTCCTCTTTCACCTTCATCAGGAGGCTCTTTAGTTCTTCTTTGCTTTCTGCCATAAGAGTGGTATCATCTGCATATCTGAGATTATTGATATTTCTACCGGCAGTCTTGATTCCAGCTTGTGCTTCATCCAGCTGAACGTGTCTCTTGATGTACTCTGCATATAAATTAAATAAGCAGGGTGACAATATGCAGTCTTGATGTACTCCTTTTCCTATTTGTTCCATGTCCAGTTCTAACTGTTGCATCTTGAGCTACATACAGATTTCTCAGGAGGCAGGTCAGATGGTTCTAATATTCCCATCACTTTAAGAATTTCCCATAATTTTTTGTGGTCCACACAATCAAAGGCTTTGGCATAGTCAATAAAGCAGAAATATATGTTTTTCTGGAATTTTGATGATCCAACAGATGTTGGCAATTTGAGCTCTGGTTCCTCTGCCTTTTCTAAAACCAGCTTGAACATCTGGGAGTTCATGGTTCATGTACTGTTGAAGACTGGCTTTGAGGATTTTGAGCATTATTTTGCTAGTGTGTGAGATGCGTGCAATTGTGTAGTAGTTTGAACATTCTTTGGCATTGCCTTTCTTTGGGATTGGAATGAAAACTGACCTTTTCCAGTCCTGTGGCCACTGCTGAGTTTTCCAAATTTGCTGACATATTGAGTGCATCACTTTCACAGAGTCATCTTTTAGGATTTGAAACAGCTCAACTCTAATTCCATCACCTCCACTAGCTTTGTTCATAGTGATGCTTCTTAAGGCCCACTTGACTTCACATTCCAGGATTTCTGGCTCTAGGTGAGTGATCACACCATCGTGATTATCTTGGTCATGGAGATCTTTTTTGTATATTTCTTTTGTATATTCTTGCCACCTCTTCTTAATATCTTCTGCTTCTGTTAGGTACCTACCATTTCTGTCCTTTATTGTGCCCATCTTTGCATGAAGTATTCCCTTGGTATCTCTAATTTTCTTGAAGAGATCTCTCAACTTTCACATTCTGTTGTTTTCCTCAATTTTAAACACAATTAGGTAAGAAGAAATCCAGGAAAAGGCTGTGTGATGTCATCATTAGGGGAGATATCTTATTGTATTAATATACTGAGCTGACTTAAAATCAGTGTAAGAAAATCTTATAAGAAAATCAGTATAAGATCAAGGCATCTGGTCCTGTCACTTCATGGCAAATAGAAGGGTAAAAAGTGGAAGCAGTGACTGACTTTTATTTTCTTGGGCTCCAAAATCACTGTGGATGGTGACTGCAGCCATGAAGTTAAAAGGCGCTTGCTCCTTGGAGGGAAAGCTATGGAGACCTAGACAGTGTTTTAAAAAGCAGAGACCTCACTGCTGAGAAAGGTCCATATAGTCAAAGCTGTGGTTTTTCCAATAGTCATGTATGGGTGTGAGAGATGAACCATAAAGAAGCCTGAGCTCTGAAGAATTGATCCTTTTGAATTGTGATGCTGGAGAAGCCTCCTGAGAGTCCTTTGGCCAGCAGGGCGATCAAACCAATCAATCCTAAAGGAGTCAACTCTGAGTATTCATTGGATAGACTGATGCTGAAGCTGAAGCTCCAATACTTTGGCCATATGATGCAATAGGCTGGCTCATTGCAGAAGACCCTGATGCTGGGAAAGATTGAAGGCAAAAGGAGAAGGAGGTGGCAGAGGATGAGATGGTTAGATAGCATGATCGACTTAATGGACATGAATCTGAGCAAACTCTGGGAGATAGTGAAGAACAGGGAAGTTTGGCATGCTACAGTCCATAGGATCACAAGGAGTAGGACACGACTTAGCAACTGAGCAACAACAACAAATACTGAGTCTCCTGAGAAGAAGAATACTGAGGTACTTGAGGTTTGTTGGTGAGTAAAGGAAGAAATTCTTTCAAAGAGGGACATTAGAAGTACTGTAATAGATTTCTTATGGTTGCCATAACATATTGTTATGAACTAGGTGGGTTAAAATGACAGAAATTATTCTTTCAAAGTTCTAGAAGTCAGAAGTCTGAAATTAATGTCTGCAAGCCCACTCTCCCCCTCAAGGTTCTAGTGGAGTGTCTTTCCTCCTACAGCTTTTGATGGCCCCTGACTTCCCTTGATTCTGGGAGCAAAACTTCATTATCTTCTTTTGTCGCATGACCTTTTCCCTGTATCTCAAATCTTCTCCTTTCTATAATAAGGAAACCAGTCAGTACTAAATGGTGAAAAACTGAAAGCTTTTCATTGAAAACCAGAAATAAGGATGCCTACTCTTGCCACTTTTATTCAACATAGTACTGGAAGCCCTAGACAGAGAAATAGGCAAGAAAAAGAAATGAAAGGATTGCATATTGGAAGGAAAGAAGTAAAGCTGTTAGAATTTGCAGAAGATAGGATATAATATAAAGAAAATTAAAAAAAACTGTTAGAACTAATAAAATCACTGAAGTTATAGAATATGAGATCAGTATTTTTATACACTAATACAATTAACAGAAAGAGAAATTAAGACAATAATCTCATTTACAATTGAATCAAAAAGAATAAAATATGTAGGATAAAGTTAACCAAGGAGGTGATTGACCTTTACAATGAAAACTATAAGAAATTAATGAAAAAAATTGAAGAAGACACAAATAAATGGAAAAATATTCTATGTTCGTGGATTGGAACAGTTAATATTGTTAAATGTCCATACTACCCAAAGCAATTTGTAGATTCGGTGCAATCCTTATCAAAATTCAAATGGCTTTTTTTCACAGAAATAAACTATCCTAAAATTTGTATGGAGCCACAAAAGACCCTGAATAGCTAAAGCAGTCTTAAGAAAGAAGAAGAAAGCTGGATGCATCACACCCCTGATTTCAACTTTTTACAAAGCTAGAATATTGAAACAGTATGTTACTGGTATAAAAACAGACAGATCACTGGGGCAGCATAGGGAGTCCAGAACTCAACATGTATGGCCAATTAATTTATGACAAGGAGTCATATATATACTCTGAAGAATGGATTCTCTCTTCAGTAAATTGTGTCCTGAAAACTGGATAGCCACATGCAAAAGAGTGAAACTGCACCACTGTCTTACATCATACAGAAAAATTAACCCCAAGTGTATTAAACACTGAAATCATAAAACTTCTAGAATACAACATGGGCAATAAGCTCCTTGACATTGAGCTTGGTGATGATTTTTAGGATCTGACACCAAAAACAAAGGCAACAAAAGCAAAAATATGCAAATAGAACTATATAAAAAGAAATCCAAACCAAGGTTAGAAATAAAACAGATTGGCGGTTGCCAGAGGCAGGGAGTGGGAAGAGGGAAAAAAATGAGTGAAGTGGGTCAAAGGGCAAAACCTTTCAGTTATTAAATAAGTGACTCCTGGGGATGTAATGTGAAGCATAATAACTATCTTTAAAAATACTATGTTGCATATTTGAAAGTTCCTAAGAGAACAGATCTTAAAAATTCTCATTATAGGAAAAAAAACTCTGGCTATATGGTAGCCAGTGTTGACTAGACTTGTTATTGTGATCATTTTGCAGTATATACAAATACTGAATCATTGTGTTGTATACAACATTAACATAACATTATTGTATATCAGTTACTGGCCTTCCCTGGTGGCTCAGGTGGTAAAGAATCTTTCTGCAGTGCAGGAGACCTGGGTTTGATCCCTTGGTCAGGAAAATCCCCTGGAGAAGGGATTGGCTACCCATGCCAGTATTCTTACCTGGAAGATTCCAGGGACAGAGGAGTCTGGCAAGATATAGTCCATGGGATTGCAAAGAGGCAGACATGACTGTGTGAATAACATTATATGTCAGTTATACATTTAAAAAGAGAGAGAGGAAACCAATCATTGGATTTAGAGTAAATCCAAGATGCTCTCATGTCACAATTGTTAATTAAAAACTGTTTTATAAAAAATGTTAAATTGATAGGTACTAGAAATTAGGAACTTGATATATCTTTTAAGGACACAATTTAATCCATTAGAGCCTGCTCCCTAGAACTCCACAAATTTCTGCCCTTCCAAAGTACAAAATACATTTACCCTATTCTAACATCCCCAGAAACTTCAGTTAATTTCAGTATCAGCTCTGAGTCTAAAATATCATCTAAGTGTCATTAGCTAGAAAATCCCAAATGTTGTCATCTAAATTATCTAAACCAGATACAGGTGAGACTGGATATGATCCATCCTGGGGCAGAATTCTTCATTGGTACCTCTGTCAAACTATAAAACAAGTGATCAACTTCTAGAATATAGTGGTTGTATACATATGGGATAGGCATTCCCATTTCAAAAAAGAGTAATTGGAAGTAAAAAATGAGGACCACCAGATCTAAGCAAGTTTTAAACACAGAAGCGCAAGGTCTGTTAGCTTTTAAGGCTTGAGAATAGTCTTGTCTGGCTTGATGCTCCACCCTGGGGGCTGAAAGCTCCAGCTTAGTGAGCCTGTGAAACTGTGACTTTGGCTTGCTCTGTATCTGGGTGCATGGCTGCAGCTGCTTAGCCCACTGTGCTCATGGTTCTGGCCCGTTCACCCGTTCATCATCAGTGGCTTTGTCACCCTCTTCATGATTCTGCAGACTGTACACATAGGTTGAGCTTCTGCAGCTGGGTCCATGGTCCTAGCCTCTCAACCCATGGCTCTGTCCTCAGAATCTTCCTCCTTTTACTTGAAATTTATGGCATGAATATAGCTATATAGCACTATCAGCCTGTGTGTTCCTTGTTCAGTTCAGTTCAGTCACTCAGTTATGTCCAACTCTTTGTGACCCCATTACCGCAGTATGCCAGGCCTTCCTGTCCATCACCAACTCCTGGAGTTTACCCAAACTCATGTTCATTGAGTCATGTTCATTGCCATCTAACCATCTCATCCTCTGTTGTCCCCTTCTCCTCCTGCCTTCAATCTTTCCCAACATCAGGGTCTTTTCAGATGAGTCAGCTCTTCGCATCAGGTGGCCAAAATATTGGAGTTGCAGCTTCAACATCAGTCCTTCCAATGAACACCCAGGACTGATTTCCTTTAGAATGGACTGGTTTGGTCTTCTTGCAGTCCAAGGGACTCTCAAGAGTCTTCTCCAACACCACAGTTCAAAAGCATCAATTCTTCTGCGCTCAGCTTTCTTTGTAGTCCAACTCTCAAATCCATATATGACTACTGGAAAAACTATAGCCTTGACTAGACGGACCATTGTTGACAAAGTAGTGTCTCTGCTTTTAAATATGGTGTCTAGGTTGGTCATAAATTTCCTTTCAAGGGGCAATTGCCTTTTAATTTCATGGCTCCAGTCACCATCTGCAGTGATTTTGGAGCTCAGAAAAATAAAGTCAGCCACTGTTTCCTCTGTTTCCCCGTCTATTTGCCATGAAGTGATAGGACCGGATGCCATAATCTTAGTTTTCTGAATGTTGAGCTTTAAGCCAACTTTTTCACTCTCCTCTTTCACTTTCATCAAATGGCTCTTTAGTTCTTCTTCACTTTCTGTCATAAGGATGGTGTCATCTGCATATCTGAGGTGACTGATATTTCTCCCGGCAGTCTTGATTCCAGCTTGTGCTTCCTGCAGCCCAGCGTTTCTCATGATGTACTCTGCATATAAGTTAAATAAGCAGGGTGACAATATACAGCCTTGACATACTCCTTTTCCTATTTGGAACCAGTCTGTTGTTCCATGTCCAGTTCTAACTGTTGCTTCCTGACCAGCATACAGGTTTTTCAAGAGGGAGGTCAGGTGGTCTGGTATTCCCATCTCTTTCAGAATTTTCCAGTTTATTGTAATCCACACAGTGAAAGGCTTTGGCATAGTCAATAAAGCAGAAATAGCTGTTTTTCTGGAACTCTCTTGCTCTTTCGATGATCCAGCAGATGTTGGCAATTTGATGTCTGGTTCCTCTGCCTTTTCTAAAACCAGCTTGAACATCTGGAAGTTCACAGATCATGTATTGCTGAAGCCTGGCTTGGAGTTTTTTGAGCATTACTTTACTAGTGTGTGAGATGTGTGCAATTGTGTGGGAATTTGAGCTTTCTTTGGCATTGCCTTTCTTTGGGATTGGAATGAAAACTGACCTTTCCAGTCCTGTGGCCACTGCTGAGTTTTCCAAATTTGCTGACATACTGAGTGCAGCACTTTCACAGCATCATCTTTCAGGATTTGAAATAGCTCAACTGGAATTCTATCACCTCCACTCGCTTTGTTCATAATGATGCTTCCTAAGGCCCACTTGACTTCACATTCCAGGATTTCTGGCTCTAGGTGAGTGATCACACCATCGTGATCATCTGGGTCATGAAGATCTTTTTTGTATAGTTCTTCTGTGTGTTCTTGCCACCTCTTCTTATTATCTTCTGCTTCTGTTAGGTACCTACCATTTCTGTCCTTTGTTGAGCCCATCTTTGCATGAAATGTTCTCTTGGTATCTCTAATTTTCTTGAAGAGATGTTTAGTCTTCCCTATTCTATTATTTTCCTCTATTTCTTTGTATTGATTGCTGAGGAAGGCTTTCTTATCACTCCTTGCTATTCTTTGGAACTCTGCATTCAAATGGGTATATCTTTCCTTTTCTTTTTGCTTTTTGCTTCTTTTCTTTTCACAGCTATTTGTAGGGCTTCCTCAGACAGCCATTTGCTCTTTTTGTTGAGTTTTTTTTTTGTTGTTGTTGTTGTTCCTTGTAGAATCCCAGAAATCCAGTACCCTTCTCTCATTTCCTTCCATTTCTGTCTCTCTCCGTCCAGATTTGCTGGTATAACATTCTTAAAAACTTTGTAGATCTCCTGTGTAATCTGAGAGGATTAATGCCATTAAACAGGTGGTGGTTATTCAGTCACTGTGTCCAACTCTTTTTAACCTCCTGGACTGTAGCATGACAGGCTTCCCTGTCCTTCACCATGTCCTTGAGTTTGCTCAAACTCATGTCCATTTAGTCAGTGAGGCCATTTCATCTTCTGTTGTCTCCTTCTCCTTCTACCTTCACTCTTTCCCAGCATAAGGGTCTTATCCATTGAGTTGGGTCTTTTCCATTAAGTTGGCTCTTTGCATCAGGTGGCCAAAGTATTGGAGCTTCAGCTTCAGCATCAGTCCTTCCAGTGAGTATTCAGTGTTGATTTATTTTAGAATTGACTAGTTTGATCTCCTTGAAGTCCAAAGGACTCTCAAGAGTCTTCTCCAGCACCACAGTTTGAAGGCATCAGTTTTTCAGCACTCAGCTTATTTTTGTCCAGTTCTCACATCCATCTGTGACTACTGGAAAAACCACACCTTTGACTATATGGACATTTGTTGGCAATGTAACATATCTGCTTTTTAATATTCTGCCTAGGTTTGTCATAGCTTTTCTTCCAAGGAGCAAGCATCTTTTAATTTTGTGGCTGCAGTCACCATCTGCCATGATTTTGGAGCCCCCCAAAATAAAGTCAGCCACTGTTTCCACTGTTTCCCTATCTTTTTGCCATGAAGTGCTGGGACCAGATGGCAGGATCTTTGTTTTTTGAATGTTGAGTTTTAAGCCAGCTGTTTTACTCTCCTCTTACCTTCATCAAGAGGCTCTTTAGTTCTTCTTGGCTTTCTGCCATAGGGTGGTGTCATCTGCATATCTGAGGTTATTGATATTTCTCCCAGCAATCTTGATTGAAGCTTGTGCTTCATATAGCCTGATATTTCACACGAAACCTGTATTTCCTAAAGCTGTAACTAGGTTCCACAGACTTGATGACTGATATTAGCAAAAATGTTTTCTCTCACAGTTATAGGAAATAAAGTCTAAAATCAACATGGTGGCAGTGATGTTCTTGGAGTTGGCATTCTGTGTCTTAAAGTAGCTAAAGTCAGTTTCTGCCGCCTCCTTCACTAGTCTCAGTCCTCTTTCTTATAGGGAAACTAATCTTAGGACTTAGGGTTCACTCTGTGTCCAAGGTAATCTTATCTTGGGATATCAAAGACCCTAGTTCCAAATTAAATACACAGATACCAGCAATTAGGAGATTATCTTTTTTGAGGGTGTCTCAGTTCAACCCACTGCAGGCACCAAAGGTGAATCTCAATGTATTTTAAATGTAAATGCAAATTATTATTATGTAGATAGAAACACTCAGAATGTGAAGACAAACGACCAAAACATTACAAAGCAACTTTTATTATTAAGCCATTTTTCTTTTCTCCATCAAAATATTAACTATTTTGAGAGACAGTGTTGTTAGAAAGTCCCATTCTGTTATCAGAATTTAAAATACAGCCAAACTTTGGAGAGCAGGCTTAAAATGAGAAAAGTTGTAAGAAATTAGAATTTGGTGATGTTGACATACTTACTGAGTGGTGGGGTAATGTTTGTAGATGTATACATAAGGCATAAGTCTTTCCCATTAACTGTTGCAAGCTGTCTGCTCTTCCTCCTTTCTTCCTTCCTTCTTCCTTCTTTTCCTTCATCATCTTTTCCTCTCCCTTTCTCCTTTCCATTCCTTTCTTTTCTTTCTACTTGGCTTGAATTAGCTTTGAGCATCTGCTTCTCAAGGCACTTTGCCTTTGAAGACTTTAACAAAGTAGAAAATAAATAGTAATTTGTTTTAAATGTGGCACAGAATGGAGTTTCTGCCTTTCCCTTTGGAGCAAATAAAAAGGTGACATTGAAGTAGCAATAGGAGCAGTGCCAATCCAATCAACAAATCAGCTAAGAATTTAGCCAGGGTTATGCAAGGGGCCAGATTCTCAGGCTTTGAAGGATTTGGCCTTTATTCTTCAATGGTTTGTAGTTGGTGGAGAAATTGTTGTGTTAACAGAGCAATGATAGTGACAACAATAATGGCACTGCTAAAAACATATCATCTTCTGTTATGAATTGCACTTGAGTCGTCGTTTTCATCTTTAAACTAAATAGGCTATGGCCTGCTTACTCATTTCTCATTTGAAACTATTAATTCTTTCCTAAAAGTTTGCTTTAGACATGGATGTGACATTGTCACATTTGGGTTTTGTAAGGTGGCATGTAGAAAAGTCAGTTACCTCCGTGCTGGTGTGAAGACATCATAGGATTTTTTTGCATACCGTCATCCATTGTATCTGTTGGAAAAGTTCGAGAAGAAGTTTGTTCCATTATGTTGTTTATGACTGAGAGTGGGCCACAAAGTCAATAGTTTGGGATCTGTGTGCTGATGAAATCCATACAGTTGGGTTAAGCTGGCCATTAATGGGTCAGGGCCAGACATGAAAATTAACTGTTTAAAAAAATTTTGAAATCTTGAGCTAATGGGACACACATATTAAGGGTATCTGTTTAAGTACTGGATACAGTTGATTATGGCACTAATGCTTTATTTCCATATGTAAGATTACTTTACCTTTAGGCTGATTCTTCCATGCTTATGTTATTTTTTTTCTCCCATTTTATATTTGGCTAAGAATTTGAATTAGTCTGTGAAACTGGCTTGGTAATATTTTGAAGGATCCTGTCATGTATTGTTTTTACCGGTTGTATAGGGAAACTAAGAAATGAGGGGGCGAGGAGGTGAAGATTAAACATACATTCAATGGGAAAGACTTTGCTGCATCATGCCAGTGAAACCTACTTTTCTTTATTATAGAACACAACTAGGCTTGTTTCAGCTATTGAATGTGGGGTCAGTAAGAGATGGAGAGGTGGTGTTTTGTTGTTTTTGTTCTGTTTTGACAAAGTGGATGCCTATGGGATAATTTCATCTTTCTGCTTTTCTGACATTTATAATCGGGCCATATGTTGGATTCTTCAGATTTTGGTGGGAGCAGTTTATACCATTTCTTACTCCACATCTTTCAGTGCATTGGTTAGATGTTATCCCACTATTTTTATTTTGATTTCTTGCCCTGCAAATTTCCTTTTGGAATATCTGGAGATGGTTATGACTGCCTTACCCAATATAGTGGATTTGTAAGGGATATAATACTGTGGCTTCAGAGAGAGAGTGGTGATGACACCTGGATTAGAAAACTTTTCTCAATCAGGCTATATTAGCTAATTATATTCTACTAATTATGTTCAGCCTAATGATAGACTTGTTCTTGGCCAAAGAATTTGGAAAGTGAAAAGCAACTGCTTTCTAAAAGGTGAAGTAGAATGGTGGATTGGACTTGTGAATTTTTCTTTCTCCCTCTGTCCCTTCCTTCCTCCCTCCATTCCTTGCTTCCTACCTTCTGTCCTTCTCAAGTTTTTTTTTTAAAACTACTGTAATAATTCATTCCGAATACATCAGTCGAATGTTGCCTTTTACCATCTTTAATGGAGAGGATCCTGCTGCTATGCATCAGTCAATTTATTAGAGATGATTAGTATGGGCTTCCCAGGTGGCACTAGTGATAAAGAACCTCCTTACCAATGCAGGAGACATAAGAGACGTGGCCTTGACCCCTGAGTTGGGAAGAGCCCCTGGAGGAGGACATGGCAACCCACTCTAGTATTCTTCCCTGGAGAATCCCACGGACAGTGGAGCTTGGCAGGCCGTAGTCTATAGGGTTGCACAGAGTTGGACACGACTGAAGCGATTGTGCACACAGCACACAGTATGGGTTCTACTGGATTTTTTAATGACCAATAATAATGTGAATTGTAAAGTGTTTATCAGTTTTTCCCATAAGCTTTGGCTTAAAAATATTTTTCTGCATGAATTGTGATTCAAATATTTGAATAGAGTTTTGTCATTGATATAGCAATGAGATTTTAAAGTTTTTTTTTAAAGCTGCTTATTTCTCATTTTCCCATGAAACATTTATATTTGTTAATTTTGTGGTTCCTAGTTACACGTGTATTCAATCAAAGATAATTTTTCAGCAACAAATATATGCAGGCATATTAAAATACTAGACCTATATATGTTTAATAATTTCAACAAAGGATTGATATTGGGTGATTGTGAGTAGCAGAGAATTGGTTAATGTGCTTCTGGTAATATTTAAAAAGCACCTTTCACATTTTTGTCAGACCAGAATTTCTGGTTGACAGTAATGAATTGATGAATGACCATTTCAGTTTTACCAAGAGTGATCAGTTTGTGTGTTATTTTCATCAGATATTGTTCATTGTTGTTCAGCTGCTAAGTTATGTCTGACTCTGCAACTCCATGGACTGTAGTATGTCAGGCTTCCCTGTCCTTCACTATCTTCTGGAGTTTGCTCAAAGTCATGTCCTTCAGAAGGAGTGACTTATGACAGATTAGTCTATTTATTAATGAGTTTTTATAGAAAGCAAATCTATTGAAAAGCAGTTTGGAATGTACTCAGATATCAGATAGTTCAGTCTTTGTCATGATATTTTTTAGTAAACATCAGGCTGACAGATCAGAAGATGTGATTTAGCCTTTGCCCTGCCCTCACTGATAACTCAGTGATCTTGAACAACCTTCTTGATCTCTCAGCCTTAGTTTCCTCATTTGTAAAATGAATGCATTGAAAAAGCTTACCTTTGAAGTCTTGTTTAGAAACTCTGTAGCTTTATTTAAGGTGAGGGTATTTTCCTGAATCTTCCCATTCTTATGATGGTTTTGGGTTTGACATTTTGAAAGAAAGCTATCATTGTGGTCAGATTTGGTTTTGACTACTTTGAACATAGGTGGTAAATTTTTGGCTCTATTTTATTGAAATAAGAATTTCAGGCCATGTATGACTATTTGGTTATTCCTGTGTTTTTCTTTTGGTAAGTGGGAAGCCTGGTCTGTTACAATGTGGTTGTATGATTACCATCAGTAACTTTGAAGTAAGCAAAGTGGGTTGATTTATCTAGCTAGTTTTAACATACAGTATCATAGAATGATATCATAGAATGTTATTCATTGTTGTTCAATTGCTAAATTGTGTCCGACTCTTTGTGACCCCATGGACTGTAGCACACCAGGCTTCCCTGTCCTTCACTATCTTCTGGAGTTTTCTCAAACACATGTCCGTCAGGAGTTGGTAGTATATTTTAGAAATGATTTCATCCAACTCTCTTATTTAATAGGTAAAGAAACCTGCTCAAAGATGTTTCTTAATTTATATGCTGGGCTTATATCAGAAAAAGAGCATTGATCATAACCTCATTCATTCATTCAACAAACAGATGTGTGAATCTATCAAGTAGCCTTCTTTTTGAAGACCAAATTTTAAATACATGTTTAACAATTCTTATTATGATTTTAAATAACTCTATCTGTTGAAGAATGAAATGCCATTCTTACTTACCTAATATATTTGGCCTTCAGATCCTGTCCATTCAATCTCATCTTTATTCAGTCCTTATTTATTGAGCAGACATTATATACAAGGTGCCGTTTGAGATATGTATGTTCAATGGCAAGTGAAATTTCGCCTTCCTAAATTGAACTTAATGTCAAATTTTGAAATCTCCCTATTGTCTGTCTTTTCCTCACTTTCCCAAGTGCCATAGTGTTAAGAGTATCATCATTGTCTTCCCCAGTATGTGAGAGAGATGGGCAATGAAGAGTACAAAACAATAAGTAGTGATAAGGGCAATGAATAAAAATAAAGCATGATTAGTGGACAATGATGAGTGTGTGCTATTTTATATAGGGTGGTCAGCGAGCATCCCTCTGGTACAATGGTTTTTGAGTAGTATGCAGGGGAAATGAGTGTGTGATATCTGGGGTGAAGAGTATATCAAACACAGCAAATAACTTCAATAGCCTTATGGTAATAATGTGCTTATAATGATTTGAGGAAGGCCAGTGACAACAGATGGAAGGATTTAGGGACAGAGGGTTATAACTTTGGGCTATGGGAGGGATTATAGAGTTTATTTGCAGTAATGTGGAAGCTTAGAAATTGTAGTCAGATGTGTGATATTTTCTAATTTAACAGATATTTATTGAGTACCCACACTATGCCTGGTACTATTTTACGTGTTGTGGATACTGTGGTGAACAATTCCTGCCATTATAGAAATTATATTCTTTGTGATTGCCCTCAAGTTTAGGGTAAAGTGTCTGCCTACAATGTGGGAGACCTGGGTTCGATCCTTGGGTTGGGAAGATCCCCTGGAGAAGGAAATGGCAACCCACTCCAGTACTCTTGCCTGGAAAATCCCATGGACTGAGAAGCCTGGTAGGCTACAGTCCATGGGGTCTCAAAGAGTCGGACACGACTGAGCAACTTCACTTTCACTTTTAAATTTTAAAGAATTGTTTTTGCTGTAGTCTTGGAAGAAGGGTAGAATCAAAGAGGCAGGGATGTTGGGAAATGATCATAGTGTGGACTAGAGAAGTAGCAGTGGAGATGTTGACAACTGTCCAGATTGTAGATCATGAGATGGAGACATTCAGTCCGTTCAGTTCAGTTGTTCAGTCATGTCTGACTCTTTGCGACCCCCTGAATCGCAGCACGCCAGGCCTCCCTGTCCATCCCCAACGCCCGGAGTTCACTCAGACTCACGTCCATCGAGTCAGTGATGCCATCCAGCCATCTCATCCTCTGTCGCCCCCTTCTCCTCCTGCCCCTAATCCCTCCCAGCATCAGAGTCTTTTCCAATGAGTCAACTCTTTGCATGAGGTGGCCAAAGTACTGGAGTTTCAGCTTTAGCATCATTCCTTCCAAAGAAATCCCAGGGAGACATTAGGAGGTTTAAATAAATAAATAAATTGCAAAGGGTTTGCAATAGTGCCTGGCACACAGTTGTATTGCTAAAGACTATGGTAAAGAAATTTTAATCAGGTGTTTTAGACTTTGTTGAAGTTAACAAAATTAAAGACTTGGTTAAAAAAATAAAAATGAACATCAAGCCAGTAGGGTTTTGTGGTATATCAAAGAATCAAAGAGGCAGGGATGTTGGGCAGGGATTTGCCTCGAGACACCTCAGGGGAAAAGGGCCTCATCTCGCCTGGAGGGGAGAACCTCCTGGATTTTCTCGAGTTGCGGCAGGTTCCTCTTGAGTTATGATGGGGACCTCAGGGACCCGCTCGTGTGGCCTCAGGAAAGGCCATTGTAGTGTGGACTAGAGGAGTAGCAGTGGAGATGTTGACAACTGTCCAGATTGTAGATCATGAGATGGAGACATTAGGAGGTTTAAATAAGTAAATAAATTGCAGAGGGTTTGGAACAGTGCCTGGCACACAGTTGAATTGCTAAAGACTTTGTTAAAGAAATTTTAATCAGGTATTTTAGACTTTGTTGAAGTTAACAAAGTAAAGACTTTGTTAAAGAAATAAAAATGAACATCAAGCCAGTCGGGTTTTGTGATATATTACATGTGGATTGTGATGGGAAAAAAGGAGAGAAACTAAAAATGATTTCAGGATTTTTTTGAGCGAAGGGAAGATTGGTAAAGGAAAATAAAAGGTTTGACATTGGAGATGTTAATTTTGAGATTTCTTTTTTTGGAGAAGGAAATAGCAACCCACTCCAGTATTCTTGCCTGGAAAACCCCATGGATGGAGGAATCTGGTAGGCTACAGTCCGTGGGGTTGCAAAGACTCAGACACTACTGGGCGACTTCACTTTCTTTAGATATACATGTAAAGACCGTAATAGGCAGCTGGATAAAGAAATCTGAGGATTAGCTATGGCAGAATTGGAGATATAATTTAAGGAGTTGTACAAAAATGATATTTAAGTTTACTTATCAGTTGAACAAGTTAAAGAAGAGGTCTCATTCTCTGGAACTCCTGCAGTTTGAGATTGGGGCAGTCAAGAAGAGCAAACAGGATAGACTGAAAAGAAGAAACAAATGAAGAAAATATTTCAAGAAGGAAGAGGGGTGGATTGGGCTTGGTGATTGGCAGCAGCAGAGGCTACATGATTTTTGAATCTTCTTATATTTTCTTATAAAAACTAGTCTAAGGTAGTTAAGGGGGAAAAGTCCATAAATAACATCTTGAATAGGAAAATAGATGGCGATTATGCTTATATGATTTATGGTGCAGAAGCTAGTAGAGCTGAACTATTGACAGCAACAAGATAGGCATGTCTATCACATCCATGCTTGAGTGATGGAGGGGAACATAAAGGGGATTTAGGGTGGTTCTGGGGGCCTACTGCTGCTGCTGCTGCTGCTAAGTCGCTTCATTCGTGTCCGACTGTGTGCGACCGCATAGACGGCACCCTACCAGGCTCCTCCGTCCCTGGGATTCTCCAGGCAAGAACACTGGAGTGGGTTGCCATTTCCTTCTCCAATGCATGAAAGTGAAAAGTGAAAGTGAAGTCACTGAGTTGTGTCCAGCTCTCAGCCACCCCATGGACTGCAGCCCACCAGGCTCCTCCATGCATGGGATTTTTCAGGCAAGAGTACTGGAGTGGGGTGCCATTGCCTAGAGACCCAAATATTGCCATGCCAAAAGAAACAGTTCCCACTCAGAGTAGAGGACCTGGAAGCTAGATCTGAGGACAGCAGCTAAAGCTGGCTGAGTCTCTGAGCCCTCATTTCTTTTGGAATTACGCAGAGAAAGTACCCATCTTAAAGTCATCCATGCTAAGGAGAATGGTAAAACATCATACAGACACTGAAGGAGGAGAATGTTCAGATACTGGTAGGGAGGGGATCAGAGAAAGCATTTATCAAAAAGTACTCAAGTTGCTGCATTGGAAAAACACTTTTGTTTTTTAAAAAAAACCTTATAATAGCAACAGAAGAGGAAGCCCTAGAATCATGAAGCTGCGGAAGTTCTTCAGGCTAACTTCAACTCAGAGTAAACTGGTACATGGTTAAGAGAAAAGGATTGTTGCAGAACTGAGTACAGTGATGGAAGCATTTGAACAGCAGGAAAAATCAGAAATAGAACAATAGTTCCGAAATGAGAAAAGAACAAATAAGATATAGCTGGTAGAAAAAAGACAGAAAAAAAAATCCCAAAATGAAGATTAAACCTGAAGGAATAAGAGGGAATACAATAATATAGGAAGAAAAAAATAATAAAGCATGACAAAATGAAAATTAACATAAATGAAGAAGAATTTGAGAGAAAGGAATAATTATAGAAAACAAACGGTATGTTTGTTTTTACCCGATCCAGTATGTGTGTAATTGGATTCCCCGAAGAGGAAGACTGAAGAGGTGAAACAGAACTGTATGAAAAATGTAATTCAACCACCATAGATGATATGAAAGAAGACTGGGACCTATTTTGAAAATGTGCATGTATACCTGAAAAAATAGACCCCTCACAGTCAATTATGAGACATCTTCTAGTGACTCTACACAAAGTGTTTTTCAAAATAATATCTAGGGAATCTGTAACTCCAGTGACTCTGCTTTTTTGGTTTTCCCAGGATAATCTATATTTATACTGTTATCCTAGTGCAGTTATTAATAGAAATGCCTTTTATTCTCAAAAGTGACCCAATTTGGAAAATAAATTGTATAGTCAATCTAAATATAAAATAAAATTAGATCCATGACAGACTTTTTAAAAAACACACTATATGCCAACAAAATAATGTAAGATAATTAGAATATTCAAATAAAGTATGAATCAGCACAGCTAACTGGTTTTCTATTTTAAAAGCTGCAAATGGTCTCAGCAATCAGAAACTTAAAGATTGTTATTCTCTTGGTTGTTTATGAGAAATCTTTCACCTCAGTGAATTCCAAGAAGTAAAATTTTAAAACCAACATTCTCTGATCAGAGTGAAACAAAATTAGAAATGAAATATCAAAATCAAAGAAAAACACCAATCAGCTTAGAAATTAAATTGATACAAACATACTATTTCTTTCTTTCACCAGTGTAGGTTTTTGGCATTCATGTAACATTTGCAGAACGTAAAATTCATCATTTAAAATGATATAAAGTATAGTTCAGTGTTGTTTTTTTTTTAAGTATATTCACAATATTGTTGTACTGTCACTAGTATCTAACTGGCCAGGTAGTATCATCACCTGAAGCAGCCTTGTATGCATTAAGCAGTTGCTCCCTAGGTCTCTTCTCCCCCAGCACCTGACAGTTGCCAATCTACTTTCTGTTTCTGGATTTAACTATTTTACCTATTTACCTATTTTGGACATTTCACATAAAATGAAACCATGGAATACGCAGCCTCTCATGTCTAGCTACTTAGGCTTAGCATAATGGTTTCAAGGTTCTTTCATATTAAAACATGTATCATTTCATTCCTTTTATGGGTGAAGAATATTCCCATGGACAAAGGAGTCTGGCAGGCTACAGTCCATGGGGTTGCACAGAGTTAGACACAACTGAAGCAACTTAGCACATGCTGTATCCTAAGGCACGTGCAAAGCAATAGATTGCTGTTCCTTCAATGTAAGAAGATGTAGCCATTGATTAAGTGTTTATTTTCAACTGCAATAAAATGTCATAGAACATTTTTATCATTTATAAAATGTCTATTTGAAAGACCTGTTATATGAATTGCTTAATATATTGTACTCTATGTGTGCCTTTAATAGCACCCCAATACTTTTTAATGGTTCATGTCATTATTCAGAACCATAGTTGCTGAATGGTCAAACTTTATTATTGAAATGGTGCATATTCATCTTCAATTTCTAGATAATGATGTAAAAGTAGAATATATTCTGTTTCATTTAGCAGATCTAAATGAATTTGCTTTGCTTTAGATTGTAAAACACTAAAAAGCTCTTGGTCCTTTTTGGTTCTAAATTTCAATTCTGAACTAAAGAGATTAGTTGGTAATAGGTATTGTCAATGAGAGAAAAAACTAAATTAACATTCAATTAGTTAAGTCTGAAAAATCTTGGTTTTAGTAAAATTCAGTTGTTTCTTCTGGGTTTGTAGAAGGCTTAATATTTTAATATATATTGTTAATTTCCAGAACTTGTTTGCCCATGTAACCTATTTTATATGAGTTTGTTATTAATCAATGGCCTTAAGGTAGAGTATATGCTTCTCAAGAACTGCTTAAGATGTTCCACTGTGATGTGAAAAGAAATGTCATAATACCTGTTTCTCTTTATTTTTTTTTTAATCTTGAAAATGAAGAAAAACAAAATCTATGTTATTATTCATCATAGAAATTGATACCTTTGCCCTCCTAGGTGCCTTTATGAAAGTCACATACCATTAGTGAGATAACCTGACCTGAATGGGAGTTCCAAAGTGATGAGTTGGTGGTGCTGCCCATGTGCCTTTGCTTGTTTTTAGTATAATAGAATGTATGAGCTTGCTTTACTAGGTGATTGGATTTTGCTGCTTTGTTGTTTAGTTTTGACTAAAACAACTCTTTAGTCCATCTTAAAGGAGATCAGTCCTGGGTGTTCGTTGGAAGGACTGATGTTGAAGCTGAAACTCCAATACTTTGGCCACCTGATGCAAAGAGCTGACTCACTGGAAAAGACCCTGATGCTGGGAAAGATCGAGGGCAGGAGGAGAAGGGGACGACAGAGGATGAGATGGTTGGATGGCATCACTGGCTCAATGGACATGAGTTTGTGTAAACTCTGGGAGTTGGTGATGGACAGGGAGGCCTGGAGTGCTGCGATTTATGGGGTTGCAAAGAGTCGGACACGACTGAGCAACTGAAGTGAAAACAACCTTTACAGAAATGGGAAAATGACTTTAAAAAAAGATTGTTGCCATGAGCCATAGATTGATAATCATACCAACAAAAATCAGTGTCTATATCAAGGGCCCTTATTGGTCCTTTATGTTTAGGCTTTTCGGTAAAGAGTGATTTAGCTACAGAAAGATATATAAAGCTATATACTGGAAAAGGCAATTAGAATTTGATAATGAAATAGAAATTCTTGAATAAGTTAAGTATAAGCAGTTTATAAATGAGGAATTGGTAACATTCCCAGGTTGCACTAGTGGTAAAGAACTTGCCTGCCACTGCAGAAGATGTAAGAGATGCAGGTTCGATCCCTGGGTCAGGAAGATCCCCTGAAGGAGGGCATGGCAGCCCACTCCAGTATTCTTGCCTAGAGAATCCCATGGACAGGGAAGCCTGGAGGGCTATAGTCCATATGGTTGCACAGAATTGGACATGACCATGGCAAGTTGGCACACACTCTCACAAGAATAAATGAACAAGAACTGTTTTTCTTGTCTTTTTTCCTAAATATAATTAATTTGCTCACCAAGTCCACTGAGGTGATGGTGTAGTCATTCAGAGTCCCTGGCTGACAGAGGCCCTCCTGCTGTCTGCAGCACATGGCTTTAATTGTCATCCACGGCAATGACATCAGCAAGCAAATAGTGGGGGACAAAGGAAGTACATGCAGGATTTGTTGGAGGTTTTGTGGTTCAGGTCTGAAATGGTGTGCATCACTTCTACCTACCTGACATTCCTAAAATAAATCATACTTGGTTGAGATGTATTATTTATTTATTGCTAGATTCCATTTACTAATATTTTATGTAGAATTTTAGTTTTTGTTTTCATAAAAGAGATTGGTTCATAATTTTATCTCTGCAGATTTAAGTATAAAGGATATGTTTTCTTAATATATGGGGAACTAGTCCCTCTTTTTTTATTCTCTGGAAGATTTTGTGTAAGAGTTCTGTTATTTATTGTTTATTAAAAGTAACCTTTTTAATAATCTGCACTTATATGTTTCTTGGTCAGAAGTTTTATTTTGTTTTTAATGTAATATAGGTTCAGTTTTTTTTTTTTCTAAACACATACACAATTTTTCAGAATTTTTATTTCATCTTCTTTCAGTTTTGTTTTTTTTCCCTAGGAGTTTTTTCATTTTACCTAACATTTCATATTTAACAATATCTTACTATTTGTTTAGAAAAATCTATTGGTTGTATAATATCTTGAATTCATTAGTAATATTAGAAATTTTTGTTTTTTATTTTCATCACTTTATTGTTCCCATCTTGCTAGATTTTATTTTTTCTTCTTTCTTTGGATTATTTTTTTTAACAATTGTTTTACATAACTATTTGTCTTTTTATTTTGTCTCTTGTCTTTTTAAAGGTTTTTTTTTTTTAATATACTTTAAATCATTTATTTCTCTTTTGCTGTAGGTTTCCCCCCACTATCTTTTGGTCCTCTAATCCTGCTTTCTGCTGTTTTACCTATTCTTTACCTCATTTATTGCATTGAGCTGTAGAATTTATGAATTCCAATTCTCTGAAGAAATTCTCTGTACTATCCACTTTCCCCACTTCTCTATTTTCTTGTGTATATTCATAAATATTGTAAATTTTTTGATAACTAATATCTAAATCACCCATAGGTCTATTTCTTTTGTCTTTTCTATTTTATGTTTCTTTGGTCTCATCTGTTATCATTTCTGATAATTTTGCATTGAAACCTTTACATTGTGTTTGAAAAATTGGAAAGGTCTGTAGGATGTTAACATTCTCCAAAGAGAGTTCAGCTTCTCTTTTCCTTGGAAGGTAGAATGAGGGTTTGTTCTCCTTAATCTAGTAATTCTCAAATTTTGTTACATATTGACCTATTGACATGTGTGTATTACTGGATAAGTAACGAAAAAAAAAGGTCCTGGCTTTTTGGATGACACAGGGCCTCCTGTCTCTAGATCCAGGTCCACAATTGCCAGATGTCTCAAGGGATAACACCATTGCCTTCGGTTATCTTACCTGTGAGCATGGTTTTCCTTCCCCAGTTACGGTTTTCCCTTTAATCTCTCATTGCTATCTTCAGAATGCTTTTAAACAGAAAGTTTTTTTGAATGGGTTTCTCTTTGTTTTCAGCTGCAAAATTGGTGTGCCACAAATCACTCACATCACTTATAAACGCAAAAGTCAGTGGTGTGTTATTTTGTAAACAACAACAACAACAACAAAAAGACAAATCATAGCTTAGTTTCTTATTTTCTTTCAGGAAAAGCATAAACAAGAATTGGAAGATATGAGGAAAGCGGGTCATGAAGCCCTCAGCATTATTGTGGATGAATATAAGGTAGTTATTTGAGAGTCTGTTTCCTTTATTATTTTAAAGTTTGGCAAATTTTAGTAAAAACATTATATGTATGCAAATATTCACAAATTATAGAATTGTTATCATATTTTCATATGGAATTCCTTTTAGTTGATCAGTAGTGCTCATTGAAAGTGTATTTGGTAAATTACAAAGATAATGTTAGATGTTGCTCTGCATTTGAGAACTTACGAAATATTTGAGTACACAAGAAAGATTGAAGTTTTAAAGCAAACTGCTATAGAATTAATTGCAAGATTAGCTTTTTTGGTCTTTACTGTGATTCTACTTTTATAGGAAAAAAGATATATAAATATGAAAATTATTGTCATACTTTTTTCTTTAAACAAGTTAAATAGATTTGACATTAAGTATCAATATCAATGATATACTCAGTATTATTCTAAATAAGTTAAGCCTGCATAAACTTAAACATTTAAAGCAAATTCAGAGTTTAATGACAAAATCTTTACCTTCCTAAATTTCATTTTAGATTGTTTTTTCCCATGAAGTAATTAAGGAATGCTTTCTTGTTGAAATCAAATTCCAACAGTTCTCCCCAGAAATCACATGTGAATGGTTTGATGTCCATCCTTCTAGAGATTTCTCTTTAAATACATACACACACATACTTAATGTCATGCTATATAATTTTGATTTGCTTTTAGAAATATGTTCTTCTACTCAATCTATTCTTTTGTTTCTTGCTATACTTACTTGTCAATATATATTTTCATGTCAGTATATATAAACTTATCCTATTTTTATCATTGTTCTATGCTACTGCATTCTATATTTATACACATGCACACACATATATATGTATATATACATGCACCATAATTGGCTTAATTCTACCTGTATAATTAGGCATTAGTTTATTTTTTATTGTTAATTATTATAATATCTGTTTAAAAAAACCCTTCTATCATATGTGGAATGTAGACATTATTTGTTGATTCAACTTCATCCCTAGACAAGATAGAAGTTCATTTCATTTTAATTAGCTGACAGTTTAATGTCAAAAAGCTTCCCATAACAAGTCATTTGAATAAAAGTAGTAAAAGAAATAGATCTAGATTTTAAGTGAAAGACACTTAAAAAAAATTGAAGGTATTAAAATAGTCTGGTAGATGATAGGTCTTGAGACCTGGAAGGTCATTTTTATGACCACACCCAATACAGAAACTTGTGCCATACTTGAGAAGGCTGTTTTAAAATGTCTGCTTTTTATAGCTGTGACTATTGGCTCTTTCCTTTATAATGTTGGGAATTTTTCATTCTACTAATATAAACCAGCTTTATAGTTATTGAGTTGGAGGAAAGTGTATAGGATCTTTTTTGAACCATCTTCTCTTTTGTCCTAAGGCTAAGGGTGGGAAGAATTAAAATAATGAAATTTACATAATTCTCCTGGATATTATATGATGTATTTTTAGATGAATTTGTGTTTTACTTATTTATATTTATGAATTCTAAATTAAATGTGAAAGTACTTACATTGTTGTGTTGTTCTGAAAAACTTAGTATTTTATATTTAAAGATTTTTTGGTTCTGGCTCTACATATTTCCTTTGCTGAAAATATGTTTATAGCGTATTACTTTCAACACTGGCAAATAATGAGTTTAAAAGCATATGTGACAACTTTGCAAATATATTTTGTAAATTATATTTTAAAGAAAATTAGTTGAGAGCCACTCATTTCACCTGTTTGTCTCATATCATTATGGGATGCTCATTTAGAAAAAGAATTTAGAAGTTTCAGGCATTATGCATTTATTTCAATTTGCTTAAAAGTATAGGTATCAAATCAAGTATCCTACAAAGTTATATTTAATTTGTCATATTATACTTATAGTCAGTTAATACATAAAGTATATAAATTCTCTTATAGCATGGAACTTCAGTGTAAATACATTTTATATAGCCTTCTGTATTGATTTATTGGTGAGCTTCACATTTTGCACAAAGATAACTCAGTATTTTTACAAAAGATATATCTGATAATTAATTATTGCATAAAATTTTAGAAACCAAAGTGTCTTAGAATGATACTGACAACTTCATAGTACTATGGAAAAACTAAAGTAATTTAGATAGGAAAAATGTCAGTGTTTTCTTGGTTGGTTAATTGTCTTTGTAATGTAAATGTTGATGATTTGTGGCCCGTTGTGGAACAAGAAAACAATTTTGTTTTTTTCCATCATGAATTCATGCATGAGAAGTTCATGTGCTAATTATTTTATTTTACTTCTCTTTTTGCCTCATTTGCCCCAGATAAGGTACTGGAGAAGTAATCAACCCAGAAATATCAATGAGGTCAGATGAAGACCCCAAGAAAAACCTACTCTTTCTATCTGGAAGACCAGGAAAGCTTCCACTTGCTTTAGATAATAACCATTCTAATTCCATCAAATACCAGCAAACTGTAGCCCGACTCCAAGCCCTGCCCCCAAAAGCTAGTTAAGGGGGCCTAGATTTGACCTTTTATCAGTTTGTAATGAGGTGCCCTTTCTCATCCTCATTGGGGTGGTGTGTGTGTTAGTTGCTCAGTCATGTCAGTTAGTTGCTCAGTCATGTTGGACTCTTTGTGACCCCATGGACCATAGCCTGCCAGACTCCTCCGTCCATGGGATTTACCAGGCAAGGATACTGGAGTGGGTTGCCATTTTCCTTCTCCACGGATCTTCCTGACCCAAGGATCAAACCCAGGTCTCCTGCATTGCAAGCAGGTGCTTTACCATCTGAGCTACCAGGGAAGCCCCATTGGGGTGGGGTCAATGTTCTAAATTGAATTGTTTTTCCTAATTTCATGTTTAGATTGTTCAGTGCTGCCATGTTTTTGCGTGTTGTTCTTATACACGGTCATTAGTTCTAATAGTTGTTTAGATTTTGCAAGATTTTCTATATATAAGACCATGCCATCTGTAGCTAGAGATTGTGTCCTCTTTTTCAATCTAGATGCTTTTCATTTCTTTTTTCTTACCTAATTTCCCAGGTAGACTTCCAATATAATATTAATAAGAGCTGCAAAATATATATGTATATATTGATTAACCATTAAGTATGATGTTATCAGTGAGATTTTTATAGATGGCCTTTAACCCACTCCAGTATTCTTGCCTGGAGAATCCCATGGATGGAGGAGCCTGGTGGGCTACAGTCCATGGGGTTGCAAAGAGTCGGACACGATTGAGCGACTTAACTTCTAACTTCTTCTTTATTAGGTTGAGGAAATTTCATTTTTATTTGTAGTTGGTTGTTTTTTTAAAATCATAAAAGGCTGCAGGATATTATCCAATGCTACATCTCTGTTGAAAAATTATTTTTTGTGTTCCACTTGTCTCCTGCATTGCAGGAAGATTCTTTACTGCTGAGCTTCAGGGGAAGCCCCTATTATTATGTATTATGTACTAATATCCTTATCTTTTGCTACCTTTAATAATGATATATCATAATTCATACATTTTTTTTCTCTAAATTCCTGAAGGAATTTGCATCTCTGTAAAAATTTCCTCTTTAGGACTGCTAAGAATTTCTACTAGTAGAGCTGATTGATCGAGTCAGATAAACCTGATCTAAGCCATAGCTCTGGTACTTACTAACAGTGTCACCTCTGGCAATTTATTATATATGAATTTTAATTTCCCTATAAGTATATGAGGGAATAAAACATAGAACTTATTAAGAGAAGTATTGTGAGGACCCAGTGAGATAATGAATGTTGATCATGGCTAATAATAATAGTATCACTGGACATGAATAGTGGACATGAATTTGAGCAAATTCCAGGAGATGGTGGTGGGCAGAGGAGCCTGGTATGCTGCAGTCCATGGGGTCCCAAAGAGTTGGCTGTGACTTAGCAACTGAGCAACAAAAACAGCAATGATGATGCTGTCAATAAATTTTTGCAATTTAGTTTTTATAACATTCAATGTATCAGTTTTCTAGGATAGCAATTTTCATGGCTTGTCCTTATCTTACAGCTGACTGTTAATTAGCTTACTTCTCATACAGTGCGGATGCTTGTTTCAGTCTGTTTTAGAAATGTCTATTTAAGAGAAAGCAATCATGGTCCAGCCCTTCATATTCCTGGGCTTCTGCTAAAAAGTCATTGTTCTTTTATCCATTTAGAAAGTAAAGTTATTATTCTCCAAATAAAATAATTAATTAAAATGAAGAAAGTAAATAGCTTGCTTCCAACTGATGAATGAAAGAAAGAAAGTGAAGTCACTCAGTTGTGTCCAACTCTGTGACCCCATGGACTGTATCCTACCAAGCTCCTCCGTCTATGGGATTTTCCAGGCAAGAGTACTGGAGTGGATTGCCATTTCCTTCTCCAGAGGATCTTCCCAACCCAGGGATCAAACCTCGGTCTCCCTCATTGTAGGCAGACACTTTACCATCTATCTGAGCCACCAGGGAAGTCCATGATGAATGAAAGGCCATGTGAAATTCTGCTAAAGTGCAGAAGAAAACAACGCTAACACTAACTTAATGTGCTACATATGCCAACTTTTCCTGTAATATTCTCTTCATCGTATTTATTTTGTTTCTTTCATGTCATGATTTAAAAAATCTTTTATCCTCATAATTAACAACAGTAAAATAAATGTAGATCTCAGGAGGCTTGCCATAGGAGCATGCCACATCTAAGATTGTTTACTACAAGGAACAGGAATTTTCCGTTACTTGTTTAACTGGGCTTTTTTCTTCAAATTGTCATTTGCTACTATATACACTAGCTCAGACTTCACAGTTCTTTATATCTGTAGTTTTCTCTATCAAGTATTACTATCCATGATATGTGTGCATGCCAGATCACTTCAGTTGTGTCTGACTCTTTGTTATCCCATGGACTATAGCCTGCTAGACTTATTTGTCCCTGGGGTTCTCCAAGCAAAATTACTGGAGTGGGTTTCCATGCCCTCCTCCAGGGGATCTTTCCGACCCAGATCAAACCTGTCTCTCTGAAGTCTCCTGCATTGGCAGGGGAGTTCTTTACCACTAGTGCCCCCTGGGACACACCCATGATGCAGAGCACCTTTTTTATTAAGGTAATGTGTAGTTGTATTACTGGGCTGCTATTTTGCTTGCGATGCACTCATCAGTTGTCATTGATTAGGGTATCTTAACCTGCACTTTTTGCAGGACATAATAAATTACTTGGGTTGCTTTTAAGAAATCATACCAATTTTCTTTTCTGGAAATTTAAAATCAGTTCACATAGGTGGGATTTATGCATCTGTATTTTCTTTGAAGTTTTAGAAGTCATTCTGCTACCCCAAGGAGGTTGTTAACCATCAGCTTATCCCTTCACATTTATTTGCCTATCATTGTATCCTATCTGTTGCCTTTTTCCCCATTCTTATTATCTGAATTGAGCCTGTCAAGATTGTGTGTGGGTGGGTGTGTCTGTGTGCATGTTTAGATTGAAATCACTATGAAATTTTTCCTTATGAGAAAATGAGAGATATTCTGACAGATTTAAATGACAATTGAATGGACCACTTTCTGTTTTTAAAAGTTACAAAAGAAGCAAAAGTTTTAGCTGTAACTAAGGAACTAGATTTATCCCACATTAAGATTTTTTTAAGTGAAAAGTTAAAGTGAGGTCGTTCAGTCATGTCCGACTCTTTGTGACCCCATGGACTGTAGCTACCAGGCTCCTCTGTCTATGGGATTTTCCAGGCAAGAGTTCTGGAGTGGGTTGCCATTTCCTTCTCCAAAGATTTTTTTAAACTTACGTCTTATTTTCTTTTATGTAGGATAAGTGATCAGAGCAAGAAAAAATTTCTTTACAGTGGAGTATTGGAATAGCACAGAGGGACTGTCAAAGAAAATCATATATAGAAAAAATACAGGCATATTTGCTAAAACAAATGTAGTTCTTTAACTTAAGGCATGTGATGCCCTGAATTTTAAAGAGAAAGTATCTTGCGATCTCTCATTTCTTGCACAGATACGTTTGGTTCTTTTTTTTTTTTTTTACAGAAGTATCTCTGTATACATTTATTCAGTTAATATACTGTATGTAAGTGCTTGAGGTAAAACTATTTTAGATATTAATAAATTCTTAAAGTTAATTTTATTTTTTATCCAAAATGACTTTTGGAAAGAATTTTCCAAAGAAAGTTCTAGTTGACTCAGTGTGTTAAACTTCAAAGCTAGAACTTTTGCTCACATGCTCTAACAGTGAGTGGAAAGTACTCAAAAAATTAAGTTTAGCATGTTGTTTCTATTTTATTTTATTTTACTTTAAGTCTGGTTCATTGATGATCCCAAATTGACATGTATAAGATAACATAGGATTTTTTTGGTTAATAGTTTTGTTTTACTACTGTATACTGAATCTTCTTGTTCAAGACAATGACAAAAGACTGCCTCCTTTCTTTCTTTCTTTTTAATGTGGCGTTTGCTTTAAGATAGATCAGTTAGAAAAAAGTGCTTTTCCTTTTGAAACTCTAGTATTCAGAATTTATTTCATCCTGAAGTTGTATTTGCAAGTTAGTAATTTTCTTTGTTCGGACTCAACTTGTTTATTTTTCAAATTGACTTACACTCAGCTGTTTTGTTGTTTAAACTGAAGGGATTTAGACATTTTTCAAATCATAGGAGATAGAAGTGTTGAAACATTGATTTTGATATAGCTGATAGATGAGTCAAAATGGTGACTGGAAAGTTAGCCCAAAAAAGGCAAAAAAGAAAATGCATTTTGGTTTAATATTTATTGCAAACACCAATAAATTATAACTGTAGTGATTTAAGGTCTATTACATGTTTCTTGGCCCCCTCATGGGTGCCTAACCTAAACATTTTCTGTATCAGTTTTTTTGGTGATATGAAAATTAGTTCCTGGTCATCACATTCATTTTCAAACTAGAAGTTTTTATAGCCTCTTTTGAAACTTTAGAGCTTTCTGTTCTAACCCTTGTGTTTTGTGTGCATGCTTTTGGCCAAGTTGAGTACATTTAAAAAACTCAGGCTTATTTATGTTTATTTACTTATCTCAAGATATTTCCACCAGATTAGACATATAGCCATATACTCATTTTTCAGTCTTTGTTTCTGAAAGCTTGTCTGAATTGATGATCTTTAACTTTGTTTATTACATCCCAGATGCCAAAAGCCACTGAGTGCTAGACACATGATTAGTGCTTATAAATATTTTACTCATTTAAATGAGCAGACAAGGAATTAGCTGATTCTTTTCTAAAGTCTCAGAACATTTTATGAAGAGAATTTCCTGATTTTTTTTCTTATGTTTAAGTACCAGAGTATTGAACTAGATACACTAGAGTTTTTGCTTATCAGACATATACATTCTCTGATATTCAGAGTGAAAGATGGTGCAGAATTGCTACATAAACTTAAATTGTTCTGAAATTATCTTGAGTAAAATTCTTTATTTCCCATTTGATCAACCTTAGTTTTATTGAGAGTATTGGTTCATTGTGCATTTCTCAAAGGTTAGTTGCCTTAAGTCTCTTTTGCTATGGACTGCTTTGAATTTCAGCAGTGTAACATATGTCAAATGTCAGCTTAGAATATCACATGTCTGCTATATTCCATTTTTCAAAAGCATCTACTTGCTAGTATTTCATTTGAACTCTTGAGTTGTTTGTACTGTTTTATAAGGGAGAACATAATACATTTTGGACACCAATTTTTCCCAGGGTGTAGAATTACTTTTATTGTATAAAGTTCTGCTCCAAGGGGGAGGAAATGACATTTTCTTTTCTTTTGATGTTTTCCCTTGATTAGAGATTGCTAACTTTTTGTGTAAAGAGGGGATAAGTAAAAATGAAGATATGTGAAATGTGTTATGTATCTTTTTTAAAAAAAATTATACCTTTTTGTTAACCCAAAGATATGAAATAAATTTATAGTTTTAGTTGTTTGATTGAACAAGGATCCTCATAAATTCCAGCTTTTATCATATGATCAGATTTTTCCTGGACAAATAAAGATGCTTGCTGTTGCCAATAGCGTTTGGCCTAACAGCATGCTAGATACTAGTGATTGGTTTGGAACTCACAACTTGGCTTGTCCATTCTTATCCCTCCCATCAAACTTAACCTCAGCACAGGATTGAGAAAGGTTTGGTAGTTGAGAACTGTTCTTATGTGCCTCTGAGTTTTCTGGGCTAAGCCAGAATCTTGCATGCAAGGCTATTCTTGTGGTTTTCCAGCCAGGCCAAAACCAAAAGGCATTGGAAACATTGCAAGAAAAGTTGTTCTAATATAGATTTAAGGCTTTCCTTTATATTGTGACTGGATTTTCAGCATGATAGTCAAAGAAATGAAGGAAAAGACTCCATTCTGTATTCAGGATATAAATTTCAAATTTTTGCTGCAGAGAAGTCTTTGAAAAATAACTCCAAAGATTAACAAAAAAATTAATGAATAGCTTTTTCCATTAGTTATTTTTGGCTTACCTTCCAAAATGAAATTTAAATGTCATTTTTTTTATATCACATCAGGTTAATATTTGTGACTAATGTTAATGAGACTTGAAAATTGTGATTCCTGTCCATTGTTACTTAATTACAGACTTCTGCTTATTATCATGAAAACTCAAGCTGGTCTATCATAAATACCTTTTATCCATAATAATATTTTCTTTCTGTGTTGAATGAGGCTGGGTCTGTTTTGTTCTTATACGGTTGAAATAAACCTTCTCTTTAACAATGTTATTCAGGAGGTTTCTACATTTAGTAGGAATGCTGAAAGAGTGAGTTTATAGTAGTATCTGAAGAATATAATTTCTGTAACTATTCTAGTCAATATGATGTATCAGTTATGTGATTTTTAATCTTCCCTTATTGTAGTGAACTAAATTATCAGTTTATTATCATGTTTATTACACTTTAGAAGACATGTAATTGATGTGTTATAGATTTATTTTTATTGGAAACTAATAATCCAGTTAGTGGACAATTACATACCATAGTTCTTAAAGGCAGAAAAGATAAACTGGTTAAATTATTCTTATAAGTCCAGATGAAGATATATATATAAAAAACTACCTTTAAGATTTTTTTTCTAATTTCTTGCCTGCTTGGAAATTAATAAAAGAGGAATGGTTAACTTTATGCTTTAATCTGAACTATAAACCATTAGTGTGCAACCAAGTATCAGAATACACATCTGGTTTTGATTTTTTATCTGTTAAGTTTTAGTTAATTAGCTTTTGGGAAATTTTATATATGCATATATAAATACATACATATATGTATGTTTTATGTAATTTTATATATACAGATATATGGCTATGTATAACATATATAGCTTATATATATATGGATATAGATATATAAGTGTATATAAATGTATAAATTTGTATAAATATATATAAACATAGGCAAAAAGTGAAGAGACACTAAAAAGCCTCTTGATGAAAGTGAAAGTGGAGAGTGAAAAAGTTGGCTTAAAGCTCAACATTCAGAAAATGAAGATCATGGCATCTGGTCCCATCACTTCATGGGAAATAGGTGGGGAAACAGTGGAAACAGTGTCAGACTTTATTTTGGGGGACTCCAAAATCACTGCAGATGGTGACTGTAGCCATGAAATTAAAAGATGCTTACTCCTTGGAAGAAAAGTTATGACCAACCTAGATAGCATATTGAAAAGCAGAGACATCGCTTTGCCAACAAAGGTCCGTCTAGTCAGGGCTATGGTTTTTCCAGTGGTCATGTATGGGTGTCAGAGTTGGACTGTGAAGAAAGCTGAGCGCCAAAGAATTGCCGAAGAATTGATGCTTTTGAACTGTGGTGCTGCAGAAGACTTGAGAGTCCCTTGGACTGCAAGGAGATCCAAATAATCCATTCTGAAGGAGATCAGCCCTGGGATTTCTTTGGAAGGAATGATGCTGAAGCTGAAACTCCAGTACTTTGGCCACCTCATGCAAAAAGTTGACTCATTGGAAAAAACTCTGATGCTGGCAGAGATTAGGGGCAGGAGCAGAAGGGGACGACAGAGGATGAGATGGCTGGATGGCATCACCGACTTGATGGACATGGGTCTGAGTGAACTCCGGGAGATGGTGATGGACAGGGAGGCCTGGTGTGCTGCGATTCATGGGGTTGCAAAGAGTCGGACACGACTGAGCGACTGAACTGATACATATATGCATATATATGACGGTAAAGTGTCTGTCTACAATGTGGGAGACCCGACTTCGATCCCTGGGTTGGGAAGATCCCCTGGAGAAGGAAATGGCAATCCACTCCAGGTCTATTGCCTGGAAAATCCCACAGACAGAGGAGCCTGGTAGGCTACAGTCCATGTGGTCGCAAAGAGTCGGACATGACTGAGCGACTTCACTGTATCACTATATACATATATATAAATATATATATATATACACATAGGTGGTGCTAGTGGTTAAGAACCTGCTTGCCAATGCAGGAGAATGAGAGACACAGGTTCAATCCCTGGGTCGAACAACAGACTTCATCCATCATGCGAAATGAGTACAACATACACAATGCTGGGATGGATGAAGCACAAGCTGGAATCAGGATTATCAGAAGAATAATCAGTAACCTCAGATATGCAGATAACACCACCCTTATGCCAAAAGCCAAGAGGAACTAAACCTCTTGATGAAAGTGAAGGAGGAGAATGAAAGAGCTGGCTTAAAACTCAACATTGAAAAACTAAGATAGTGCTTGCTTCGGTAGCGCTGCTACTGCTACTGCTAAGTCACTTCAGTCGTGTCGGACTCTGTGTGACCCCATAGATGGCAGCCCACCAGGCTCCCCCGTCCCGGGGATTCTCCAGGCAAGAACGCTGGAGTGGTTTGCCATTTCCTTCTCCAGTGCATGAAAGTGAAAAGTGAAAGTGAAGTCGCTTAGTCATGTCTGACTCTTAGCGACCCCATGGACTGCAACCTACCAGGCTCCTCTGTCCATGTGATTTTCCAGGCAAGAGTACTGGAGTGGGTTGCCATTTCCTTCTCCATATACTAAAACTGGAATGATACAGAGAAGATTAGCATGGCCCCTAAGCAAGGATGACACGCAAATTCATGACATGTTCCATATTTTTGTAAAGTAATTAGCCTCCAATGAAAAAAAATATATTAAAAATAATAAATTTTAAATAGGAAATAAAATGATTATAGAAAAGAAAAAAAAGAATAAATAGTCTCGAACTGTATACCATAGGGTTATATATTCAATATCCTGTGATGAACTATAATGGAAAAGAATATGAGAAAGAATGTATACATCTATGTAACTGAATCGCTTTGCTGCACAGCAGAAATTAACACAACATTGTAAATCAACTATAGTGAGTGAAGTCGCTCAGTTGTGTCCGACTCTTTGCGACCCCGTGGACTGCAGCTTACCAGGCTTCTCTGTCCATGGGATTCTCCAGGCAAGAATACTGGAGTGGGTTACCATTTCCTTCTCCAGGGGATCTTTCCGACCCAGGGATCGAACCCGGGTCTCTATATTTCAATAAAATCAATTGAAAAAAAAAGTAAACATTTTAGCTATGAAAAAAAAAGAAAGACTAAGATAATGGCATCCGGTTCCATCTCTTCATGGCAAATAGATGGGGGAACAATGGAGATGGTGACAGACTTTTATTTTCTTGGGCTCCAAAATCAATGCAGATGGTGACTGCAGCCATGAAATTAAAAGACACTTGCTCCTTGGAAGAAACTCTATGACAACCCTAGGTGGTGTATTAAAAAGCAGAGACATCACTTTGCCTGTTGACAAATTCCATAGAGTCTAAGCTATGGGTTTTTCCAGTAGTCTTGAATGGATGTGAGAGTTGGATCATAAAGAAAGCTGTGTGCCAAATAATTGATACTTTTGAACTGTGGTGTTGGAGAAAACTCTTGAGAGTTCCTTGGACAGCAAGGAGATCAAACCAGTCAATCCTAAAGGAAATCAACCCTGAATATTCATTGGAAGGACTGATGCGGAAGCTTGAAGCTCTTACACTTTGGCCACCTGATGTGAAGAGCCAACTCATTAGAAAAGACTGATTCTGTGAAAGATTGAAGGCAGGAGGAGAGGAGGACAACGAGGATGAGTTGGTTGGATGGACATGAGTTTGAGCAAACTCCAGGAGATGGCGAAGGACAGGAAGCCTGGCATGCTGCAGTCCATGGGGGGTCACAGAGAGTCGGACCCGAGTGAGCAACTGAATAACAATCAAGAATAAATTAAAATTATTAGGAAGTAAATGATTTGCCCTATTGTCTTCAAAGTATCTTATTTCTTTGCCAACGAATCATGCATACAATACAAAACTTAAAAGATATGAAAGTATGCATGTGTGTGTGTATGCTAAGTTACCTCATTTGGTCCGACTCTTTTTGTGACCCTATGGACTGTAGCTGCCTGACTCCTCTGTCCATGGGTTTCTCAAGGCAAGAGTACTGGAGTGGATTTCCATACCCTCCTCTAGTAGATTTTCCCAATCCAGTGATTGAACCCGTATCTCTATGTCTGCTGCATTGGCAGGTGGATTCTTTAACACTAGCGCCACCTGGGAAGCCCAGAAATATGCATAGTAAAAATTAAATTTTGCTCCCATTGCTGTCAGAGTATCAATTCCCATCTATTCTTTAGGCTTTATTGCTTCCAGAAATGAGATAATTTGCTAAAGATTGTCATGTCTGATTTGCAATAAGTTGATTGTCAAATTGTTTTATAGCAGTGAGAAAGGAATTCCATTTGAGGAATAAAACTTATAGAGTCTGATTTTATCCATATGGTTAGAAGCACTAAGTTCAAAAGTTATCCTGTTTTGGTAGTTTAGCAGAATATTCTTGTAACCAAGTTTCTTGGTAGTTAATTCATTGTAACAACCTAATTTGGGTGCTAGCAAAGTCTTCCCTTGTGGCTCAGCTGGTAAAGAATCCTCCTGCAATGCGGGAAACCTGGGTTTGATCTCTGGATGGGGAAGACCCCCTGGAGAAGGGAAAGGCTTCCCACTCCAGTATTCTGGCCTGGAGAATTCCATGACTGTATAGTCCATGGGATCACAAAGAATCAGACACAACTGAGTAACTTTTGATAAATCGATAATCAGTAAATCACTACTTTATATTTTAATGGTGAAATACTTCCATTCTAGTTAGTATATTAACAATTCCTCTGAGACACTTTGATGACTTTGTCCCTTCCCTGAGGCTTCATCCTAATCCCTCACAGTCAAGCTAGAGATCAGCACTGCAGCGACCTCTGACACCTGCTCCAGTGCTGGGGATGCCACTTCTGATTTTTTGGTGCCCAATCTTATGGATTTTAAATAGTTTACACATCTCCCCATGCAATGTCATTTCTGTTATATATGGTTTTGGTATTGAAACTCCAATACTTTGGCCACCTGATGCGAAGAACCGACTCATTGGAAAAGACTGTGATGCTGGAAAATAATGAAGGTAGGAGGAGAAGGGGATGATCAGAGGATGAGATGGTTGGATGGCATCAATGACTCGATGGATATGAGTTTGAACAAGCTCCAAGAGTTTGGTGATGGACAGGGAAGGCTGGTGTGTTGCAGTCCATGGGTGTCACAAAGAATCAGACACGAATGAGTGACTGAACTGAACTGAATATATGGTTAACACTTAACTGGAAAAGAACCAGGTTAAAGTACCTTAAATTGTCATCTAAGTTTACGACATTCTTCTCCTTGTGATCAAAAAGAAGACATAAAGGAAAATTTCCTCTTTGTCAGTGTGAAAGTGAAAGTGAAGTCGCTCAGTCGTGTCTGACTCTTTGAGACCCCATAGACTATAGCTTACTAGGCTTCTCTGTCCATGGGATTTTCCTGGCAAGAGTACTGGAGTGGGCTGCCATTTCCTTCTCCAAGATACACTTTGTCAGTTTATCTTCTGATAAATTGATTTAGATGAAACCTCTAATCTCACTCAACTTTTCAATGTGAATAAAAGTTATTTTCTAATTTTTGAGATCTATATTTGGTAAATGGACGTCTATTAATTTGTAGGGAAATTATTTTAACTATCTTAAATGTGGCAATTTAAAAAATATTGTTGATACAATTTGAATCCAAATAGCTTGAGTTTCCTTTTCATGCAAATAAGGAGTTTAGTTTACAAAAATCAGCAGAAGGCTAAACAATTCTCTTTTGAAAGTTTATCAATATAAAGAATTAAGTTAGCAGTCAGAATTTCACAGAATTACTTTATTACTGGCAGAGACGAAGCTCTATTACTCTTCCTATTTATTAGATAACACATCTGAGACATGGAGAAGCACAGTGCCCTGATCAAACACATACAGCCAGGAAAGGAGTTGTGAATATAGTCAGATCATTCAAAGCTTGATCCAGAACTCTATTTAGCAAGTTATGCTGCCTCCTTGGAAGGTTAATGATTGTGTATTTAAGTCAAATATTCCTGACATGTACATGGGTTTCTTTCTTTTTGTGGTTTCTGATATTTCAGAAAATGGAATGTTATGTCCTTAGTGTTTAATAACTAGGTGCTTCATTGAATCCTATGAAAGATTCTGGAGAGATTTTAGTCAGAGTTCTTTTTTTTTTTCCTTTTCTTTCATTCCTTCCTTTCTTTCTTCTTTAACTGAAACTGTAGCTCTTATGCAAGTCACAAGAAATAATATTGTGGCATCTGAGGGAGAGGCATGTCCATATGGCAGCTTTTCAGAAGTTTAAAGTATCTGGAAGGCAGACATGAAGCGTCTCTCTGCTGAACTTAATTTTAGAAACTTCTTAATTTTAATGTGTTGTCCATGGCACAAAAGAAATTTTCACTGGGAGACTTTTGTGGTGTTTGAGGTAACAACTCTGATGTTACTAGAATCCCTTAACAACAGGGCCAACAGGAATGATTTCTTCTGTCCTAAAGTGTTTTTTTTTTTTTGGCTTTCACAGCCCGCAGAGCATTTTGTAGCATGGCTAGACTGTATTGAATTTCCATGTTTAGATCTACACCCATAATTTAACGTTTTTCTTTTTGAATTAGTATAGTGCCACTGCACAGCACTTCAAATACTAGAAAAATTTAGGATCTGCAATTCCAAATGCTTGAGATCTGTGATAAGATAAATTTTTACCAGCTTCTTTATGACCTTGACACTGCTCTTTGTTTAAGTTAAGCAAAAGGAAGGGTGCGCTCATTTGTTTTTTAATCCATTTATCCATAATTTTAGGAATTGGTTTTTGTCCTGCTTTCTAAAAATATGACCAAATCCATTACTATAACTCCTCAGACATCTGGAGTTTACACTCTTGAGAAGCATGCACCTTCATTTTCCCCAAGGGTTGAACTTAAAGATTCTAGATGTTGCTTAACTTCTGCCTGCCTGGGCAGTCAGGCCATGAACCTGAGCTCGGATTTAGATCCAGGTTTTTTAGGTAAACCCAAGCCTTAAGTTCAAATACAAGGTTTTCTTTAAGAGAGTTATATTCCCTAGTCCTTATTACCTTGTATGTTTAAATCACTTACCAGTGATAGATTTTGATCACATTAATTCTTTTTGTATTCCAACAAAATTTTCTAAAATGTCTAAATATTGTTTTCAGAGATAACCTAATGTTTCTCTTCTAATGTAACTATATCTGTACCACAGTTGAATTACTAACTCACTGAGGTCTTAAAATATGTGTGTCTGTATCAGTTTTTCTTCCCAAACTACAAGCCAACAAAGCTATAGATTGACATTTTAGATCCCAACATTAGCAGAAGATATCTGATTAGCCAAGAGTCATTGAACTTTAAGACATGTTAGTGAGCTGCCATCATTTGGACACTATATATTAATTTTCATAATCTTATCTTGTCAGTCTAATTCAGTATAAAATGGAGAATGTAAGTATTATAGAAGAACTTCATGCTAATAGACAGTGTGTCCAGATGAAGTTCAGGCAGATGTTAATTGGCAGATATACTTGTAGCATATCTATGGCACTTTTCTGTGAGACCATGAAAATAATTCAACTGTTCTGTTTAGGATTAACCCCTTCATTATAAGAGAGGATAATTTCATTACTCTTAATTATACTGAATAAAAAGTGGTATATGCATGGTGCATTTATATGTGTGTGTGTGTGTGTGTATGTTTAGCTGACAAAAATCGGTGCTACATATTTCATTCTCACAAATTGTCTATTGATGAAGAATTTGTTTTATTTCATTTGACTGTTTTTTGTACTTTGAAACACTGAAGAAAATGAAAGTAGGTCAGATTATAGAAACTTTATTGTTTGAGTAAAAAATAAAATGCATTTCCATGGTTCTATGTGATTGCCTTTGTCTGGAAGTCTGGTGCTACTGTGGCATCCGGTTGAATTCCCTGTTTTGTATGATCTACAGTGGCCTTTTTTCTAGTTTTTCAAGTCATCAGCCTTTATTCCTATGATAAAACTTTGTACATTTTTCTTTGTTGGAAATGTTCTTCCCTCAGATTCAAAATAAAACTGAGTTTTTTTCTTCCTCATTTGTGACTTCCTAAGAGAGCTCTTGACTTCCCCCTCTGAAAAGTTTCTCCCCCATTATTCTGTTCCTTTAGCCCTTTTCAATTTTCTTTACAGCATATAACACCATCAGAAATGTTTGTTTATTGTCTACCTTGCAATCTTCTGGGTCTTCCCTGGTGGCTCAGAGGTTAAAGCATCTGCCTCCAATGCAGGAAACCTGGGTTCGATCCCTGGGTCGGGAAGATCCCCTGGAGAAGGAAATGGCAACCCACTCCAGTATTCCTGCCTGGAGAATCCCATGGACAGAGGAGCTTGGTAGGCTGCAGTCCTTGGGGCCACAAGAGTTGGACATGACTGAGTGACTTCACTTTCACTTTTGCAATCTTCTTTGTCTTCCCCACTTTCCTTATCTACAATGTGAATTGAGGAGAGTCAGGCTCTTATCTCTCTTGTTCGGTGTGCATCCCCAGTGCATAGAACAATGTTTGGAATAAAGCATGCATTCAGTAAATATTAGTTGAATAAATGAAGCTTTAATAAATAATTGTTGTTGTTCAGTTGCTAGTTCAGTTCAGTTCAGTTGCTCAGTGGTGTCCGACTCTTTGCGACCCAAAGAATCGTAGCACGCCAGGCCTCCCTGTCCATCACCTTCTCCTGGAGTTCACTCAGACTCACGTCCATCGAGTTGGTGATGCCATCTAGCCATCTCATCCTCTGTAGTCCCCTTTTCCTCCTGCCCCTAATCTCTCCCAGCATCAGAGTCTTTTCCAGTGAGTCAGCTCTTTGCATGAGGTGGCCAAAGTACTGGAGTTTCAGCTTCAGCATCATTCCTTCCAAAGAAATCCCAGGGCTGATCTCCTTCAGAATAGACTGGTTGGATCTCCTTGCAGTCCAAGGGACTCTCAAGTGTCTTCTCCCACACCACAGTTCAAAAGCATCAATTCTTCAGTGCTCAGCTTTCTTGACAGTCCAACTCTCACATCCATTCATGACCACTGGAAAAACCATAGCCTTGACTATGAGGAACCTTTGTTGGCAAAGTAATGTCTCTGCTTTTCAACATGCTATCTAGGTTGGTCATAACTTTTCTTCCAAGGAGTAAGCGTCTTTTAATTTCATGGCTGCAGTCACCATCTGCAGTGATTTTTGAGCCCCCCAAAATAAAGTCTGACACTGTTTCCACTGTTTTTCCATCTATTTCCCATGAAGTGATGGGGCCGGATGCCATGATCTTCGTTTTCTGAATGTTGAGCTTTAAGCCAACTTTTTCACTCTCCTCTTTCAGTTTCATCAAGAGGCTTTTGAGTTTCTCTTCACTTTCTGCCATAAGGGTGGTGTCATCTGCATATCTGAGGTTATTGATGTTTCTCCCAGCAGTCTTGATTCCAGCTTGTGTTTCTTCGAGTCCAGCGTTTCTCATGTACTCTGCATAGAAGTTAAATAAGCAGGGTGACAATATACAGCCTTGACATACTCCTTTTCCTATTTGGAACCCGTCTGTTGTTCCATGTCCAGTTCTAACTGTTGCTTCCTGACCTGCATATAGGTTTTTCAAGAGGCAGGTCAGATAATCTGGTATTCCCATCTCTCTCAGAATTTTCCACAGTTTCTTGTGATACACACAATCAAAGGCTTTGACATAGTCAATAAAGCAGGTGACTATGTCAGTAAAGCAGTTGGCATAGACAATAAAGCAGTTGACTATGCTAAGTCAACAAGTTCAGTTGCTAAGTCATGTCCAATTCTTTGTGACTCCATGGACTACAGCCCACCAGGCTCCTCTGTCCATGAGATTTCCCAGGCAAGAATACTGGAGTGGGTTGCAATTTCCTTCTGTAGGGCATCTTGCTGCCCCAGGGATCGAACCTGTATGTCTTGTATCTCCTGCATTGGCAGGGGGATTCTTTACTACTATGCCACCTGGGGAAGCCCAACCCAACCCAACAAACAGGTATTCCTAAAACAATACCAAAACATGCAAAGTTTATTAAAGATTTTATGTTTACTACCTGATTTAGTTTTTCTTCCCAATGTACAAACCAAGTATATCTGAATATCTCTTTGTTGTTGTTGTTCAGTCCCTAAGTAGTGTTCAACTCTTTGCGACCCCATGAACTGCAACATGCCTTGCTTCCCTGTCCTTCATTCTCTTCCGGGAATTGCTCAAACTCGTGTCCTTTGAGTCTGTGAGGCCATCCAACTATCCCATCCACTGTCACCCACTTCTCCTCTTGCCCTCAATCTTTCCAGCATTAGAGTCTTTTCCATTGAGTCAGGTCTTCACATCAGGTGGCCAATCAAGCTTCAGCATCAGTCCTTCCAATGAATATTCAGGATTGATTTCCTTTAGGATTAACTGGTTTGATCTCCTTGCTGTCTAAGGGACTTTGAAGAGTTTTCTCCGGCACCACAGTTGGAAATCATCACTTCTTTGGTGCTCAGCCTTTTTTGTGGTCCAAGTCTCATATCCATACACGACTACTAGAAAAAACATAGCTTTGACTCTAGGAACCTTTGTCGGCAAAATGATGTATCTGCTTTTTAATACAGTCTGGGTTTGTTGTAGCTGTTTTTCCAAGGAGCAAGCATCTTTTAATTTCATGGCCACAGTCACCATGTGCAGTGATTTTGGAGCCCAAGAAAATAAAATCTGTCACTGTTTCCATTGTTTCCTCGTCTATTTGCCATGATGTGATGGGACCTCATGCCACAATCTTCATTTTTTGATTCTGAGTTTTAAGCCAGCTTTTTCACTCTCCTCTTTCACCTTCGTCAAGAGGCTCTTTAGTTCCTCTTCACTTTCTGCCATTAAAGTGGTATCATCTGCATATCTGAGGTTATTGATATTTCTCCAGGCAATCTTGATTCCAGCTTGTGATTCATTCACCCTGGCATTTTGCATGATGTACTCTGCATATATGTTAAATAAGCAGGGGGACAATATACAGCCTCAGTGTACTCCTTTCCCAATTTTGAACCAGTGTTGTTCCATGTCCAGTTCTAACTGTTGCTTCTTGACCTGCACACAGGTTTCTCAGGAGGCAGGTAATGTGTTGGTATTCCCAGCTCGTTAAGTATATTCCATAGTTTGTTGTGATCACACAATCAAAGAATTTAACATAGTCAATGAAGCAGACATAGATATTTTTTGAATTCTCTTGATTTTTCTATGATCCAGCATATGTTGACAGTTCAATCTCTGGTTCCGCTGCCTTTTCTAAATCCAACTTGTACATTTGGAAGTTCTTGGTTCATATACTGCTGAAGCCTAGATTGAAGGATTTTGAATATAATCTTTCTGGCTTGTGAAATGAGTGCAGTTGTATGGTAATTTGAACATTCTTTGGCATATATAATTAACAGTATTTTGTAAGAACATATACAGTTTTGTTTGGTTATCATATACCAGAAATCTTGCTAACTCTTGACCAGATCCTGTGCAAAAAAAGGTGAATCACTTTGGTTCAGAAAGAAATAGGTCCTTAAAGAGCAGCTGTGTTAGGAACCTCCTGTATAAAGTGACTGGGAGTAAGAGATCTCAGGTATACCTTAAGTAAATTTGAAATCAGAGGCAAATTTTTAAGTATAAATGTCTATAGGAAAAAGGAAAAAGCAGCAAATCAATAACTTAGTTATCCATATTAAAAGTTTAGAAAAAATAACAAACTAAAGTAAAAAGCAAGCAAAATGTCAGGTAGAATAAGTAAATTACACAGTGGAAAAGCAAGGGAGAAAATGAACAAAACCAATAGTTAATTCTTTGAAAACACAAACAAAACGAGCATACCTTTAGACCAATTGATCAACTAAAGGAGAGGAAAGACTCGAAGTAGAAAATAGGAATGAAAGAGAGCATATCAGTACTTACCTTACCCCCCCCCCAAAAAAAAATAATTAAGGAATACTATAAACAACTGTATGGATGCTAAGTCACTTCAGTTACATCCAATTCTTTGTAACCCTGTAGACTGCACCAGCCAGACTCCACTGTCTTGCAGTGGGTTGCCATTTTCTACTCCAGGGGACCTTCCTGACTCAGCAATCTAATCCTCGTCTCTTATGTCTCCTGTATTGGCAGGCGAGTTCTTTATCACTTACCCCACCTGTCAAGCCTACTGTGAAAAACAACTATATGCTGTGTGTGCTAAGTCCTTTCAGTTATGTCTAACTCTTTGCGACCCTGTGCACAGTACCCCACCAGGCTCCTTTGTCCATGGGATTCTCCAGGCAAGAAATACTAGAGTGGGTTGCCATGTCAATTTTCTTATTTTATTTTTAGTTAAATTGGAAAAGATCTGAAATAGATTTTAAAAAAGCAAACTGTCTGGCTAAGTTACTTCACTGTTCACCTGAAATCGCCACAACAGTAATTGGCTATACTCCAATACAAAATGTTTGTGGTATTAAAAAATTTAAAAAAAAAAGCAAACTGTGATAGTTTCCTAAGAAAAGTAAAATTGTATTTGATTTCAAATGACCCTTTACAGCAGTTTATTTATGTGTACTACTGCAGTCCAAAAGCTAAACTAAGAATATAAATACAGACATAATTATCATCAGTGTTTTAATAGTTTTTTCTATGAATTGGCAAATAATACAAATTGGATATACTGAAATCATGATTCATTTCTTCAGTTCCTTCAATAGTTATTTGTCTTCTATTAGGTACTATTGTAGGTAAAATGGATACATCAATGAATTAATCACAGATTCCTATTTCCTAGGGCTTAAGTTTTACTGGGGATATTTATTTTGTGTTTTGCCTCTAGCTTATTCCTATTTGTAAATTATGACTTAAAGGATTGACTTTTAAAGTAATTTTAATTAATTAACTATTGCCTAAAATTAGCTATGAAGTATTCTTTTAAGGTTATGTGCTAAATGCCAACATGATATTAATGTTTCAGACACCATCTGGTTCTTTAGGCACATCTACTCTGAAAATCTGGACAAGTAATTAAATTTGATGAGCCTGGATTGAGATCTGTAAGAACTGGGCTGTTTCAAGGGAAAAGAGAAATTCTGTGGATTTGTTGGTACAGTGGATTGTAGTTTGGTTTGCAATAGTCCACTTGGGCTGTAACTTCTCCACTCACTTAAATTCCAGTGTATACTCAGTTCCATTAAAAACAGTCTGTCTACTGCTTATGGGTATTGGTTGGTGTAGCAAAGTTTTTGACTTAATATCATTATTTTCTAGTCTAATCGCTAAAGAATTTATAACATACTTTTTTTTCAAGAAGTTTATTATCCTTCACATGCTCTATTTTGTTTATTCAAAATTTATACTTGTGGAGTAGAAAGAATAAATATTTCTAGTCTAAAATAATTTTAAAAATTCAGATCTCTCTTAGGGATTAAATGTATTCAGCAACAAAGTTGGTAACTGAACTTGGTAGTTATAATTTGAAACTTAGTGAACTTTCTAATGAATATTGGTATCATTAAAACTATGATTTTTAAAACATTAATCTCAGTATAAGGAATGCCACTCCCCAAACAGCTATTGCATGTGTATGCTATGTACAAATAACTGTAAAAACCTCTGTGTGATATATAAAGCTGAATATAAATGTGACATAGTTCCTGTTTTAAAGAAATCTATGATCTTGTTGACACCTTTAAAATTAATCTTGAAGAAGTGTGGTCAGTAGTTTTCCTGTCTGCTAGGATGATACAGAGGATCTCATAGGACTGAAGCTAAAACCTAAACTATGTTGAAAATTAGCAAAATATTCCCTGCTTTTGGTATCATTTTTTTCTTTATAGAATGTTTGTGTGCATCTTTGTTTTTCTGCCTCTACACATAATGAAAATCTTAGTGCTTTATTTGTGTTGAGAGGAGTTTAAAATAGCTGATAAAGGAAGTAATTCTTTCATGAATCATTTTTGTAGTGTTATTTAAACCCAAGGGAAGGGTTACTTGTGTCTTTGATATCTCTAGAGCCGATTACAAAGGAGAAAAACAATTAAAGGAAAATATTAAGACTAATGTGCATTTTTGAAAATAACTGCATAGGAAGTTGGAACACAATTATTATAGTATATTACACAGGAGAATAAATATCCAGTTATATAATGATAGAATTAGCTATAAAACCTTGTAGATAGTACCATTGTTTATTATTATGTATGTCCACAATGATTAATATTCTACTTCTAAGGATTGTTTTCGGACAGCACATCCTTTGTTTGGACAGTGACAATAATAATTCCACTGTTCAGCATTATCAGTTAGTCAGTTCAGTCGCTCAGCCGTGTCCAGCTCTTTGCGACCCAGTGAACCACAGCACACCAGGCCTCTGTCCATCACCAACTCCCAGAGTTTACCCAAACTTATGTCCATTGAGTTGGTGATGACATCCAACCATCTCATCCTCTGTCGTCCCCTTCTCCTCCTACTTTCAATCTTTTCCAGCATCAGGGTCTTTTCCAATGAGTCAGCTCTTCGCATCAGGTGGCCAAAGTATTGGAACTTCAGCTTCAACATCAGTCCTTCCAATGAACACCCAGGACCGATCTCCTTTAGGATGGACTGGTTGGATCTCCTTGCATTCCAAGGGACTCTCAAGAGTCTTCTCCAACACCACAGTTCAAAAGCATCGATTCTTCAGGGCTCAGCTTTCTTTATAGTACAACTCTCACATCCATACATGACTCCTGGAAAAACCATAGCCTTGACTAGATGGACCTTTGTTGGCAAAGTAATGTCTCTGCTTTTCAATATGCTGTCTAGGTTGGTCATAACTTTACTTACAAGGAGTAAGCATCTTTTAATTTTATGGCTGCAGTTACCATCTGCAGTGATTTTGGAGCCCCCCAAAATAAAGTCTAACACTGTTTCCACTGTTTCCCCATCTATTTGCCATGAAGTGATGGGACCGGATGCCATGATCTTCGTTTTCTGAATGTTGAGCTTTAAGCCAACTTTTTCACTCTCCTCTTTCACTTCATCAAGAGGCTCTTTAGTTCTTCACTTTCTACGATAAGGCTTGTGTCATCTGCATATCTGAGGTTATTGATATTTCTCCTGGGAATCTTGATTCTAGCTTGTGCTTCTTCCAGCCCAGCCTTTCTCATAATGTACTCTGTGTCTAAGTTAAATAAGCAGGGTGACAGTATACAGCCTTGACATACTCCTTTTCCTATTTAGAACCAGTCTGTTGTTCCATGTCCAGTTCTAACTGTTGCTTCCTGACCTGCATATAGGTTTCTCAAGAGGCAGGTCAGGTGGTCTGGTATTCCCATCTCTTTCAGAATTTTCCACAGTTTTTTTTGTGATCCACAGAGACAAAGGCTTTGGCATAGTCAATAAAGCAGAAATAGATGTTTTTCTGGAACTCTCTTGTTTTTTCCATGATCCACTGAATGTTGGCAATTTGATCTCTGGTTCTTCTGCCTTTTCTAAAACCAGCTTGAACATCTGTAAGTTCATGGTTCATGTATTCCTGAAGCCTGGTTTGGAGATTTTTGAGCGTTACTTCACTAGTGTGTGAGATGAGTGCAATTGTGTGGTAGTTTGATCATTCTTCGGCATTGCCTTTCTTTGGGATTGGAATGAAAACTGACCTTTTCCAATCCTGTGGCCACTGCTGAGTTTTCCAAATTTGCTGACATATTGAATCCAGCACTTTCACAACTTCGTCTTTCAGGATTTGAAATAGCTCAACTGGAATTCCATCTCCTCCATTAGCTTTGTTTGTAGTGATACTTCCTAAGGCCCACTTGACTTCACATTCCAGGATGTCTGGCTCTAAGTGAGTGATCACACCATTGGGATTATCTGGGTCATGAAGATCTTTTTCATACAGTTCTTCTGTGTATTCTTGTCACCTCTTCTTAATATCTTCTGCTTCTGTTAGGTCCATACCATTTCTGTCCTTTATTGAGCCCATCTTTGCATGAAGTATTCCCTTGGTATCGCTAATTTTCTTGAAGAGATCTCTAGTCTTTCCCTTTCTATTGTTTTTCTCTATTTCTTTGCACTGATCACTGAGGAAGGCGTCTTATCTTTCCTTGCTTTCAAATAGTTTCATCTTTCCTTTTCTCCTTTGCTTTTTGCTTCTCTTCTTTTCACATCTATTTGTAAGGCTTCTTCAGACAGCCACATTGCTTTTTTGCATTTCCTTTTCTTGGGAATAGTCTTGATCCATGTCTCCTGTACAATGTCAAGAACCTCTGTCCATAGTTCAACAGGCACTCTATCAGATCTAGTCCCCCAAATCTATTTGTCACATCTGCTGTATAATCATAAGGGATTTGATTAGGTCATACCTGAATGGTCTAGTGGTTTTCCCTACTTTCTTCAATTTAAGTCTAAAACAGGCAATAAGGAGTTCATGATCTGAGCCACAGTCAGCTCTTGGTCTTGTTTTTGCCAACTGTATAGAGCTTCTCCATCTTTGGCTGCAAAGATTATAATCAGTCTTACTTCAGTGTTGACCATTTGGTGATGTCCATGTGTAGAGTCTTCGCTTGTGTTGTTGCAAGTGGGTGTTTGCTACGACCAGTGCCTTCTCTTGGCAAAACTCTGTTCACCTTTGCCCTGCTTCATTCTGTACTCCAAGGCCAAAGTTGCCTGTTATTCCAGGTGTTTCTTGACCTCCTCCTTTTGCATTAGCCATGCTGTGTGGGGCCACCCAAGACGGACAGGTCATGTTGGAGAGGTCTGACAGAATGTGGTCCACTGGAGAACGTAATGGCAAAACACTTCAGTATTCTTTCCTTGAGAACCCCATAAACAGTATGAAAAAGCAAAAAGATAGGATATTGAAAGATGAACTCCCCATGTCAGTAGGTGCCCAATATCCTACTGGAGATCAGTGGAGAAATAACTCCAGAAAGAATGAAGGGATGGAACCAAAGCAAAAACAATACCCAGCTGTGGATGTGACTGGTGATAGAAGCAAGGTCTGATGCTGTAAAGAGCGATACTGCATAGGAACCTGGAATGTTAAATCCATGAAACAAGGCACATTGGAAATGGTCAAACAGGAGATGGCAAGAGTGAATGTCTACCTTCTAGGAGTCACCAAACTAAGATGGACTGGAATGGGTGAATTTAACTCAGATGACCATTATATCTACTACTGTGGGCAGGAATCCTTAGAAGAAATGGAGTAGCCATCATAATCAACAAAAGGGTCTGAAATACAGTACTTGCATGCAATCTCAAAAATGACAGAATGATCTCTGTTCATTTCCAAGGCAAACCATTCAATATCACGGTAGTCTAGGTCTATGCCCTGACCAATTAATGGTGAAGAAGCTGAAATTGAACGGTTCTATGAGGACCTACAAGACCTTTTAGAACTAACCCCCCAAAAAGATGTCCTTTTCATTATAGGGGACTGGAATGCACAACTAGGAAGTTCAGTATTATCAGTTCAGTTCAGTTCGGTTGCTCAGTTGTGTCTGACTCTGCGTTCAGTATTATAGGCCCACTTAAAAAAAAAAATCTTGTTATGGCAATACAAAGATTTTTAGTATATGGCACCTGCCTACTTTTCTACATTTTCTGCCATTCTCTCTGCCTCCACTCTTAATTCCAGGTAGTCTTCTTTATTTAATGTTCTCTGTGAATAGCAATCAGCCTTACAGGCAGGCCTTGGGCATCTTTTCTGTCTGATAAGCACCTTGCACATTCTGTTTTCTAGAGAATGTTTTTCTTCAACAATAGAATGAACTCAGTGAGGACCGACTTTTTAAATCTTTCTGTTCCTGTTATCTACCTTCATGTCCTTTTTATAGATGGATACATTTAAGTAACTGAATGGGGCTGAGAGGCTTGAACTGTGTGAAAAGCTGGTCATTTGTGCAAGCTTTTTTCCATGTTCCATAATTACAGTTTAGCATTTACATGATTCATTATCATATGGTGCTTACTTCCTTGAAGTTTGGTAGAAAATGAGTATGTAGTTTACAAATTAATCACCAAAGGAGAAAGTACTGTTCATTTGTGTTTTCTTAATTATGATGAGGAAGTATTATTTTATTTCATTACTTTACCTGTCTCTCTAAAGGATATAATTTACTAAAAAATAACAACTTGATATTAAAACTGGGATTATTTGGTATCATAGCAAATATGGAAATGAAAACAATCCTTTCCATTAAGTATAACAGTTCTGCCATAACCCATGTCCCCCCAGAGAATGACTTTTTTCTCTCTACAAAAGATGCCATGAATGTAACCCAAGAGAACTGACCATAAATCTACCAACCTTTAAATTTTCTGAAGTCCAAAAATAGTATTCTATTGTACCAAAGGTAAATAGTAGCTTTACATCATCTAGCCAGTTTAAATTTTAATTGTTTTCATAAATTATCATTACGGATTCTTTAGAAGACATAATATGTAAATGAAAACCTTAAGCAGTGCTGTTAAGCAGTTCTTTTTATGTTGGTGAAATTGCAGTCAGAACTTTATTTTCCTTTACCCACTGATGGTAATTCTGCAGCTTCAGAGTGATGACTGTTGAATTATAGGAGTAGAAGCATCATGAGACAGTTTAACATTTGCAAGAGAAAGTTAATTATTTGAAGATTTGAGACTTATCCAGAGGTTTCAAAAATATTTTTGTCTCAGTTTTTAAAAATACATGCATATTTATTTAGCCTCTTAATGCATGTTGTTTCCAACCAAGTAAGTCTATTTTCAAAACAGAGATTATTTAAGAGATTTGGCATATTTTTCTTTTCTTGGTAAATGTGCCAAAGGTCTGTTTTCTATAAGACATGTGTCTGTTTCAACTTACTATTTTGATTATGAGTAGTTTATTATCCAGATAGACCTTCAAAAATAGAATATTTGCTGGAGTTCTTATGCGTATGGTGAAGTGAATATTTTAGAATGATTCAGGATTTATAAATAGCATGTAAGATAATATTGAGAGCATATTAACTATAATGTATAATGCCTTTAAAAAAAAGGAAAGATGATAATATTCTAAGCGTCGCCAATAAGGAAGTAAGTGGGCGGAACGTCTTCCAATGCTGATTTGGCTTCCCTTAGAACAGTGTTAACATCTTTATATTTAAGTGACTGAGGTTCCAGTGTTTACACTGTCCACTTGCGTTTGTCTAGTCTCCCAAGTTTTATTACTTCTTATGAATACTGCCTTGAGATTCTGCCATCCACACTTTGCCTTACACCTTTTCACATTAGGGGCGTGCACTTCCTAGGGGGCAGTTTTTTTCATGATTGAAACTGCTCAGAGTTTCCATCTGCTTTTACTTGACTTGTGGTCTTGAAGATCATGCTTGGCCCATGGGATATTACAGTGTGCCGAGAGGATGTGGAGTTTTGTCAGCCAGTGAAATATGTCTGGTTTTTTTTTTTTTTTCTCTTTTCTTTTTTTCTTCAGCAGCTTTCATATGCTTCTCATCCTGTGTGGTCTTTGCTAAACTGAATTTATATTTAACAGAACTGCTCACTCTCTTTATCATCTTCTATGACTTGGCCTTTTTAAAGAGAAGGTGTGTAGAAGGAAAATCTGAGCCAAAAAACTGTAGTTTTGGCAATAGGAAAACCTAAAACCAAAAGCTTAAAGTAGTGTTATATATGAATGTGCTTTAATATTCACAAATGTGTATTTTGTAATGCAGAAGATCATATTTCAGACGTGTACATCTGTCAGAAAATTTATCATGCCAATAGTAGATTCCAAGTTTTGTTTGTGATCCAAATAACATTTTTACTTGTTTTTAGGCACTACTACAGTCTTCAGTTAAGCAACAAGTAGAAGCTATTGAAAAGCAGTACATTTCTGCAATTGAGAAACAAGCACACAAGTGTGAAGAGTTGTTAAATACTCAGGTAATAAAATTGCACATCCATTATATATTTATACTTTTCTTCTGACTCTCTTCCCCTGAGAGCTCTATAACTGTTTATTCACTTTCATGCCATTTACTTTCCTTGATGTATTTTGGAGAAAAAAAATCTGCTGATGTAAAATCAATGTTAAAGTTTGGGAATTTTATGATAGACTAAAAATAGGGCTAAAGGCCTAAAATATGTGACTATTCCCCAAATTAATGATAATTCTTATACTGATTTCTAGAGTATTATATTTTTTATCAAATAGCAATAGCAAAAGAGATGACTGTAAATGTATTATGGCATGTGAATAATTTGTGGTGTAAGATTTATAAATAATATTTGAATTTAAGTACTTATTTGTGTTTGATTTACCTTTCGTTGCTTATATTAATTTATTTCTATTTTGATATTTTCTCGTGATTTTTTTTGTTTCTTCTTGATTATTGTCTTAGAAAGCATTGCAGACATGATAAGTACATTTACATGAAATAGTCAATTGAAAAGCCTGTATGTATGTGTCATAGTATAAATAATATGTGCAAGAAGTTCCCAGCTACACTTTTGAATAATGTGAAGCTTGATAGGTGAAAATAAAATCAACCTTATGTAAAAGACCTATTTCATATTACAGGAAGAAAATATACTAATAGAAAATTTAGATCTAGAATTTAAATGAACATTTATAAACATGCCACTTAGTCCCCAAGATTGGGGTCAGCTTGGTTCAGTATTTTCAGAGTCATTTTAATAAGTGGTTTGGAATAGGAAGTGCATGGCAAATTTTATAAATTTGATAAAAAACAATTACATTCTCTTGACTGGTAGAATACCAGGTTGTCAGAGATAAGAAGGATATGTCTGTATAAATGTACAGAAAAATCACAAAGAGGAGGTTACAGAACTGTGAAACAGCATAAGGCATGTATTAGCCAGGCCAGGCCATGTTATGCCTTAAACTCCCTGACTTCAGACAGTGAAGATTTATGTCTTAGCCAATTCTGTGTATACACTGAGGCTGCTTTGAGGGCTCAGTGTCATGATGTCCTCATGATGGAAACTAGTCTGATAAAACAGTTCAGTTGTGGAATGTTACCTGTTACATGGTAGAGTTAAAAAAAAAAAAAAACAACTCAGATCAAAAAAACTCAGTCAGATTTCCTACTGGTATTTCAGCATTCTGGACTGGAAATGACACTTCTACTCCCAACTTGTATCTGAAGTGCCTGCAGTCATCTTGGGGTCAGGGAGTGAAACCCTGCTCTGAATCTGGAGTAGGGAGAGGGAAAGGGCAGAAAATCTTTGATAAGCAGCACTGGTATACTATGGTCTGCTCTTTGGGTTGCCAGATATTTCCAGCCTTCATCTCTCAGGTAAAATTTCTTAACCTGCCCATATGGGAGAAAATCTGAAGGTTCTATCCAGATATTGTTGTTGTTGTTCAGTTGCTCAGTTGTGTCTGACTCCTTGTGATCCCATGGACTGCAGCATGCCAGACTTCCTTTCCTGTCCATCGCTATCTCCCGGAGTTTGCTCAAACTCATGTTCATAGAGTCGATGATGACATCCAACCATCTCATCCTCTGTCACCCAATTCTCTTCTTATTCTCAATCTTTCCCAGCATCAGGGTTTTTTCCAGTGAGGCAGATCTTCCTATCAGGTAGCCAAAGTATTGGAGCATCAGCTTCAGCATCAATTAGTCCTTCCACTGAATATGCAGGACTGATTTCCTTTAGGATTGACTGGTTTGATCGCCTTGCTGTCCAAGGGACTCTCAAGAGAATTCTCCAGTATTACAATTTGAAAGCATCAATTCTTTGGTGCTTGGCCTTCTTTATGGTCCACCTCTCACATCTGTACATGACTACTGGAAAAACTATAGCTTTGACTATATGGACCTTTGTTGGCAAAGTGATATCTCTGCTTTTTAATATGCTGTCTAAGGTGGTCATAACTTTTCTTCTAAGGATCAATCATCTTTTAATATCATGGCTGCAGTCACCATCTGCTTTGATTTTGGAGGCCAAGAAAATAAAGTTTGTCACTGTTTCCCTTAATTTCTCATCTGTTTGCCATGAAGTGATGGGACCGGATGCCATGATCTTTGTTTTTTGAATGTTGAGTTAAGTCAGCTTTTTCACTTTATTCTTTCACTTTCATCAAGAGGCTCTTTAGTTTCTCTTCACTTTCTGTCATTAAAGTAGTATCATCTGCATATCTGAGGTCATTGATATTTCTCCCAGCAATCTTTATTCCAACTTGTGCTTCATCCAGCTTAGCATTTTGCATGATGTACTCCGCATATAAGTTAAATAAGCAGGGAGACAATATACAGACTTGGTGTTGCCCTTTCCCGATTTTGAACCTGTCTGTTGTTCCATGTCCAGTTCTAACTGTTGTTGCATGACCTGCATACATGCTTCTTAGGAGGAGGCAGGTAAGGTGATCTGATATTTCCATCTCTTTAAGAATTTTTCAATTTGTTGTGATCCACACAGTCAAAGACTTTAGTGTAGTCAATGAAGCAGAAGTAGATGTTTCTCTAGAATTCCATTACTTTTTCTATGAACCAACGGATGTTATCAATTTGATCTCTGGTTTTTCTGCTTTTTCTAAATCCAGCTTGTACATCTGGAAGTTCTTGGTTCATGTATTGTTGAAGCCTAGCTTGAAGTTTTTTGAGTATTATTTTGCTAGCATGTGAAATGACAGCAATTGTATGGTAATTTGAACATTGTTTGGCATTGCCCTTCTTTGGGATTGAAATGAAAACTGACCTTTTTCCAGTCCTCTGGCCACTGCTGAGTCTTCCATATTTGTTGGCATATTGAGTGCATCATTTTAATAGCATCATCTCTTAGGATTTTTATTAGCTGTAATTCCATCAGCTCCACTAGCTTTGTTTGCAGTGATGCTTTCTAAGGCACACTTGACATCACAGTCCCAGATGTCTGGCTGTTGGTAAGTGATAGTCTTATGCTCAAAAGTCCAGGATATTTGAGTGATAGGTGGGAAATGATGTGCTGTAGTCTCTACATCATCAGGTCTAGATATATAGTCCCTTTTGACCTGAAGAACTAGAAACTAAAATATATGTTGTTTACTGCCAACAGATCTAGTATATAGTAGTGACATAAAGGGCAGGGTATATACTGTGAATGCTCTCAGAAGGAAAGATGAATCAGAGGTACATAGCTATCATTATTATGTAGCAATTCTAAAATCTCAATGAACAGATTCAGTAAGTATCTCTGCTGTGGGGGTTGGATTTGCTTTTTAATTTACCGTGGTTCACATTTCAGGATTTAAGGCCAGGGTTTCTTGTCCGTTGTTCTTTATGAATCCTATAGGGTCTAAATTTTTAGTTTTTTTTTTTTTTTTTCTTGGCTATACCTAATGTGAGTATTGGAGATTATAGAATTTCTCACCCTGCTCCCTCTCTATAAAAATTTGGGAGTCCTGGATCATTTAGGGTAGGAAACAGTCAGTTCAGGATGACAATTCTTTGGACATTTTATATGGTTACAATTGGCTCCATTTGTTAGATGCAAATCCCTAGTTACTTTAGAGACCCATGTTCTAGATTTAATATGTTAAATATGTTCATGTTTTCCTGTCTGTCTATGTCTCTCTCATCTTCTGATTAAAGATAGCTTCGTTTATGAAACCAGTTTGAAGAAATCCCAGTGTTCTCTTTTTCTCAAACCATTTGGTCCTAAATGAAAGCATATACAGGACCATCACAGACTTATTGAGTCTTTTCTTGGGGATCCTTTAATCCATTGAATCTTTAACAGTGAGTTCGCCTATTTACTGTTTGCAAGAGCAGTTTAAAGAATAAACTGTCTTGGAGGCATTTTTATTAAAAAAATATAATTAACCAAGGAGAAGAAAGACTTGTAAGCTAAAACTGCAAAACATTGCTGAAAGAAATTAAAAATAACCTAAATACATGGAAACACATTGCATGTTCATCAGTGGTATATCACCAGAAATATTTCCATGAGAAATATGTAGTGAAGAGCACTCAAGACTACCATGGGATATTTAAAGGATCATAAGCAATTCAGTGTAATGAAATAGTACTTAATAGCGATATAATCATTAGGTAAAAGCATATAAAGTGTTTAAATGGCATCTCACAGATATTTTCCAAATCATATTTCTTGAGATGTCTTTTGAAGTAAGTAACTTTAACAAAAATAATACCTGAATTGTTCAAGAATAATTTAGCTCAACCTTTCATGTGTATATGAGTCTTCTTTTTTTTCTATTTTATTCACATTTAGAATTTAAGGGAAAAGCAAGTTAACACTCATAAGAGTAGTTACAAGCATGTGATCCAGAATCAAAAAGGCTCCATTATCCCTGGCTTTGTCACTTAGCTGTGTTACTGTGGAATGTCCTTTAACCTCTCTGTGCTTTATTTTTCTCGTCTATTAAATGTATTAGGTTGGTGCAAACATAATTGTGGTTATGGACTGTGAGTTTTAATCATTATAACTAGGCTCAAGCACATCTTTATTAATCAAAATAGGAACCATTATGCGATCAACACATTTTTGCCAGTGCATAATAAGTTGGTTTATTCTTATAGTGTAAAAATCCATGTTTCAGGATTCAACAAACTCTTGGAAAGCATTTTCTGCCTCCTGCTGGTTCTGGAAGTATTTTCCCTGCAAAAAGTTTTCTAGATGCTTGAAGAAGTAGTAGTCAGTTGATGGGAAGTCAGGTATGGAGGAGGCAAAACTTCGAAGCTCGATTAGTTCAACTTTTCAAGTGTTAGTTGTATGATGTGCAGTTAGGTGTTGTCATGGAGAATAATTTGCCCTTTCTGTTGACTAATGCCCACTGCAGCAGTTGCAGATTTGGGTGCATCTCATCGATTTGCTTCAGAGAAGGCAATTGCACCCACTCCAGTACTCTTGCCTGGAAAATCCTATGGACGGAGGAGCCTGGTGGGCTGCAGTCCATGGAGTCGCTAAGAGTCTACACGATTGAGCGACTTCACTTTCACTTTTCACTGTCATGCATTGGAGTGGCAACCCACTCCAGTGTTCCTGCCTGGAGAATCTCAGGGACGACAGAGCCTGGTAGGCTGCCATCTATGGGTTGCACAGTGTCCAACACAACTGAAACTACTTAGCAGTAGCAGCATGGATTTGTTGAGAATTTCTCAGATGTAATTGTTTCTCCGGGATTCAGAAAGCTATGGTGGATCAGACCAGCAGCACACCACCAAACAGTGACCATGACTTTTTTTTAGTACAAGTTTGGCTTTGGAAAGTGCTTTGGAGCTTCTTCTCCGCCCAGCCACTAAACTGGTTATCACCAGTTGTCATATAAAATGTACTTTTTGTTGCATGTCACAACCTGATCGAGAAATGGTTTATTGTTGTTGAATAGAATGACCTTGTCTGCTACATTGCCTGACCTGAAATTGAGTGCTATTATAAGATATTAACCAGGAAAGTGACATTTGTCCATAATTGTTGTTATTGTTTTCTCATAATTGAATTTTCAGGTTTTTTATTTTTTTACATATTCTAGATATAAATCTTTCTTCAGATATGTGCTCAAATACTTTATCATAGTCTATGGCTTTTCTTTTCTTCTAATGTATTTCCAAAAGCAGAAATTTTAAATGACATACAAATCCAATTCATCATTTTTTTTCCTATGGATAATTCTTTTGATGTTACATCTAAGAAGTCTTAACCTAACCCCAAATCAAAACTATTTTCTTCTGTATTTAATTTTAAAGGTTTTAGTTCATAATTCCAGGTTTTCAAATGATCCAGCATATGATTTTTGCATATGGTTCTAGATATGGACTGAAGTTTCTTCTTTTTTTTTTTTTTATATGGATGTCTAAGCATTACAGTCTTAATTGCTAAGAAGACTTTTCTTTCACCAGTGAATTTCCTTTGTACCTTCTTCAAAAATTAATCATATTATGTGTGGGTTTGCTACTTAATTTGCTACCAGTTCAATTTATCTATTTGTGTGTTTCAACTCAAGTCTTGTACTGTTTATTTACCATAGACATTCAATAAGTCTTGAATTCAGGTAGTGTAAATCTTCTAATATTGTGCTTATATTTCAAAGTCATTTGGGCTATTCTAGGTCATTCATCGGAGAAGGCAGTGGCACCCCACTCCAGTACTCTTGCCTGGAAAATCCCATGGACAGAGGAGCCTGGTAGGCTGTGGTCCATGGGGTCGCAAAGGACACGACTGAGCGACTTCACTTTCACTTTTCACTTTCCTGCATTGGAGAAGGAAATGGCAACCCACTCCAGTGCTCTTGCCTGGAGAATCTCAGGGACGGGGGAGCCTGGTAGGCTGCCGTCTGTGGGGTCGCACAGAGTTAGACATGACTGAAGCGACTTAGCAGCAGCAGCAGCAGCAGCAGCAGGTCATTCATATTTCCATGTAATCTTTATAGTCAGTCTGTTGATTTCTACAACAAAGCATGCTGGGATGTTTTGAACTGTGTTTACTCACAGCCAAATACTCTTGACACCGAATATGTGGATTTTAACATCAGAGATTTCTCCGGTTCTCTGCGTACACCAACTGGATGTCCTAAAGTGAATTTAATTTTCACACTGCCCAGAGTTAGTGCAGACCCCACTGGTTAAGGGCTCAGTTCCACAAGGCTACACCAACTTCAAATGCCAGTCCCAAGTCCTGGACCTCCTCTATTTCTGACCAACTGGGTATAAAGCAAGGGTTCCCACAAATTCCGTTTGAGGCTTTGATGGTTTGCCATTTTATTATAAATGATGCAATGTAGTGCAAGATAAGGGTGGAAGAGATGCGTAGGGCAAGATAAGGGTGAGAAGGTACTCTCTGGGTGTGTATCTCTTCCAGCAACTTGATGTGTTCACTAACTTGGAAGCTCTCTGAATCCTTTTGTTTAGGGGTTTGTATGGAGGTTTCATCACATGGGTATGACTGATTAAATCTATGGCCATTGTTGGTTGACTTGTTCTTCAGCACCTCTCCTTTCCATCCATGTTGAGGAAGAGGATAAGGTTGAATGTTCCAACTCTTTTCTTTTATGATGTGGTTTGTTACTCTGACAATCAGTCTCCTGAAGATATCTTCAGACCTACCAAGAGTCTCCTCATTAGCATGAACTCAAGTATTGTTGAAAGAGTCTTCTTGTGAATAATAAACGATACTCCTTTCACTCCTAAATACCCTGGATTAAAAGAGTTTTAGGTCTCTGTTAGGAACTGGGGATAAAGACCTAAGATATATTTCTTATTGTATCACAGATACTGATTGGATTAAGTTGATTCTATTTAGATGCAGTTGACCACTTTACAGTATTCAATCTTCTTACCTAATAATACAGTTTATTGCTCCACTTATTTGGGTCTTTTTAGAATTTTCCAGTTTAAAATTTTTCACTGTTCAAGTCGAACACAGTTTTGGGGTCAAATTTATCCTGATATATTTTATATTTATTTAGTGCTAGTTTGACATATATTTTTAAGAATTTTAATTACCCAGTTCCTATTGCTGGTACATAACAGTCAATACAATTCTGTAATGATGCTAAAATCCCTTACTAGTTTAAGCACTCTTTTTGTAGTCTATAGGGTTTTCTGTATAGATGATCATGTTGTCTGAGAGCAGAGACATCATTTCATTTTCCATTTAATCTCGATGCCTTTTATTTATTTTTTCTTAACTTATTGAAATAACTGAACCTCTAGTAAATGTTAAAATAGAAGGATATCTTTGCCTTCTTTTGACCTGGGAAGAAAAATTCAATTTTTCATCATTAGATACAAACTTAGCTATAGAAACCCTAAAGGCATTTATTAGGTTGAGTATTTTCTTCCTACTCCCAAGTTTTTATTCCAGGAATAGATGTTGGATTTTATTGTCATTTTATCTCTGTATATGTTTATGGTGTAATTTTTTTCATAAATCTTTGGTGACCTCTCTTATTTTATTCCAGTTATTAGTGATCCGTATCCTCTTTTTTCCTCATTAATTCTTTAGCAAAAGTGTTAGTTGCTCAGTCATGTCCAACTCTTTGTGACCCCATGGACAGTAGCCCACCAGGCTCCTCTGTCCATGGATTTCTCCAGGCAAGAATATTGAGGGAGTTGCAATTCCCTTCTTCAGGGAACTTCAGACCCAGGGGTCAAACTCCTGCACTGTAGGGCGATCCTTTACCATCTGAGCCACCAGGGAAGTGACAGTTCTGTAGAGATTTATTATTTTTTTTATCCTTTCAAAGAGTCAGCTTATTTCATTGATTTTCTTTGTTTTTTTTTTCTTATTTCTGTATCACTGATTTCTACTCTGACCTTTATTATTTTATTTCTTTAGCTTAATTTTAATTTGAGATTTAATTTGTACTTATTCTAGTGTCTTGAAGTAGACACTTAGGTCATTGATTGAAGTCTTGCTTTATAAATAACCTATTTAGTAATGTGAATTTCTTTCTAGGTACTACTTTAGATATGTGTTTCACAGTTTCAAATGTCATATTTTCATTTTCAGTGAGAAAAAATACTTTTAAGTTTTTTTATTGATTTCTTTTTTAACCTTGGATTATTTAGAAATGTGTTATTTCATTTTTAAATATTCTATGGTTTTCCAAATGTACTACTTTTATTGATTTCTGATCTCATTCTAATATAGACAGAGAATATACTTCATATGATTTAAGTACTTTTTTTAGATTTCTCTGTCTGCTTGAAAAGAGTGTTCATTCTTCTGTTGGTGCAGTTTTTTTTTTATATAAGTGTTAATTGGATCAAGTTTTTGTCATGTTGTTTAAGTCTTCCATGTTGTTACAGATTTTTGTTCTATTGTCTACCAATTACTGAGAGGCGGGTGTTAAAATATCTGACTATACTTACGCATTTGACTAGTTCCCCATCTATCTGACATACTTGTATTTGATGCATAAATGTTTAGAATTATTATGTCTTCTTCACATAATTTTATGGCCTCCGTTGGTTTATCATTTACAAATCTTTGTTGTGCTATTTATATTGCTTTAAGGGAAGTTTGACAAATCTTTCCCAAAAAGGATAGGTATTAATAGTAAATATTTTAGGCTCTCTGTTGCAACTGTTTAACTCTGCTGGAATAGTGAGAAAGTACCTATAAACACTATGTAGCGAATGGGCACTGCTGTGTTTCAATAAAAATCAGGCTCTAGATTAGATTTGAAATGAGATTTGCCAGCCTCACAGATCTAGGATAGGAATTAGTATAACTTGGGGAATTTTAGTTTTCTGGGCTCTTAATTTCCTCCTGATGATAATTGTTTCTTTCTGAGATTTTCTTTATCATGAAAAGTTCTTGGACTGCTTTATTTGTTAACAACATTCTCTTTCCTACAGAGTTTGATGCAGTAAATCCAACAGGGCAAAGAAATATATGAAGCTGAACCTTATGAAGTTGGCAATACTTAGCTGTTTTTTTGTCTACAAAAGCAGCATTTTAATGTGCTTCAGTCTGTTGTAGTTTAACAGGAAACCAGGAAAGTGTTTGTTTCCACATTATTGGGAAATATCATTTTGGTTAGTGTTTTCCAATGAGACTGCTGGAGATATTTGTTCAGATTAACAGGCTTCTTGGCCATTAATTTTGATTCTTAATAGTTTAGTTGGAGCCCAAATATATGTATTTCTAATAGACTGATCAGGTAATACTTATCAAAGAACTTAATATTGCCTCTGTATTGCTCATCTTCAGCACTTAGTATGCTTAATTCTTGCCATCTCCTGTTTGACCACTTCTAATTTGCCTTGTTTCATGGATCTAACATTCCAGGTTTGTATGCAATTTTGCTCTTTATAGCATCAGACCTTGCTTCTATCACCAGTCACATCCACAACTGGGTATTGTTTTTGCTTTGGATCCGCCTCTTCATTCTTTCTGCAGTTATTTCTCCACTGATCACCAGTAAGTAGCATGTTGGTCACCTACCAACATGGGGAGTTCATCTTTCAGTGTCCTGTCTTTTTGCTCAGATCATAAACTCCTTATTGCCAAATTCAGACTAAAATTGAAGAAAGTAGAGAAAACCACTATGCCATTCAGGTATGACCTAAATCAAATCCCTTATGATTATACAGTGGAAGTGAGAAAAAGATTTAAAGGACTAGATCTGATAGAGTGCCTGATGAACTATGCACAGAGGTTCGTGACATTGTGCAGGAGACGGTGATCAAGACCATCCCTAAAAAAAAGGAATGCAGAAAAGCAAAATGGCTGTCAGGGAAAGCCTTACAAATAGCTGTGAAAAGAAGGGCTGCAAAACACAAAGGAGAAAAGGAAAGCTATACCCATTTGAATGCAGAGTTCCAAAGAATTGCAAGAAGAGATAAGAAAGCCTTCCTCAGGAAATGGCAACCCACTCCAGTATTCTTGCCTGGAGAATCCCATGGACTGAGGAGCCTGGTGGGCTGCAGCGCATGGGGTCACAAAGAGTTGGACACGACTGAGTAACTTTACTTACTTACTTACTCAGTGATCAGTGCAAAGAAATAGAGGAAAACAATAGAATGGGAAAGACTAGAGATCTTTTCGAGAAAATTAGAGATACCAAGGGAACATTTCATGCAAAGGTGGGCTCAATAAAGGACAGAAATGGTATGGACCTAACAGAGGCAGAAGATATTAAGAAGAGGTGACAAGAATACACAGAAGAACTGTACAAAAAAGATCTTCATGACCCAGATAATCCTGATGGTATGTTCACTCACCTAGAACCAGACATCCTGGAATGTGAAGTCAAGTGGGCCTTAGGAAGTATCACTACAAACAAAGCTAGTGGAGGTTGAGCTATTTCAAATCCTGAAAGATGATGCTCTGAAAGTGCTGCACTCAATATGCCAGCAAATTTGGAAAACTCAGTGGCCACAGGACTGGAAAAGGTCAGTTTTTATTCCAGTCCCAAAGAAAGGCAATGCCAAAGAATGCTCAAACTACTGCACAGTTGCACTCATCTCACACACTAGTAAAGTGAAAGAAAGTAAATGAAGTTGCTCAGTCGTGTCCAACTCTTTGCGACCCCATGGACTGTAGCCTACCAAGCTTTTTTTAATCCATGGGATTTTCCAGGTAAGAGTACTGGAGTGGGTTGCCATTTCCTTCTCCAGAGGATCTTCCCAACCTAGGGATCAAACCCGGGTCTCCTACATTGCTGGCAAATGCTTTACCCTCTGAGCCACCAGGGAAGCCCCATGCTAGTAAAGGAATGCTCAAAATTCTCCAAGCCGGGCTTCAGCAATACGTGAACTGTGAACTTCCTGTTGTTCAAGCTGGTTTTAGAAAAGCCAGAGGAACCAGTAATCAAATTGCCAACATCTCCTGGATCATCGAAAAAGCAAGAGAGTTCCAGAAAAACATGTAGTTTTCCTTTATTGACTATATCAAAGCCTTTGACTGGATCATAGCAAACTGTGGAAAATTCTGAAGGAGATGGGAATACCAGGCCACCTGACCTGCCTCTGAGAAATCTATATGCAGGTCAGGAAGCAACAGTTAGAACTGGACATGGAACAACAGACTGGTTCCAAATAGGAAAAGGAGTACGTCAAGGCTGTATATTGTCACCCTGTTTATTTAACTTATATGCAGAGTACATCATGAGAAATGTTGTATGAAGGCTGGATGAAGCAAAAGCTGGCATCAAGATTGCTGGGAGAAATATCAATAACCACAGATGACACCACCCTTATGGCAGAAAGTGAAGAAGAACTAAAGAGCCTCTTGATGAAAGTAAAAGAAGAGAGTGAACAAGTTGCCTTAAAGCTCAACATTCAGAAAATGAAAATCATGGCATCTGGTCCCATCATTTCATCGCAAACAGATGGGGAAACAGTGGCTGACTTTATTTTTGGGGGCTCCAAAATCACTGCAGATGGCCACTGCGGCCATGAAATTAAAAGACGCTTGCTCCTTGGAAGGAAAGTTATGACCAACCTGCTGCTGCTGCTAAGTCACCTCAGTTGTGTCCGACTCTGTGTGACCCCAGAGATGGCAGCCCACCAGGCTCCCCGGTCCCTGGGATTCTCCAGGCAAGAACACTGGAGTGGGTTGCCATTTCCTTCTCAAATGCAGGAAAGTGAAAGTGAAGTCGCTCATTCGTGTCCGACTCTTCCTGACCCCATGGACTGTAAGCATATTAAAAAGCAGAGACATTACTTTGCCAACAAAGGTCCATCTAGTTAAGGCTATGGTTTTCCCAGTGGTCGTGTGTGGATGTGAGAGTTGGACTATAAATAAAGCTGAGTGTGGACGAATTGATGCTTTTGAACTGTTTTTGGCTAAGACTCTTGAGAGTCCCTTGGACTGCAAGGAGATCAAACCAGTCCATTCTAAAGGAGATCAGTCCTGAGTGTTCATTGGAGGGACTGATGTTGAAGGTGAAACTCCAATGCTTTGGCCACCTGAGGCGAAGAACTGACTTATTGGAAAAGATGCTGATGCTGGGAAAGATTGAAGCCAGGAGGAGAAGGGGGCAATAGAGGATGAGATGGTTGGATGGCATCTCTGACTCAATGCACATGAGTTTGAGTAATCTCCTGGAGTTGGTGATGGATAAGAAGGCCTATTGTGTTGCAGTCCATGGGGTCTCAAACAGTCAGAAACGACTGAGTGACTGAACTGAACTGAACTGATGCTTAATTCTTCACCCTTTAGGTTTCAGAAATTTAGATGAAGGAATTTTATTCCTCCATTTTATTTAGGTGGTTTTGATATCAAACAGCAGCACGAAAGAGTACACTCTACCATATGTAAAATATATAGCCAATGGAAATTTACTGTATGACTCAGCAAACTGAAAATGGGGCTCTGTAAAATTCTAGAAGGGTGGGGAAGGATGGGAAATGGGAGGGAGGTTCAAGAAGGTTGGGACATATGTATCAGTTCAGTTCAGTTCAGTCGCTCAGTCATGTCCAACTCTTTGCAACCCCATGAATTGCAGCACCCCAGGCCTCCCTGTCCATCACCAACTCCGGACATCAACCAAACTCATGTCCATTGAGTCGGTGATGCCATCCAGCCATCTCATCCTCCGTCGTCTCCTTTTCCTCCTGCCCCTAATCTCTCCCAGCATCAGAGTCTTTTCCAGTGAGTCAGCTCTTCTCATGAGGTGGCCCAAGTACTGGTGTTTCAGCTTTAGCATCATTCCTTCCAAAGAACACCCAGGACTGATCTCTTTTAGAATGGACTGGTTAGACCTCCTTGCATTCCAAGAGACTCTCAAGTGTCTTCTTCAACACCACAGTTCAGAAGCATCAATTCTTCAGCGCTCAGCTTTCTTTCTTTCTTTTTTTTTTGTTAGTGGGTATAGTTGTTTATTTATTTATTTATTATTATTATTATTATTTTACTTTACAATATTGTATTAGTTTTGCCACACATCAACATGAATCCGCCACAGGTGTACACATGTTCCCATTCCTGAAATCTCCCTCCCACCTTCCCCACCACACCATCCCTCCTGGTCATCCCAGTGCACCAGCCCCAAGTGTCCTGCACCTTGCATCAAACCTAGAATGGCTATTCGTTTCTTATATGATATTATACATGTTTCAATGCCATTCTCCCAAATCATCCAACCCTCTCCCTCTCCCACAGAGTCCAAAAGACTGTTCTATACATCTGTGTCTCTTTTGCTGTCTCGCATACAGGGTTATCGTTACCATCTTTCTAAATTCCGTATATATGCGTTAGTATACGGTATTGGTGCTCAGTTTTCTTCACAGTCCAACTCTCACATCCATACATGACCACAGGAAAAACCATAGCCTTGACTAGACGGACCTTTGTTGGCAAAGTAATGTTTCTGCTCTTCAATATGCTATCTAGGTTGGTCATAACTTTCCTTCCAAGGAGTAAGCGTCTTTTAATTTCATGACTGCAGTCACCATCTGCAGTGATTTTGGAGCCCCCCAAAATAAAGTCTGACACTGTTTCCACTGTTTCCCCATCTATTTCCCATGAAGTGATGGGACCAGATGCCATGATCTTCGTTTTCTGAATGTTGAGCTTTAAGCCAGCTTTTTCACTCTCCTCTTTCACTTTCATCAAGAGGCTTTTTAGTTCCTCTTCACTTTCTGCCATAAGGGTAGTGTCATCTGCATATCTGAGGTTGTTGATATTTCTTCCCGCAATCTTGATTCCAGCTTGTGCTTCTTCCAGCCCAGCGTTTCTCATGATGTACTCTGCATATAAGTTAAATAAGCAGGGTGACAATATACAGCCTTGACGTACTCCTTTTCCTATTTGGAACCCGTCTGTTGTTCCATGTCCAGTTCTAACTGTTGCTTCCTGACCTGCATATAGGTTTCTCAGGTGGTCTGGTTTTCCCATCTCTTTCAGAATTTTCCACAGTTTATTGTGATCCACACAGTCAAAGGCTTTGGCATAGTCAATAAAGCAGAAATAGATGTTTTTCTGGAACTCTTACTTTTTCAATGATCCAGTGGATGTTGGCAATTTGATCTCTGGTTTCTCTGCCTTTTCTAAAACCAGCTTGAACATCTGCAAGTTCACGGTTCATGTATTGCTGAAGCCTGGCTTGGAGAATTTCGAGTATTACTTTACTAGCGTATGAGATGAGTGCAATTGTGCAGTAGTTTGAGCATTCTTTGGCATTGCCTTTCTTTGGGATTGGAATGAAAACTGACCTTTTTCAGTCCTGTGGCCACTGCTGAGTTTTCCAAATTTGCTCGCATATTGAGTACAGCACTTTCACAGCATCATCTTTTAGGAGGTGAATTAGCTCAAGTGGAATTCCATCACCTCCACTAGCTTTGTTCGAAGTGATGCTTTCTAAAGCCCACTTGACCTCACATTCCTAGATGTCTGGCTCTAGGTGAGTGATCACACCATCGTGATTATCGTATGGCTAATTCATGTTAATATATGATAGAAACCACAGCAATATTATAAAGCAAGTTTCCTGGCAATTAAAATAAATAAATGTAAAAAAGGATACAGTGGAAGAAAGGACTTGCAAATTTTTTACTTTCTTTGTGGCCTTAGAAGCCACTTAGGCTGTTTTTTATTCTTTATTTGTAGTTTGAACTGAGGCAACTGTGTAATTTTTTGTGCCTCTTTTTAAAATCTCTAAGTTAGAGTTAATTATAGTTTCAACAGGGCTATGTAAAGATAAATGAAGCACAGTGCCTAGAATATAGTACTGCTCAATAATCAGTAGCTGTTGTTACATGGAGAAATATCTTGATCTGTTCCATTGCGATTACTTTTATGTAAAGGAAGTTCATTCTTCTGGAACAAGAAATAGTTCACTCATCCATTGTTGTGTCTTTTTTATTTTTGGTTTCCTTTTTGAAAGAATATTTAGATTTTCAATCTAGCTATAATTTCTTTTAGCAATTGGCTGGTTTATTTTTAAAAACACATTATTTTTGCATAGTTCAGTTCAGTTCAGTTGCTCAGTCATGTTCAGCTCTTTCCTACCCCATGTACTATACAGTTCTTGGAATTCTCCAGGCCAGAATACTGAAATGAGTAGCCTTTCCCTTCTCCAGGGATCTTCCCAACCCAGGGATTGAACCCATGTCTCCCGCATGGCAGGTAGATTCTTTACCAGCTGAGCCACAAATTGGTGGATGGAAAATTTTCTGGCCCTATTGTTTTGCCTTTTCTACGCAATATCATGTAAATGGAACCTGGTAGTATGTTGATTTTTGAGACTGATTTCTTTCACTTGCTATAATACATTTCATATGCCTCTATGTTGTATATTTACCGTTAGTGTATTCTTTCCATTGCTACGTAGTATTCCATTGTATGAATGTGCCACAGTTTGGTTCTCCATTTACCATTTACCAGTTAAAGTAAATTCGGGTCATTTTCAGCTCTCAGTAATTATGAATAAAGCTGCTGTAAAATATTTATGTGCAATTTTGTAACAAATGTGTGTTTTCATTTAAAAACTTTTAGTATCTGTGTTGTTAGGTAGTATCTTGATGTCAGCTGTCTAACTGTTTTTCAAAAGTGGTTGTACTGTTTGTACACCTACCAGCGATGTAAGAGTGTTTCATATTATTTTATCAGTTCTTGGCACAATGTTTGTTTAAGTTAAGCCATTCCAGTAGTTGTGTAGTGGTGGCTTATGTTTTTAAATTTATTTTTACTGGGGTATAGTTACTGCACAGCACAGTGAATCAGTTATACATATTCTATGTTAATATAGCCACTCTTTAAGATTCTATTCCCGTATAGGTCATTATGATCTATTGTGTAGTTTCTTGTGCTATACAGTAGATTCTTATTAGTTACCTATTTATAGATATAATAGTATGTATGCCAATTCCAATCACCCAACTTATGCCTTGTCCTCCTTTCCCCTTAGTAAGTTATAGTTTGTTTTCTATATCTATGACTCTGTTTCTGGCCCATAAATAGGTTCATTTATACTGATTTTTAGGATTCCATATGTGGTTTTAATTTGCATTGACTTGCATTTAATGTGCATATAAGTTATATTCAGTTTGCATTTGACTAATAATTTTAGGTATGTTCCTGTTCTTATTTACCACCTGTACATTTTATTTAGTGAAATATCTGTTCTTATGCTTATTTTTTATTTTGGATTATTAATTTCCTTATTTTGTTTTGAAGACATTTCATATACTTAAGTCTTTTATCAGATTTGTCATTTGTAAATATTTACTTTATATTCTTTTAACAGTGTCTTTGGGAAGAGCAGGAGTTCGTAATACTGATGAAGTTCACTTCATCAATTTTCTTTCTCATGAATTATACTCTCGGTGTTACACAGAAGAACTTGTTACCTATCCCAAGTCAAAAGATTATATTTTCATCTAGAAGTTGTAGGCTTTACATTTGAGTCATTTTTGTGTATGGCATGAGGTATAGATCAAATTGATTATTTTTGTGAGTATCCAATTGTTCTGCACCATTTATGAAAATCCTTTTCTCCATTGAATTTCCTTTGCACTTTTGCTGAAAATTAATTGCATATGTGTGTGGGGGTCCTTTTATGGACTAAGGCAGTGGGTACTTTGTATTTATTTGCCTGTCTTTGAGATTGCCATGACTTTGTAAGGATGCTTAAGTACTTTGTCATGCTTCTCTATACATACTCTGTTCTATTTGTCTATTAGAGTTTTGTTTAGCTATTTATATAATCAGTGAAAGTGCTGGAAAGCCTTCATTTGCATCTGTTACTCTTGGTACCTCTATCATTTTAGGGCATGTCAAATGCTTATTGTAAATCATATGATAATTTAGGAAGTTATTGAAGATTTTTGGTTGTCACCTTTGTTGTGTAAGAGTGCTATAATTACATTGAAATTATCAAAGTTTAGTTTTCTCATAAATTCAAATTCATTTAGTTATGCTAATTCATCAATTTTTTGGCAATTATTTTTTCATACTGCTGTTTATATGAATAAAATTGTAGATATTAAATTTCAAATTTTATATGAATTCATTAGTTGCAGATATTACTTATTTTTAAACTTAATTTCATATATAAAACATTATAAAACAACATTAAATTTTATTTTATTTTATTTTTTTTTTATTTTTTAATTTATTTATTTATTTTTAATTTTTACTTTACAATTCTGTATTGGTTTTGGCATAGATTGACATGAATCCACCACAGGTGTACATGCGTTCCCAAACATGAACCCCCCTCCCACCCCCCTCCCCACAACATCTCTCTGGGTCATCCCCGCGCGTCAGCCCCAAGCGTGTCATATCCTGCATCAGACATAGACTGGTATTTCGATTCTTACATGTTATTATACATGTTTCAATGCCATTCTCCCAAATCATCACACCCTCTCCCTCTCCCTCTGAGTCCAAAAGTCCGCTATACACATCTGTGTCTCTTTTGCTGTCCTGCATACAGGGTCATCATTGCCATCTTCCTAAATTCCATATATATGTGTTAGTATACTGTATTGGTGTTTTTCTTTCTGGCTTTTATATGAGTTATGGTGTTACTATTCTAATCCATTCTTAGCATGTCATCAGGATCACTTGAATCTCATTATCATAAAATAGGCAGAAAAAGTTTGCCTTGAGATCATTTATCTGCCAGGAAAAACACATTTTATTACCTGCTAATTATTGTCCCAAATGTATATAAGTGATATGATCAGGTTGTGGCTAGCCATAAAATTGTTTTTCTCTCTTACCACATATTTCACTTTTCTTTATTCTCTATGAGTAGTAAATTTAAGACAGTGAATAAAGAGGTGAAATTTTAAATTGAAATCTAATCTACTACACAGAAAATAAGCGTACTTCCTCTTTTTCCTGAATATATTATTTGAGAGAATAGGTCAGTCATCATCAACATTTAAAACACTGAGTAGTGTTTGGGGTTTCCAGGTGACTCAGTCGTAAAGATGGAGAAGGCAGTGGCACCCCACTCCAGTACTCTTCCCCGGAAAATCCCATGGATGGAGGAGCCTGGTGGGCTGCAGTCCATGGGGTCGTGAAGAGTTGGACACGACTGAGCGACTTCACTTTCACTTCTCACTTTCATGCACTGGAGAAGGAATGGCAACCCACTCCAGTGTTCTTGCCTAGAGAATCCCAGGGACGGGGGAGCCTGGTGGGCTCCCGTCTGTGGGGTCGCGCAGAGTCGGACACGACTGAAGTGAGTTGGCAGCAGCAGCAGCAGCAGCAGTGGTGAAGAATCCCCCTGCCAGTGCAGGAGGCACAGGAGTCTCCGACTGGGTCCCTGGGTCGGGAAGACGCCCTAGGGAGGAAAATAACCTGCCTAAGTATTCTTACCTGGGAAGTCCCACGGACAGAGGAGCCTAAAGGGCTACAGTCCTTGGGCTTGCCGAGAGTCAGACGGGACTGAGCACGCATGCACATACGAGAAACGTTTACACAAGGAGAAAGCCGTGGAAAGAATAGTCCTTCTCATTACTTGAGGGGAAATTTGTAGTGATCAAAAGAAGGGAGAACTTCTTAATTCCTGGTTAATTTTCTTTTCTTTTTTTTTTAATTTTTATTTTTACTTTATTTTACAATACTGTATTAGTTTTGCCATACATTGACATGAATCCGCCACGGGTGTACATGAATTCCCAATCCTGAACCCCCCTCCCACCTCCCACCCCATATCATCTCTCTGGATCATCCCAGTGCACCAGCAGCCCCAAGCATCCTGTATCCTGCGCCGAACATAGACTGGTGATTCGTTTCTTACATGATAGTATACATGTTTCAGTGGTTAATTTTCTTAAGTCCTGTGTTGTATTTTGTTTTTACTTTCATTACTCTCTCTTGGTACAAAAATCACTTTTCACAGAGGACATTGGTAAAGGAGAACAGAGAAGCCCAAATCAGTGAAAAAGCACCAATCTGCTGCTGATATGTCCATAATTGCCTGTCCAGGTGAATTGTGATCGAGGAACTTGGTAAATGAAAGAGATGAAACATTGCCTGTAATCTTTTGAATTTTAAAAGAATGTGCTAAATACTCTAGATCAGGGGTTCCTAACCCCTGGGCCACAGACTGGAAGTGATCTGTGGTCTGTTAGGAACCTGAGCATCCAGCTGGAGGTGAATGGAAGGTGAGTGAATGAAACTTCACCTGTGTTTAACAGCTGCTCCCTATTGCTCACATTACCGCCTGAGCTCAGGAAAACAAGCTCAGGGCTCCCACTGATTGTTCATTATGGTGGGCTGTGTAATTCGTTCATCATGTATCACAGTGTAGTAGTAATAAAAAATAAAGTGCACAATAAATGTAATCATCTAGAAATGACCCTTCACCCTGCAGTCTGTGGAAAAATTGTCTTCCATGAAACTGGTCCCTGGTGCCAAAAAGGTTGAGGGCTGCTACTCTAGACTACAAAAGCAAAAGTATTTGTAGTAACTTTCAAAAGTTACTTTTCTGTAGTGACTTTCAAAAGTTACCTTTTTGTAGTGACTTTCAAAAGTTACTTTTTTGTAGTGACTTTCAAAAGTTACTTTTTGTAGTGATTTTCAAAAAGATTATTTCACAAACTAGTGATTGTTGAGATGTTTCCTAGCATGATTGTATAATGCATCGTTAAAGAAGATTGGTAACTTCTGGAACCAAGATTGATTTCCTAATGAAATAAAGTCTGGCTAAACTTATCCATTTGGAGGTCAGATTTACTAGACTAGCCAGGAAAATGGGATAGAACAGATTATCTCAAATTTAACAAATTAACTCTCTCACAAACTCATTGTGAGCAAAAGTATAAAATACATGAGAGCAAGGGCAATAGATAAAAATTGGCTAAATGGCCTTGCCAAATATATAAATATTTAGGTTAATATCCACTCAATGATCTGTAGTGGGATGCTGCAGTGTTGCCTAATGGGTCACTATTTCTTGAAAGAGGCATTGCAAGGAATTCAAATTTGAGTTTAAATTCAAAATGTTACTTCTAAGCTAGATTCAGACAGTCCTTATGGTGAAACAATGCTTTGCATATCCAAGTAATATAATTATATTTCATCTTACATCAAATTTCTGATTCATGAGTTTTAATCATAAGGTATAAAAAATAATTATTAGCTCTGAAGTCTGAATTATTAAATTGTTTATATGATAGAGAATCCATTGAATATAAAGATCTTTCTTATGTCTCCATTTTTTGTCAAAATTGTTACATAGAACACATTTTTAAAATCTCTGAGCAAAGAAAATAAGTTTAATTGGTAGAGACTAGTTTTCAGAATAACTTTTCTAGATTAAAGTTATTTATTATTATTTCTACTTTCAGTACTTTGTTTTCTAAAAGTTAATAAAAGTATTTCATAAATTATTTCTAATCAAAGAATTAATTTTATCCAGAGTGGATATTTTAAAGAAAATATTAATATTTCTAAAGGAAAATACCCAAGATATTAGTTTACAAAAATAAAATATTTTTCAAAAAAGTTATAAGTGTGAAATGGTTTTTAAAATATCCACATTAAGAGTTGGAGTTAACAGCTTACTGATATATAAAATATTCTCATATCATATCCTTAAATTTAGCAAGAGGTATTTGTGAATCTCGACAAATGAGAATATTCTAAATCAACAAAGCTAATGTCAAATTTACTCATTCCCCTGTGTATCTGGAATCCATTCAGCAAATGCATAGTGAATCCAAATTAAATTCAGTTTCTCGAATCACAGAATCTTTGGATCAGAAATTAACTTAAAGGAAATATTCTAACTAGTCATCCAGTGCTTGAAAACCCTCTGTAAATTACTCATTAAATGATCATCCATATTATGAGGAGGTTACTCAAGTAAAAAGAAATTTGCTACCTGAAGGAACACTTGTTTAGTCTCTGAGTTATGTCTCTTTTACAACCCCAGGGACTGTAGCCCTGCCAGGCTAGTCTCTGTTCATGGGTTTTTTCAGGCAAGAATACTACAGTGGGTTGCCATTTCCTACTCTAGTGGATCTTCCCAACACGAGGATCAAACCTGCATCTCCTGCCTTAACAGGCAGATTGTTTACCACTGAGCCACCTGGGAAGCCCATGAAGGGAACACTGTCACTCACTATCCTTTATATTGGGTTGAAGTATATGAAATAATTATTTTTATAGGTAAATATGGTCTAATATAGCTGATTTTATATCAACACAATATAGTTAGATGAAACCTAATACCTTTGTATTTTCATGAGTTAAACTGTTTCTAGTTTTAATACATTGACCCTAGTTCTGTAAGGATCCAGAATAAGTCTATTCTTTCTTCATATAAGTCTTCCAAATAGGAAACTTGATTTCAAGTACCTTCAGTTGTTCTTCATACTGTATGTCTTTATGTCCCTTCAATCGAGTATCCACTGGCCATTAAATATTTTCCTATTTGAATACAACCTTTTAAAAGTATGATACTCAGTACTAAAGGGAATTATGTGATATAAGTTGAAAAAGAGTGAGACTTACTTCTTCCCATTGTTTTTTTGACAGTTAATTTCAATTACATCAGACTAAAATGACATTCATTTTTAAAACTAGCCTTTAAAACTTAGTGTTAAATAAAAGGCTTCCCAGGTGGCTCAGTGGTAAAAATACATCTGCTAACACAGGAGATGTGGGTTTGATCCCTGGGTTGGAAGATCCCCTAGAGAAGGAAATGGCAACCCATTCCAGTATTCTTGCCTGGGAAATCCCTTGGACAGAGGAGCCTGGTACACTGCAGTCCATGGCATCACAGAGTCGGACAAGACTTACTGACCAAGCATGCACACAAATGTTAAATACATGTTGTGTGGCTGAAGTTGTTCCTAATCATCTACTAATGCTGAAGTTTAAAGTAAAAGACATTATTCCTTCTGAATTTCAATTTTGGATATAGCCTCACTGCTCCAGCATTTAAAAAAAAAAAAAAAAAAAACTACTTCACGTCACATACAAATGTGTAAAAATTTGTATAAGTAAGAAAATGCCAGGGCCCCCCTACCCATTTCAAAAGCAAGCACAAGTCACACCTTGTCCTTGGAAATTAAGATACAAAGGAATGGGTGTAAGCTAAGCAATCTATCAAAACTCCCAGTTGCACACCTGGCCATTAGTGGATCAAGCATTGTGTTCTCTGTTTCATGGGTAGAAGAAGGCAGCAAGAACTTGTGACCCAGTAGAGTACCTCAAAAATATCTTTCATAGATACTTAAGAGTTTTCCATTTATCCCTATCATGTTCTAACCACTGTAAAGCTTTTAACACTTTGGTAGTATGAGCAGCAATGACAGAAGAAATAAATAGGTAAAATGAGGATTGAAGTTCAGATTATACAACTGTCACATTTACTGTAAGTAGCATGTCCAAAAAAGCATGTACAATTACACTAAATATGTACATGCTCTAAACGTTTTACTCTATTAACTAAATTTGGTATGTTTCATTTATGTTAAAATGAGCGGAACAAATAATTAGACAAGCTGGCACAGAACTTACATGAAGTTTTTGCCGTTATGCCCAAAATAGTGATCCTGCAGGCTCTCCTCAGAATAGAAGGACCTGGAATAAATGGAAGGCTCTATAGTGCAGCAGCTACCAGCCAACAGCTACCAGCCAACAGCTACCAGCTGTTTGAGATTAGTCAGTTCTGTTTACCCTATTGTGCCTTCCTACTAAAAGCCATGAACCAAAGGCTGCTGGGAACTCACCTTCAGTCTGAATGTGGTTTAAAGCTTGCTGCAGCAAGGCATGAAAGGGGACCATGTATGTCTTGGGATTAGGGACAAATAATGATAGAATGTGAGGATTATAATTGGTCATTGAATGGTCTTGCAAAGATTTGTCAGAATGTATTTAAAAATTGGTCATTACATAGAAACAAATGAAAATGAAAACACAACAACAAACGCAACCCAAAACCTATGGGATTCAGTAAAAGCAGTGCCAAGAGGGAGATTTGTAGCAAAACAAGCCTACCTCAAGAAACAAGAGAAACATCAAATAAACAACCTAACTTTACATCTAAAGCAACTAGAAAAAGAATCCCAAAGTTAGAAGGAAAGAAATTATAAAAATCAGAACAGAAATAAATGAAAAGTAAATGAAGGAGACTATAGCAAAAAAAAAAAAAAATCAACAAGACTAAAAGCTAGTTCTTTGAGAAGATAAATAAAATAGAGAAACCATTAGCCAACTCATCAAGAAAAAAAGGGAGAAGAATCAAATCAGTAAAATTAGAAATGAAAATGGAGAAATCACAACAGACAACAAAGAAATACAAAAGATCCTAAGTTGAATGATATGCTGATAAAATGGACAACTTGAAAAAATGGACAAATTCCTAGAAAAGTACAACCTTCCAAAACTGAACCAGGAAGAAATAGAAAATCTTAACAGATCCATCACAAGCATGGGAATCGAAGCTGTAATCAAAAGTCTTCCATGGAGCAAAAGCCCAGGACCAGATGGCTTCACAGGTGAATTCTACCAAAAATTTAGGGAAGAGCTAACACCTTTTCTAATCACACTCTTCCAGAAAATTGCAGAGGAAGGCAAACTCCCAAACTCATTCTGTGAGGCCACCATCACCCTAATACCAAAACCAGATAAAGATGCCACAAAAAAAGAAAACTGCAGGTCAGTATCACTGATGAACATAGTTGCAAAAATTCTCAACAAAATTCTAGCAAACAGAATCCAACAACATATTAAAAAGATCATAAATCATTCCCAAGTGCTTTATCCCAAGTATTACAAGGATTCTTCAATTTTCACAAATTAATCAATGTGATCCACCATATTAACAAATTGAAAGTTGAAAACCATATGATTATCTCAATAGATGCAGAGAAAGCCTTGAAAAAATTCAGCAACCATTGATGATAAAAACTCTCCAGAAAGCAGGCATAGAAGGAACATACATCAACATTATAAAAGCCATGTATGACAAACCCTTAGCAAACGTTATCCTCAGTGGCAAATAATTGAAAGCATTTCCTCTAAAATCAGGAAAAAGACAAGGGTGCCCACTGTCACCCCTATTTTCAACATAGTTTTGGAAGTCCTAGCCACAGCAATCAGAGAAGGAAAAGAAATGAGAGGAATCAGATTGGAAAAGAAATACTTTCACTGTTTGCAGATGACATGATCCTCTATATAGAAAGCCCTAAAGACACTACCAGAAAATTAGTAGAGCTAATCAATGAATCAATGAACTGGTTTCAAGTAGGAAAAGGAGTACGTCAAGGCTGTATATTGTCACCCTGCTTATTTAACTTATATGCAGAGTACATCATGAGAAACGCTGGGCTGGAAGAAACACAAGCTGGAATCAAAATCCCTGGGAGAAATATCAATAACCTCAGATATGCAGATGACACCACCCTTAGGCAGAAAGTGAAGAAGAACTAAAAAGCCTCTTGATGAAAGTGAAAGAGGAGAGTGAAAAAGTTGGCTTAAAGCTCAACATTCAGAAAACGAAGATCATGGCATCTGGTCCCATCACTTCATGGGAAGTAGATATGGAAACAGTGTTAGACTTTATTTTTGGGGGCTCCCAAATCACTGCAGATGGTGACTGCAGCCATGAAATTAAAAGATGCGTACTCCTTGGAAGAAAAGTTATGACCAACCTAGATAGCATATTGAAGAGCAGAAACATTACTTTGCCAACAAAGGTCCATCTAGTCAAGGCTGTGGTTTTTCCAGTGGTCGTGTATGGATGTGAGAGTTGGACTGTGAAGAAAGCTGAGCGCCAAAGAATTGATGCTTTTGAACTGTGGTGTTGGAGAAGACTCTTGAGAGTCCCTTAGACTGCAAGGATATCCAACCAGTCCATTCTGAAGGAGATTAGCCCTGGGATCTCTTTGGAAGGACTGATGCTAAAGCTGAAACTCCAGTACTTTGGCCACCTCATGTGAAGAGTTGACTCGTTGGAAAAGACTCTGATGCTAGGAGAGATTGGGGGCAGGAGGAGAAGGGGATGACAGAGGATAAGATGGCTGGATGGCATCACTGACTCGATGGACGTGAGTCTGAGTGAACTCCTGGAGTTGGGGATGGACAGGGAGGCCTGGTGTGCTGCAATTCATGGGGTCACAAAGAGTCAGACATGACTGAGCGACCAAACTGAACTGAACTGAATCAATGAATATAGTAAAATTACAGGATATAAAATTAATACACAGAAATCCCTTCCATTCCCATACACTAACAATGAGAAACCAGAAAGAGAAATTAAGGAAACAGTCACATTCAGCATTGCAATGAAAAGTATAAAATACTTTGGAATAAGTTTACCCAAAGAAACAAAAGACCTATGTATAGAAAACTATAAAACGCTGATGAAAGAAATCAAAGATAACACTAATAGATGAAGAAATATACCATGTTCGTGGATTTGAAGAATCAATATAGTGAAAATGAGTATACTACCCAAAGCAATCTATAGATTCAGTGCAATCCCTATGAAGCTACCAATGGTATTTTTCACAGAACTAGAACAAATAATCTCACAATTTGTACGGAAATACAAAAAACCTTGAATAGCCAAAGCAAGCTTAAGAAAGTAGACTGGAACTAGAGGAATCAACTAGCCTGACTTCAGACTATACTACAGAGCTCCAGTCAAGACAGTGTGGTACTGGCACAAAGACAGAAATATAGATCAATGGAATACAATATAAAGCCCAGAGATAAATCCACGCCCCTATGGACACCTTATCTTTGACAAAAGAGGCAAAAATATGCAATGGAGAAAAGACAATCTCTTTAACAAGTGTTGCTGGGAAAACTGGTCAACTACCTGTAAAAGAATGAAACTAGACCACTTTCTAACACCATACACAAAAATAAACTCAAAGTGGATTAAAGATCTAAACATAAGACCAGAAACTATAAAACTCTTAGAGGAAAACATAGGCGGAACACCCTCTGACATAAATCACAGCAGGATCCTCTGATCCACCTCCCAGAGTAATGGAAATAAAGGCAAAAATAAATGGGACCTAATTAAACTTAAAAGCTTTTGCACAATGAAGGAAACTATAAGGTGAAAAGACAGCCTTTAGAATGGGAGAAAGGAATAGCAAACAAAGCAACTGACAAAAAATTAATCTCCTGAATATACAAGCAACTCGTACAGCTCAGTTCAGTTCAGTTCAGTCGCTCAGTCGTGTCTGACTCTTTGTGACCCCATGAATTGCAGCACGCCAGGCCTCCCTGTTCATCACCATCTCCCGGAGTTCACTCAGACTCACGTCCATCAAGTCAGTGATGCTATCCAGCCATCTCATCCTCGGTCGTCCCCTTCTCCTCCTGCCCCCAATCCCTCCCAGCATCAGAGTCTTTTCCAATGAGTCAGCTCTTCTCATGAGGTGGCCAAAGTACTGGAGTTTCTGCTTTAGCATCATTCCTTCCAAGGAAATCCCAGCTCAATACCAGAAAAATAAATTACCCAGTCAAAAAATGGGCCAAAGAACTAAACAGACATTTCTCCAAAGAAGACATACAGATGGCTAACAAACACCTGAAAAGACGCTCAAGATCACTCATTATCAGAGAAATGGAAATCAAAACCGCAATGACATACCATCTAATGCTGGTCAGAATGGTTGCCATCATAAAGTCCACAAACAATAAATGCTAGAGAGGGTGTGGCGAAAAGGGAACCCTCTTGTACTGTTGATGGGAATGCAAACTAGTACAGCTGCCATGGAGAACAGTATGGAGATTCCTTAAAAAACTGGAAATGAGGTGGGGAGGGAGGTAGGAGGGGAGTTCAGGTTGGGGGACACATGTACACCCATGGTTGATTCATGCCAGTGTATGGCAAAAATCACTACAATATTGTACAGTAATTAGCCTCCAATTAACAAAAGAAAAAAAAAACAAACAGGAAATAGAACTGCCATACAACCCAGGAATCCCATTGCTGGGCAGAGACACTGAGGAAATCAGAATTGAAAGAGATACATGTTCCCCAAAGTTCACTGAAACAGTTTACAATAGCTAGGATGTGGAAGCAACCTAGATGTATATCGGCAGATGAACGGATAAGAAAGTTGTGGTACATATACAGGATGGAGTGTTACTCAGCTATTCAAAAGAACATATTTGAGTCAGTTCTAATGAGGTGGATGAAACTGGAGACTATTATACAGAGTGAATTAAGCGAGAAAGAGAAACACCAGTACTGTATATTAATGCATATATGTGGAATTTAGAAAGATGGTAATGACAACCCTATATGCAAGACAGCAAAAGAGACACAGATGTAAATAACAGACTTTTGGACTCTGTGGAAGAAGGCAAGGGTGGGATAATATGAGAAAATAGCATTGAAACATGTATATTGCCGTATGTAAAGTAGATGAACAGTGCAAATTCGATGCATAGAGCAGGACACCCAAAGCTGGTGCTCTGGGACACGCAGAGGGGCGGGCTGGGGAGGGTTTTGGGAGGAGGTCGTTCAGGATCATGGGACACATGTACACCCATGGCACATTCCTGTCGATGTATGGCAAAAACCATCACAATATTGTAAAGTAATTGGCCTCCAATTAAAATATAGAAATTATTTTTTAAAAGAAAAAACTTTCTCATCACCTCTTGGCCGTTGGCTAATATCAAATGTATTTTAAAAGTTGCTGTAACAATCTGTGATCTTTAGAATACATGAGTCTTTCTAGAGTTGCTTTTAGGTTAGTTTTTCTGTGCTCTTGGGAAGGATGAGTATGAGTGAAATGTCAAAAAGATTTGAGTTTAGATAGTCTGTTATGTGCATCATGGTTAGGTCTGGCACAGTTTATTTTGTGATGTAAGTATGTTTTGAAAAATATGGTTTTGTTTCCATTCATAGTTCTCCCTCTTGGGCTCGCTGTCAGTAATACTATTTTCTGCTTTATCGGTATAATTGTAATATTTTCGTTAAACTTAGGTGAAGAAAGTTAATCATACTTCTCATTTCTTGGCTTATTATCCTGTTGTATCTTACAAGGCCCTTCCCTACGTGTGTGTCTGTGCATGTGTAAGTGCATCTATGTGTACATTTATACAATTATACAATTTTTATCCTTCCTACTTCCGTACTTTTATCCTTCTTCCTTACTCCCAGTGTCTTCCCTCCATTTTAATATATGTCCTTATTTGAATGTGCTCTTGCAAATTCTGTGTTATTTGATGTGCATATTTTTTTTGTTTGTTTTACAAAAATGTTATTATGTATAGAATGCATTCTGTTTCCTAGGCTTCTAAGGGAAATCCACTGAACATTTTGCTTTTAAAATCTGAAACTGATGTTATGTGTGCATGTAAATCCTGTGTTTTAATATAAGTCCATCCATGCTGGGTGGCTTTCAGGGTCTTAGTCTTCTGACCAGGGCTTGAACCTGTGACCATAGTAGTGGAAGCACTGAGTCCAAGGAATTCCCAGAATTTTACTTTTTGTAATAAACTATAGAAACCTCATTCTTAACTTAAATTTCTTGTAAGTTAAAACTTTGGAGATAACTTTTCAGTAAGTTGCTTATTCATTAACCTTTTTTAAAATTGAAGTTGATATATTTTTCTTGTCAGTTTGCAGGGGTTCTTTGTAAATTGAAATATTAATCCCTAAAGGCTTTTAGATAAAATAGATTTCTTTCATCTGTAATTGGAATACTAACTTTGTTCTTAGTATCTATTGCTAGAAGCAAATCCCTTATTTTGATGTAATCCAATTAATGTTTTTTGCCTTGTGGTTTGTATTAACGTTCTTTAAGAATTTCTTAATTGTCCTTATAGCCAAAGGCATATTGGTACATGTTTTTCTTATTAACTTTATTATTTTACCTTTCATATTTTGGTATTGTATCCCTATAGTCTTGCTTTGTTTATCATCTTAGATAAAGATTCAGTATTCATTTTTAGGCTTCTCCCTAAAATGAGCCACTTTTCCTAGTAGCATATACGTGAGGAGTCTGATTCCTGGTTAAAAACCTGTATGTTTTTTCCAGGTCTGACTCTAGGCTATTACAAAGGCTTTACCTGGCAGGCCTCAGAGAGAAAACAATTCCCCTTAGTAGACTTACTACAAAGCCAGGGCCTTGCAGCCTTGGCATTCAAGTCCTTAGGTCCCACTGCTGGTCTTGCTCTTTACATAGTTGCTTTGGGTTTCCCTGGTGACTCAGACAGTAAAAGAATCCACCTACAGTGTAAGAGCCCCAGGTTCGATTCCTGGGTCAGAAAGGGAATGGCTACCTGCTCCAGCATTCTTGCCTGTAGAATTCCGTGGACAGAGGAGCCTGGTGGGCTCCAGTCCATGGAGGTAGCAAAGAGCCAGACATGACTGACCAACTAACACTTTCACTATTCATTTCTGCCTCAGGTGCCTTCATTCCTAGGGCTCTTTATATGTGCCCTGGGCAGAAGTCTTCCTCTGGTGATTCTGCCAAGACCTCCTCTTTGGGAGGAGGAGAGAGAAACTTAAAGACACTTCCCTACTCTGATTCAGTCTTCATAACTTTTCCTCTCCTTCCCTGCCTGGTTTTTCCCTCCTTTCCACCTGAGGGCTCATACAACACCCAGAGACTTTTGTTGGGAGCACCTGCAGCAGTGAGATGACTCCCACTTCTACTCTGATTCACTTGACCTTCACCTTCTGTGCTGTTCCATGGTGCGGGGTGGGGTAGGGGGAGGCAGTGGGTTTTAGCCACTTGCTTGTACTACACCAGTAAGTGACTAAAGGCTTCTTCATTACTGCCATTTTGGCTCATTGTTGGTTGCTTAATCAGCAAGTCTGACACTTGAGAGTTTGCTCTCTTCAGCTCACCTGAGCTCTCAGGATCACTGTGATCAAGGATCTCAAACTGTAGTTCTTCAGTCAGCAGCTTCACTGTCAGGATCACTTGGGAACAGTTGGAAATGCAAGTTCCCTAGTGCTACTGCAGACTGCTGAATCCAAAACTCTGCTCTTGGGCTTATCAAGCTCATAACAAAGTCTTCACAGGATTCTGATGACATGCGTAAGTTTGAGAACCCCTGACAAAACCTGTTACCCTTTACACATTGTTTTTTTTGTGGTACTCCTTTAGGTCCTGCTACCACTATCCTAGCAGTGCTCAGTCGCCTCTGACTCTTTTGTGACCCCATGGACCGTAACCTGCCAGGCTCCTCTGTCCATGGAATTTTCCAGACAAGAATACCAGAGTTGGTTGCCATTTCCTACTCCAGGAAGTCTTCCCAACCTCAGGGATTGAACTTGCATCTCTTGTTTCTCCTGTATTGGCAGGCAAATACTTTACCACTAGTGCCACCTGGGATTAAGTTCCCAGGGATACATGGTCTGTCTCTGAGCTTTTTATTCTGTTGCATTAATCTGTTGTTTTTTATTACATAAATATCATGATATTTTATTACTACACAGTGTGGTATTTCCCAGGGTGTGGTATGGCAAGTCTCTGCTCTTTCCTTCTGATGATTTTTTTTTTCAACATTTTAAATATTTAACTCCTCTCTTGTAGCTGCATGGTTTCTGAAATCTACTGTCATTCTTAGCCTTTTCCTCTTGTAAGTAAAGTATTTCCCCCTTTCCTCTCTTCCTATCCTGGCTTCTTCCATGATTTCTCTCTCTCTCTCTTTTTTTTCCCCTTGCCATCTGAATATAATACACATAGGTGTAGGAGTTTTGTGGAATTTTTTTGGTACTTATCTTGCATGGTGTCCTCTATGCTTCCTGGATCCATGGTTTGGTATTTGTCATTAATTTTAGAAAACTTTTGGCTATTATTTCTTCAAATATTCTGCTTTATTCTTCTCCTTTTGGTATTGCAGTTACACATATGTTATGTCGTTTAAAATTGTCTCATCCTTCTCGACTGTTCTGCTCTGTGTTTTTGTTTTCCTTTTTTTTTCCTCCCTCTTTGTACTTAAGTCTAGGAAGTTTTCATTGGCCTATCTTCTTTCCTTGGTTAGGTTGACTCTGATGATGAACCCATCAAAGGCATTCTTTCTTTCTGTTTTTACTTCTACTATTTCACTTTGTTTCTTCCTTGGAGTTTCCATCTGTGCTTTATTCACCTGTTCCTGCATGTTATTTTCTTTTTCCATTAGCTTCCTCAACATATTTAATAATTTTTATTTTAAATTTCCAGTCTGATAATTCATGAACCTCTGACATATCTGAAACTGGTTCTGATGCTTTTTTTGGTTCCTTCAGATGTTTTAGCCTTTCAGTATGCCTTAATTTTTTTATCTATGTATGGTGACTGATGTTAGATTTATTATAGTGAAAATATCTGAGTATATACAGGTATCAAACCAATATGTTGAATACCTGAAATTAATATTACATGTCAGTTATACTTCAATTAAAAAAAAAGATGAATATGTTGTATCATGTAATCAGAATTGAGGTAGACTCTTAAGGGGCTTCATCAGTGTCTCAGATGGTAAAGAATCTGCCTGCAATGCGGGAGTCCTGGGTTTGATCCCTGGGTCAGGAAGATCCCCTGGAGAAGGGATTGGCTACCCACTCCAGTATACTTGCCTGAAGAATTCCTTGGATCAAGGAGCCTGATGGAACACAGTACATAGGGTTGCAAAGAGCAGGACACAACTGAGCAGCTAACACATTTAAAGGGAGGTTTTCTTAATTTGTCTAGGAATGAGTAGCTGTGTTTAATGTTTTCTGTTGCTGTAAATTTTTTGCTAGAGGGTTCAGATTCCTCAGAGTTTTTGTTTGTTTGTCTCCCCTCTTGTGTTTCGCTTCTCTAAGAACTCCTCCTTAAGAAGAGTTTGTGTCTTACTGCTCTTTCAACTGTTATCCACTATGATTTTCTAGAACCTTGTTGGTTTTGGAGAAAGAAATGGCAACCCACTCCAGTATTCTTGCCTGGAGAATTCCATGAACAGAGGAGCCTGGTTGGGCTACAGTCTATGGGGTTGCAAAGTCAGACACAACTGGGTGACTATCACTCACTCACTTGTTGGTTTGGTGATATAAGGCATTGGAGAGGGGAAGTATTCTGTAATTGATTAAATTTTCATCTTTCAGTGAGCCTGTGACCTTCACAAGTGTTTGTTGGCTTTTCCCCCTCTTTTATGTGAGTCAAGAAGGGTTGAGGGAGCTGGAATCTTGGTAAGGCCCTTTGCCCAGATTTAAGCTTTCATAAGGTTTTGATAAAGTCTTCTCACCTAAAGCATAGACTTTCATTATGGAGAATGAAGAGAACGGCTACCCACTCCAGTATCCTTGCCTGGAGAATTCCATGGACAGAGGAGACTGGCAGCACAGTCCATGGGGTCGCAAAGAGTCAAACACAACTCAGCAACTTTCATTTCACTTCATGCTCTTGGAATGATTCACAGTGGTTACTTTTTCTACTCCTTGCAACAGAACATGAGGGGAAATTTCTTGGCTTTTCATACTGAGATTCTGATGCAGTTTCTGGAGGGAGAACCCATTAAACTGTGTGAAACCCCCTAAACCATCAGCTGGCAGAGTTGTCACTCTCATACTCATCCTCACTCAGCCTCAAGCAGTTCCTCAAATTTACCATCTAAGTGCTGGCTGCTGCTGCTGCTGCAGCTGTTGCTAAGTCGCTTCAGTCGTGTCCAACTCGGTGCGACCCCATAGACGGCAGCCCACCAGGCACCTCCGTCCCTGGGATTCTCCAGGCAAGAACACTGAAGTGGGTTGCCATTTCCTTCTCCAAGGCATGAAAGTGAAAAGTGAAAGTGAAGTCGCTCAGTCTTGTCCGACTCTTCATAACCCCATGGACTGCAGCCCACCAGGATCCTCTGTCCATGGGGTTTTCCAGGCAAGAGTACTACCAGTTTATATATCCAGTAGCTTCTGCTCTTGGTAAGATGATCTTGGTTGTGACTCTGGATTTGCCTAGTTGTAAATTGATCTTGATGGTGGGGATGGGAGGGTTTGCTTTATTCTGGTTCTCTGATAGATCTAAGCATGTGATCTTTAGTTTGTTTCAGCTTTTTTCTTGTTCAAGGATCACGTTGATCTTCCAGGCTCTTTACATGTCAAAGCTGAAACCAAACGTGTGAATATACAATTTCATTATCTATTTTAGCAAGTGTCTTATCCATTATACCTTTTCTTAGATTTAAGCTTCTACTGAAGCTTATTCCTACAAAAAAGACCAATAAAGGCATAGTTGACTCTAGTTGAAATAGAGATGGGGATGTCTAGTGCTCTGTTGGGCAGAATTTAAAAACCACCAGTCCTTACTATAAACTAATCAAGACCAGGGCTGAACCCTTCTGAATATTCTGTTGATTTTTGTCAATCATTCTGTCTTTAATTGATGTTAGGAGTTAATGGTGTATTTTTTATAATGTGCTGATTCATTATAATTCACAGTGTTTACTGTATATCCTCATATACTTCATAGATACATAGTGATTTGGGGGGGAAAATGGAGTATGCTTTATTTTAAAATATATATTTTATAAAGCTGTAAAAATAAAATATTCTGCTTAAAAAATTTCCCCATTGTCTGGAGAATTTGTTTTTCTTTAATATGGAAGAGAGAGAGGCACTGTCTTTTTATCTTCTATATTCTTTCCCTATGTATAATCTTTTAAAAAATATGTCAAAGGTATTTGATGTGATTATTTCATTTCCCATCTAAAAGATACTAAATATGTGATAATATTTCCCAAGGTGTTATCATCAAATGTGCATTTCATAATAATTATAAAGTTTGTGTGAGAAAATTGCCAGACCTTTTTTAAGTCTTCCAACTTCAGAGGCTTTAAACTTTCAGCTAAATTTTGAGGAGTGGGGCTGGGAGTCTGATATATAATTCTTTTTATTGGCTTTCCAATTTCTGTCATGTTATATATGCTTCTGACCTGTTTTTCATCTGAACTAGTAATTTAGTCCATTACTGGTCTGTGTAAATCTTAGCCACAGCTATTTCCCAAGGTGGTTTGGGGTCTAACGAGTGGTTGGTGTTGATGTCCAGCAGGAAATCTTGCAAACCAGATGATTGGTGTGGTTCAAACTGTAACCTTGTTAAAGCATTGGTCAGGTTGCACTTAGAGCTATTTAATTAGTTTGCCAATAATATTTGTGTACAATTTTTAGGTGACCACTATTTTTTTTTCCTTTCATCATAGGAAAACCTTAGTTGCTTGTTGTTATCAGAGTCATATATTAATCCAGTACATTTTTTTCCATTAGTTTATCTTTAGGCAGGCATTATAATAACTGTTAGATATTCCCTTGAACACTAGTATCTATAATCGTGTTGTCAACTTGAATGGAAAGTTTTTAATATATGAGGCACTGTACTAGAAAGGTTTTTTAAAAGTATAAGAACATTCTTTGCCTTCAAGAAAGTAATAGCCTTATTATGAGACACAGCTGTAAAATAAATTACAATAAAATAATGCATTAATTATAGAAACAAAATGCTCTAAGATTGTAGATAAAAGAGTAGGAAATTCTTTCTGGGTCTTCAAGACAGAATTTAAAAGTAACATTTTAATGGGGAAAAGGTTTGTTTTTGACTGGAATAGGAAAGTCAAGCTATCTCAAGGGGACAAAACTAGTATGAGTTAAAAATTAATTTAAAATGTATATATACTTTTTTCTTCAAATTTATTGAAAATCATTCACATAAACAAAATATGTACCCTTTCAGATGTACCATTCTTTGCATTTTGACAGACATGAACATTTTTACAACTAGCACTTAAAACAAGAATAAAATAAAACATTTCCATTACCCTTCCAAACTTCTCTCATGTTCATTTATAGTCAATATATACATGTATTTTTAGTAGAATTTTTATATGGAAAGTCAACTTATACATTAGTTCTTTCATGGATTGTCCTTATAATGTTATATCCAAAAAATCATTGCCTTATCCAAGGCCATCTAGGTTTTTTCCTAAGTTATCATCTAGGAGTTTTAAAAATTCTGTGTTTTAAATTTAGGTCTGTGATCCACTTTGAGTTAATTTTTGTGAAGAGAGTGAGAACTGTATCTAGATTCATATTTTTGCATGTGGATGTCCAGTCGTTCTAGCAACACTTGTTGTAAAGACTGTAACACTGTATTGATTTTGCATCTTTGTCAAAGATCAGTTGACTGTATTCATAGGGGTCTATTTCTGAACTGTTATGTTCCATTTATCTCTTTGTCTATTTTTTGCCATTACCACACTGTCTTGATTACAGTGGCTTTATAGTACACCTTGAAGTCAGAGAGTATGAGCCCTCCAACTTTGTTCTTGTTTAATACTGTGTTGGTCATTCTGGTTTTTTTTTTCCTTTCTTTCTCTCCATATCTTTAAAATCTGTCCATATCCAAAAAATACCTTGCTGGGATGTTGACTGAGATTACATTGTGATTATACATCAGTTTGGAAGAACTGACATATTGATAGCATTCAGTCTCCCTTTCATGAACATGGAAAATACATTTTGATTAATTGTTCTTTGATATCTTTCATTAGAATTTGTAGTCTTTCTTATATAGCTCTTATATTATGGTGGATTTATACCTAACATTTTCGTTTTGTAGGTGATACTGTACAATGTATTGTGACTTTGCCTTTTCATACTGTTCATGGAGTTCTCAAGGCAAGAATACTGAAGTGGTTTGCCATTTCCTTCTCTGGTGAACCACGTTTTGTCAGAACTCTCTACTATGACCTGTCCATTTTGAGTGGCCCTGTTGGTTTTCCAGTAGTCATGTATGGATGTGAGACTTGGACCATAAATAAAGCTGAGCAGCAAAGAATTGATGCTTTTGAATTGTGGTGTTAGAGAAGACTCTTGAGAGTCCCTTGGACAGCAAGGAGATCCAATCAGTCAATCCTAAAGGAAATCAGTCCTGAATATTCATTGGAAGGAGTGATACTGAAGCTGAAACTCCAATGCTTTGGCCACCTGATGCGAAGGACTGACTGATTAGAAAAGACTCTATTGTTGGGAAAGATTGAAGGGGATGACAGAGGATGAGATGGCTGGATGGCATCACTGACTTGATGGACATGAGTTTGAGCAAGCTGTGGAAGTTGATGATGGACAGGGAAGCCTGGCATGCTGCAGTCCATGGAGTCGCAAAGAGTGGAACACAACTGAGCAACTGAACTGAACTGATTGTGACTTTGATTTCAAAGTTGTTTGCTGTATAGGAAAGGGATTGGCTTTTGTGTATTAATCTTAGATACTACAGTGTTATTATAATTGCTTTTCAGTTCCAGAAATTTTTTAGTTAATTCTTCCAGATTTTCTACAAAGATGATTATGCTATCTGTGAAGAAAGACAGCCTAATTTCTTCTCCCTTTTTATCTCCAATTTTTATTGTGTTTCATTAGCTAAGACATCTAGTTCAGTGATGAAAAGCAGATGTGAGAGGCATCATCCTTGCCTTCTTCCTCAGTTTTTGCTTCATCCATTCATATTACTCCCTCAGATCAAACACCTGTTTAAGTGGGAGGAATAACTTGATTACTTCCATTCTTTATGCATATTAGAAATTATGTCTATTTGGCGAAATAAATTTAGCATAATCTATCTTTAGTCTTGGGCTTCCCTGGTGGCTCAGATGGTAAAGAACCTGCCTGCAATGCAGGAGACTTTGGTTTAGTCCCTTTGTTGGGAAGATACCCTGGAGAAGGGAATGGCTACCCACTTAAGTACTCTTGCCTGAAAAGTTCCATGGACAGAGGAACCTGACAATCTATAGTCCATTGAGTTGCAAAGAATCAGACACGACTGAGGAACTTAACACACACACATCTTCAATCTTATTTTATTTACTTTAAGAAGTTTTTTGATATTATTGAGTTTGTGGTAAAACTGTTTTAAGTAGATCTCATAGTTCATCTTATTTATGTTTATATTTAATGTATTAGCCCATGAAGAGATGAAGCAGCTATAACTCAACATTATATTAAGACATTTATTGAATTTATTTAGTATCCATCAAATCATGTTAATATGAACATGTGATTTAAGACCACCCTTCAGGCTTCCCTTGTGGCTCAGCTGGTAAAGAATCCTCCTACAATGCGGGATACCTGGGTTCGATCCTTGGGTTGGAAAGATCCCCTGGATAAGGGAAAGGCTACCCATTCCAGCATTCTCACCTGGAGAATTCCATGGACTGTACAGTCCATGGTGTCACAAAGTGTCGGACACGACCAAGTGACTTTCGCTTTCACCAGACCTCTTGATCTTTTTTCAATGTTTATACTTATTGGAATGTGCAGAATATATACTATACATATAAGATAATGTGAAGTTTGTGGACTTCTGATAAATTGATAACTGTATACCTGAACATGAGCTTCTCGAATTCCTTAGTCAAAAATTTGATGTTCAGAAACTATCTACATATGATTGTGATTAAATCTGTTTACAGTATCTCCTATGAGTCACATTACAGGAAAGAGGATTTTTTTTTCTTTTTTTGCAAAAATCATGTGAAAACCACATAACCTCTATATTTATATTTGAGTCTATATCAAAAATTTTTCTCTTGAAAAAATTTCTTCCATAATAGCGGAAAAGAAGAACCCACTTCTGAATGCCTTTTGTTTTAGGCTGAATTTCAAAGGGCTGTTCTTGGTATTGTTACACTAAGCACCTACTCTGTAAGATTAATGGGACTCTGTAGTTTGTCTTTATTTCTTTAAATTGCTTTAAAAATTACTAAAATTTCAGTATAGTTTTAAGAAGCAATCAATAGGATATTTTAGATAATCAGAGTATAATAAGCTCTTCAGTGTTTCTAAATGAGATTTACTGGTTTAGATTTCAACTCATTTTCATAATGCCTTTCAAAGTTTTGTAAGGCGATGTCTTGCAAATTCTGTAGAAAGGACTTCTTTGTTTCAAAATTGTAAATATTTAAAGAGTCATATGATTAAATATTTTCATTTATTCAATTCTGGCTCTGAGGTATGTAACAAAAGGTGTTCAGAACATCCTCACCTTGGAATGGTCTGCTAGTAAGGTACAAAGACTGTACTGATTATCCTTTATATCATCAAAATCCATGTTACCTACTTCCATGGTGCTAAACTTTAATTTAGACAAGTAAGGAATTCTCTATTGAGGCAGGCAACAGAAGTAATGCAGGCAATCTCCAGATATGCTTTATATTTTATTTTAGATTTAATAAAGAGAGTCTGAAACCTTTTTGGCCAAATTATCTCTCAATACTTTTTAATTTCTACCTTAATGTGATTAAATAATGAAAATAATCTCTGGCTCAGAGAGGAAAGATATTCCTACATTTGAAGAACTTGTCAGTGAACAAACCTCAAATCCAGTGCACCTTCTACTTACTACACTCTCCTACAAAAGTTGAAAAAAGAGCTCCAATCATTTTCCTTCTTATACAGATAATACTATGAATAGTAATAGTTGAAAAGTGGTAGTTAAAATATACTATCAGGAGTAGAAGTAGCATTTTTAAAGATGTTCAAATGCTTGGTTATTAGGAAAATTCAAGTAAAGGCCACAATGATATTGCTAAAATGACTATCAGTTCAGTTCAATGGCTCAGTCCAACTCTATGCAACCCCATGGATTGTAGCACACCAGGCTTCCCTGTCCAGCACCAATTCCTGGAGCTTGCTCAAACTCATGTGCATTGAGTCAGTGATGGCATATAACTATCTCATCCTCTGTCATCCTCTTCTCTTGCCTTCAGTCTGTGCCAGCATCAGGGTCTTTTCCAGTAAGTCAGTTCTTCCCATCAGGTGGCCAAAGTATTGGAGCTTCAGCTTCAGCATCAGTCCTTCCAAAGAATATTCAGGACTTATTTCCTTTAGGATTGATTGGTTGGATCCCTTTGCAGTCCAAGGTACTCTCAAGAGTCTTCTCCAACACCACAGTTCAAAAGCATCAATTCTTCGGCACTCAGCTTTATGGTCCAACTCTCACACCCATACATGACTACTGGAAAAAACATAGCTTCAACTTTGTCAGCAAAGCAATGTCTCTGCTTTTTAATATGCTATCTAGGTTGGTCATCACTTTCCTTCCAAGAAGTAAGCATCTTTTAATTTCATGGCAGCATTCACCATCTGCAGTGATTTTCAAGCCCCCATAAATAAAGTCTGCCACTGTTTCCACTATTTCCCCATCTATATGCTATGAAGTCATGGGACCGAATGTCATGATCTTAGTTTCTTGAATGTTGAGCTATAAGCCAACTTTTTTACTCTCCTCCTTCACTTTCATCAGGAGGCTCTTTAGTTCTTCTTCGCTTTCTGCCACAAGGGTGGTGTCATCTGCATATCTGAGGTTATTGATATTTCTCCTGGCAATCTTGATTCCAGTTTGTGCTTCTTCCAGCTCAGCGTTTCTCATGATGTACTCTGCATATAAGTAAATAAGTAGGGGGACAATATACAGCCTTGACGTACTCCTTTCCTATTTGGAACCAGGCTGTTGTTCCATGTCCAGTTCTAACTGTTGCTTCCTGACCTACATACAGGTTTCTCAAGAGGCAGGTCAGGTGGTCTTGTATTCCCGTCTCTTTCAGAATTTTCCACAGTTTGTTGTGATCCACACAGTCAAAGGTTTTGGCATAGTCAGTAAAACAGAAATATCCATTCATCTGCTGATGGACATCTAGGTTGCTTCCATGTCCTGGCTATTGTAAACAGTGCTGCGATGAACATTGGGGTACACGTGTCTCTTTCAGTTCTGGTTTCCTCGGTGTGTGTGCCCAGCAGTGGGATTGCTGGGTCATAAGGCAGTTCTATTTCCAGTTTTTTAAGGAATCTTTGCACTCTTCTCCATAGTGGCTGTACTAGTTTGCATTCCCACCAACAGTATAAGAGAGTTCTCTTTTCTCCACACCCTCTCCAGCATTTATTGCTTGTAGACTTTTGGATCGCAGCCATTCTGACTGGCATGAAATGGTACCTCATTGTGGTTTTGATTTGCGTTTCTCTGATAATGAGTGATGTTGAGCATCTTTTCATGTGTTTGTTAGCCATTGCCGGTCCAGGTTCGATGAATGATACTGGATGCTTGGGGCTGGTGCACTGAGATGATCCAGAGGGATGATACGGGGAGGGACTAGGCCCCATAAATAAAGTCTGCCACTGTTTCCACTATTTCCCCATCTATATGCTATGAAGTCATGGGACCGGATGTCATGATCTTAGTTCAGGATGGGGAACACATGTATACCTGTGGCGGATTCATGTTGAAGTATGGCAAAGCCAATACAATATTGTAAAGTAATTAACCTCCAATTAAATAAATTTATATTTTAAAAAATTTAAGAAAGAACCCAAGCAATGAGTTCGCCCCCTGGAAACAAGTTTCAAAAATTGAGGGACGTCCTTGGTGGTATAGTGGTTAAGAATCTGCTTTGCAACGTGGGGGGTATAGGTTGCATCCCTGGTTGGGGGAACTAAGATCCCGCAGGCTCTGAGGCAACTAAGTCTGTGTCCTGCAAGTAGCGAAGCCCATGTGCTCTGGAAGCCACAGGCCATGACTAGAGAGTCTGTGCACCACAGTGAAAGATCCCGCATGATGCAGCAAAGATCCTTGCAGCTAAGACCTAATGCAGCCAAATAAATGAATAAATAAATAAGTAAATTTTTTTTTAAATAAATAAAATAAATAGATGTTTTTTCTGGAACTCTCTTGCCTTTTCGATAATCCAGCAGATGTTGGCAATTTGATCTCTGGTTCCTCTGCCTTTTCTCAAACCAGCTTGAACATCTGGAAATTCACAGTTCACGCATTGTTGAAGCCTGGTTTCGAGAATTTTGAGCATTACTTTACTAGCATGTGAGATGAGTGCAATTGTGCGGTAGTTTGAGCATTCTTTGGCATTGCCTTTCTTTGGGATTGGAATGGAAACTGACCTTTTCCAGATGTATTTTCCAAATTTGCTGACATGTTGAGTGCAGCACTTTCACAGCATCATCTTTTAGGATTTGAAATATATCAACTGGAATTCCATCACCTCCACTAGCTTTGTTCATAGTGATGCTTCCCAAGGCTCACTTGACTTCACATTCCAGGATGTCTGGCTCTAGATGAGTGATCACACCATCATGATTATCTGGGTTGTGAAGGTCTTTTTTGTACAGATCTTCTGTGTATTCTTGCGACCTGTTTTTAATATCTTATGCTTCTGTTAGGTCCATACCATTTCTGTCCTTTATTGAGCTGTCTTTAGTTGTATGTTATTTTTCAGGAATCTAGAGTAAAGCCCTTGGGTTTTGTATCCAGGTTCTCTTGAATTCCAATCTCAGCCTAACCATTTATTAGTCCTGTGAGACCTAAGTAGTTTACATAACCTCTCTGAACTCAGTTTTAATACCTGTCAAATGTAATAACACATTTCTGAATTATTGTACAGATCATTAGTATTTACAAAGTTCCTAACATGGTGCCTGACATACATAGTCTCTCAAAAAATGATCAATATAATTAAAACATTTTTAAATGATTCTAAATCTAGATAAATAAGGTGAATTTAACATGGTCATTTCCTCTATCCCTGTTACACACACCCAAACAAATCACTAAAATGGCAATTTTCAATTCAGTTCAGTTGCTCAGTTGAGTCCTACTCTTTGTGACCCCATGGACTGCAGCACGCCAGGCTTCCCTGTCCATCACCAATTCCAGGAGTTTGCTCAAGCTCATGTCCATCGAGTCACTGATGCCTTCCAGCCATCTTATCCTCTGTCATCCTCTTCTTCTCTGCCTTCAATATTTCCCAGCATCGGGGTCTTTTCAATGAGTCATTTCTTCACATCAGGTGGCCAAAGTATTGGAGTTTCAGCTTTAGCATCAGTTCTTCCAATAAATATTCAGGACTGATTTCCTTTACGATTGACTGGTTTGATCTCCCTGCAGTCCAAGCAACTTTCAAGAGTCTTCTCCAACACCACAGTTCAAGTGTCAATTCTTCGGTGCTCAGCTTTCTTTGTAGTCCAACTCTCACATCCATACATAACTACTGGAAAAACCATAGCATTGAATAAATGGACCTTTGTTGGCAATGTAAGGTCTCTGCTTTTTGATATGCTGTCTAGGTTTCTCATATCTTTTCTTCCAAGAAGCAAGTGTCTTTTAATTCCATGGCTTCAGTCACCATATGCAGTGATTTTGGAGCCCAAGAAAATAAAGTCTCACTGTTTCCCTTATTTCTCCATTTATTTGCAATGGAGTGATGGGACTAAATGTCATGATCTGTTTTTTTGAATGTTGAGTTTTAAGCTAGCTTTTTCACTCTCCACTTTCACTGTTATCAAGAGGTTCTTTAGTTCCTCTTGACTTTCTGCCATAAGGGTGGTGTCATCTATGTATCTGACGTTATTGATATTTCTCCTCGCAATCTTGATTCCAGTTTGTACTTCATCCAGCCCAGCATTTCACATGATGTACTCTGCATAGAATTTAAATAAGCACAGTGACAGTATACAGCCTTAACATACTGCTTTCCCATTTTGGGACCAGTCTGTTGTTCCATGTCCAGTTGTAACTGTTGCTTCTTGACCTGCATATGGATTTCTCAGGAGGCAGGTAAGGTGGTCTAGTGTTCCCCTCTCTTGGACAGTTTTCCACAGTTTGTTGTGATCTACACAGTCAAAGTCTTTGGTGTAATCAATAAAGCATAAGTAGATGTTTTTCTGCAAATCTCTTGTTTTTTCTGTTATCCAGTGGATGGTGACAATTTGATCTCTCTTCCTCTGCCTTTTCTAAATCCAGTGTCAACATCTGAAAGTTTACCTGTTGAAGCCCAGCTTGGAGGATTTTGAGCATTACTCTGCTAATGTGTGAGATGAGTGCAATTGTACCATAGTTTGAACAGTATTTAGCACTGACCTTCATTGGGATTGGAATGAAAACTGACTTTCCAGTCCTGTGACCACTGTTGAGTTTTCCAAATTTCCTGGCCTATTGAGTGCAGCACTTTAACAGCATCATCTTTTAGGATTTGAAATAACTCAACTGGAATTCTATCACCTCGACTAGCTCCGTTCATAGTGATGTTTTCTAAGGGCCACTGGACTTCATTTTCCAGAATGTCTGGCTCTAGGTGAGTGATCACACCATCGAGGTTATCTGGGTCATGAAGATGTTTTTTGTATAGTTCTGTGTATTCTTGCCAGCTGTTCTTAATACCTTCTTCTTCTGTTAGGTCCATACTGTTTCTGTCCTTTATTGAGCCCATCTTTGCATGAAATATTCCTTTTTTATCTTTAATTTTCTTGAGGAGATCTCTAGTCTTTCCCGTTCTATTGTTTTCCTCTCTTTCTTTGCTTTGATCACTGAGGAAGGCTTTCTTATCTCTCCTTGCTATTCTTTGGAAATCTGCATTCAAATGGGTATATCTTTCCTTTTCTCCTTTGTTTTTTGCATCCCTTCTTTTCATAGCTATTTGTAAGGCCTCCTCTGACAGCCATTTTACTTTTTTGCATTTCTTTTTCTTGGGGATGGTTTTGATCTCTGTCTCCTGTACAGTGTCCCAAACCTCCGTCCATAGTTCATCAGGCACTCTGTCTATCAGATCTAGTCCCTTAAATCTATTTCTCACTTCCACTGTATAATCATAAGGGATTTGATTTAGGTCATACCTGAACGGTCTAGTGGTTTTCCCTACTTTCTTCAATTTAAGTCTGAATTTGGCAATAAGGAGTTCATGATCTGAGCCACAGTCAGCTCCTGGTCTTGTTTCTGTTGACTGTATAGGGCTTCTCCACCTTTGGCTACAAAGAATATATTCAGATTATAATATATTTTGATTTCAGTGATGACCATTGGGTGATTTCTATGTGTAGTGTTCTCTGGATCTTAGTTTTTTTGAATGTTGGGTTTTATCCAACATTTTCACTCTCCTCTTGCACCTTCATCAAGAGGCTTTTCAGTTCCTCTTCACTTTCTACGATAAGGCTTGTGTCATCTGCATATCTGAGGTTATTGATATTTTTCCTGGCAATCTTGATTCTAGCTTGTGCTTCATCCACCCCACCATTTCGCATGATGTTTTCTCTATAGAAGTTAAATAAGCAGGGTGACAATATACAGCCTTGACGTACTACTTACCCAATTTGGAACTGGTTCGTTGTTCCATGTCCAGTTCTAACTGTTGCTTTTTGACCTGCATACAGATTTCTCAGGAGGCAGCTAAGGTAGTCTAGTATTCCCATCTCTTTCAGAATTTTCTACAGTTTATTATGATCTACAGGGTCAAAGGCTTTGGAAGAGTAATTAATAAAGCAGCTGTAGATGTTTTTCTGGAATTGTCTTGCTTTTTCTATGATCCAGTGGATGTTGGCAATGTGATCGCTGGTTACTCTGCCTTTTCTAAATCCAGCTTGAACATCTAGAAGTTCACAGTTCACATGCTGTTGAAGACTGGCTTGGAGAATTTTGAGCATTTCTTTGCTACTGTATGAGATAAGTGCAGTTGTTCTGTAGTTTGAACATTGTTTGGCCTTGCCTTTCTTTGAGATTGGAATGAAAACTGACCTTCTCCCTCTTAATGGTAATTAAATATCTTTTTCAATCATCTTTCCTAATATCAATAGATATTTATTCAAAGAATCTTTGTAATATTATTCTGAAAAAAAAAATCAAAAGCTGATTACTCAAATCTTTTTAAAGCCAAATGGAAGTGAGGTCTTACCAGTTATAATACTTATATCTTGTAGCTTTAGTAACTAGGTAATACTTGCAATGCTTTTAGCTTTAAATGATTATTGCTGCTGAAAATGAGTGTATAGATGTAATTATTGCTGAAGCTCTTCCTTCAAAACCTGAAAATTTCTTAGCCTCTCTGTGTCTCACATAATTTAGTCTGAAAAATGAGGAAGACTGTTGTTCAGTTTAGCAGTTTCTTGTGTTTATATGGTACAATTACATGTAAAACACTTTTAACAGTGTCTGAAACTTTAAAGTGCTCAAAAATTTTAGCCATTATTTTATATGTATGTGTATGTGTATACACACACACACACACAGAGATAGATAGATAGATAGATAGATAGATAGATAGATAGATAGATAGATAGATA